>NC_067238.1:24638248-24961248 GCF_019924925.1 Ctenopharyngodon idella
ATATATATATATATATATGTATATTACAATTATAAAATATTTAAAACATATATTCGTGTATATAAATATGTATAGAGAGAGAGAGAGAGAGAGAGAGAGAATATTTGTCATGCTTTAAACCCATTTGAGATGTTTCATATGAAAATAATGATAGATAGATAGATAGATAGATAGATAGATAGATAGATAGATAGATAGATAGATATGTTTAACATAAAAATTGTGATTTGGTTAGTTTAATAATCTACCTTTTAATATGATATATAATGAAATTTGACAATCGTCATGATAAGGATAATGATTAGAAATGTTGAATGTTGTGCACTGTGACTAATGGGTACATTTTGTTTGCATATATGTTTTCTTTAGTTGCACACACCTAATGACTGTTCAGCCATATTTCAAACCGATTTTAAAATAAGTTTTGCACACTAGAATTGTGTCACTGATGGACATACACTTTGCGACATTCTTGGGCTTTTTTCAGCACAGACTATTTGCAAACTTGCCTTGCACTTTGCTTAACATGTAAGGAAGCCTACTCATTCCTTACCTCTCATTGTGCCTGGTTAACCTGCAAAGCTAGGTTATTGTGTTTGTACGTGGTGTGTGCGGGCAATGTTTGTGTAAGTTAGTAAGTAAGGCTCAGCTGTTGCCATGGTTGCCCTGGCTGTAGAAACCCTCCCGAGAGGCCACATGCTCTCGGGTTAGCGGTGTGAGCGCCCCTCTGCCTCGGTCATTAAGTCAATGGCAGTTAAACTGTAGGAGCCCGGCCTAACCATGCCCAATGCCACCAATGTCAATTATATCCAGTATCACTGTGTTAGTTCATGAACCCTGGGCTACAGCTGGGAGCTGTTCACATTCACACCCCACTACACTCATTAGCAGCAACAGGTGGCCAGTAGTGGGCAAACAGTGGAAGCCGAATGTAGCTCTGGAAAATGGCACTGTATCCGTAATTATCTCTATAGCTACTGTGGCGGCTGCTTGTATTTATGTTTAATGTGTTTACATTTAATGTGCTGATATCATCTTAACCTTATCTGAACAGGGTGGCATCAACGTTGCATCTTAAATATCAAAGCAGTATTGGTTTGATATTTACACTGGAAGCTGTCTACACTGGACGCGACAAAGTGAATGTTGCAAATCCATTTGTTCTTCTTGTGAGAAGTAGCGCAAGTGCGTAAAGTATGTCAGAAACAGAACAGGGCATCGATTTACTGTCAGGAATTTGCATTATTGATTATAAGGACATTATTGGAACTGATTGAAAACCTAATGCAGTGTATTTTAAGTATGAATTGTTTATGTAAGAACCAATTTTGGAAATCCTGAACCTGCAGAAAAACTAACCTACAGTGTTACAAATTTGCAAATGTCGCTATGGTGTTATCTTATTTGTTCCACTGTCATATTATTGAATTATACTTTTCTTTACCAGAGTTTATTGAACCTTTACACCTCCAGAATTTTCATAGTTTAGCTCTCTGACCCTGGTTCCTTCGTCTCATTGCTGTCTTTGTTGTTACCTTCATTCCTAAGGAGGAACTGCTGGTTGACTGGTCTCATTGATCTATGGTACATTTCCTGCAACATTTGTATCGATTTCTGACACGCTGCCTGTTATAAGATCTCAAGAAGTCCTTACATGGTGCGCTGTAATTAACGTGCTCTACAAAAGGTTCCACGACCTTGGCTGCCTTGTCATCCCAGAGATCCTGGCTAATTGGAAATGATCAATTGAATTTTATTTCCACGCCTTTACATTGGAATTAATCAGGTGCTACTGAGGCGGCGTTTACCGTGACCTTAGCAGAGCCTGCCAGGCGTTTGCGTTCTATGGCGCTGTAGCTTTGGGTGACAAATGGACTGGTTGCGGTGGCCTGAGATTGTCTCATTAGTCATGTGAAGTATGTCAGCTGGAGTAATTACTTCGGCTCAGGTCCACCTCCTGCTTGCTAAGCTGAGAGAGCTTCCCACACACGTACACACATTTCCCTCAGACAAAAATGCTGTTGGTTCTGTGATGAATCATAATCATGGTCCAGAAGTAGTGTGAAATGGAAGTGTTCAGCATTACTAGACCTGCAACCAGTCTATCGTCCACTGGCTCTGCCTTTTTAAATGTAACTGCATTTCTGCTTGTGCTTTTTGCTTTCGATCCAAATGTAAGTGTTAGGAGTCAAGTCTGAAATTAACAGCTCAGACTTGTGCAATGCTGCACTTAAATTGATGATTTATGCAAGTGCTCTGTTATAAGTGTTTCTTTTTTTCAAAACCTTTGGGCAAGACTCCAAGCTGATCTGTTTAACTTTTGATAAACGTTGTTATGCTCTGTACTATGCTGCATTATATTCAAAATAATTAGCAATGAGCACTATTTTTTATTTATTTTGTGTGTTTTCCTTTGTAGATCCCCGTTTTAAATAACTGTAAAAACCATTGTTGTTAAAGGGTTAGTTTTTCTGTCATTAATTACTCACTGTCGTTCCACACCCGTAAGACCTTCGTTCATATTCAGAACACAAATTAAGATATTTTTGATGAAATCCGAGCGCCTTCTGACTCCTCACGTGGACTATTTTAATGATGTCTTTAGTACCTCTCTGGGCCTTGACAGTGGTAGTTAAATTGCTGTCTATGGAGGAGTCAGAGAGCTCTCGGATTTCATCAAAAATATCTTAATGTTTTCCGAAGATGAACGAAGGTCTTACAGGTTTGGAACAACATGAGGGTGAGTGATTAATGACAGAATTTTCATTTTTGGGTGAACTATCCCTTTAAGTTGTCTTAAATTACATAGTTTACTTAACTTTACTTACCTTCCTATTTATTCCTGTGATGGCAAAGCTGAATTTTCAGCAGCCATTACTCCAGTCTTCAGTGTCACATGATCCTTCAGAAATCATTTGAATATGATGATTTAATGCTAAAGAAACATTTCTTATTATTATCAATGTTAGAAACAGTGAATACACCCTCTCTGGGTCTGATTATTCTTCCCACTCTAGCTAGAACATTACAGATGTGCAAATAGATTTAGTAAAAATGTATAAATTTTTTGTCTTTATTGTGGTATTGTAATTTCAGGGGAATAAAATGAAATGCAAGACACTGTTTATGACTTGCAGGATGTGGGACAAAGCTTCCAATTTCGGGACTGTCCCAGAAAATTCTGGACAGGTGGTTACACTACTCTAGAGCTTTTGATTGGACAAAAAATGTAGTGCTCTTTCCCAAAAGAGAAAGTCATTGTAACTGCTTACACTGTGTCTACACCAGACACGACAGTTGTTGCGTCACCACAACAGCTTTAAGGCTGTCTACACTGGACGTGACAAAGCGACCATTGCAAATCCATTTGTTCTTCATATCAGAAGTAGCGCAAGCATGTGAAGTACGTCAGAAATAGAACGGGGCATTAGTTTACTGTTGGGAATTTGTCATGTCTCATTGCGCCACATCTAATGTAGACAGCATCATTGATTATAATGTGTTCTATCCATCTGCTTTTGTCACGTCACGTCACTTGCGTCTGGTATAGACACTGTGTTACAGTATGTCTACAAGAAGCTCATTTTGCAAAATTTAGGACTACTGTACATATGTAAATAGATGACCTCAAAGCTTAGAGACATGGACTAAGTCATTGTTTACACCTGGTATTAAGGCCCTGGTTACACCTGGTATTAAGATGCGTTTTGGTCGATCAGATCACAAGTAGACGAGGGAGACACATACCTGTTTACACCTGGTGTTTTAAACCATCTCTTTTGTCCACTTTCGACCACTTCTAACCTGATTTCTTCAAGGGGAGGGTCTATGGGCTGGTAAATGTATGGGCTTCTTCAGAAGTTTTGATTTAATAGGTGAAATAACTACGCACAATTTGCATATGAGCGTGACCGGAGACAACGGGAAAACATACAGAGAGCAGCTTTCGTTTCTGCTGTGACAGCTGCGAGACCGCGCTGAACACGGAAAGTGCATGTTAGTAAACAGAAATGTTTAGAGAACATTGTGCTTAGTACATTTTTTTGTCTTTACACCAAACGTATGGCTTCAGATGGCAAAGGTTAAAGTCAGTAGGTGGAAAGAAGGCGGTCTTTAGCGGCTGTTTGAACTCATTAGCGTCGTCCACTTGTGATCCGATCGACCAAAACGCATCTTAATACCAGGTGTAAACAGGGCCTAAGACATGTTTTGGTTGATCGGATCACAAGTGACCGACGCTAAATACAGGTGTAAATGGGGTGTAAAACATTTTGAGTTTGTCCTCTTTCGACCACTTCCAGAAGTAGTCGAAAACGCATTCGACCGGATTGCGTTCGTGGTGTAGACGTTCATGTGGTCGAAAGTGTTTGAAAACCCGCTATAGGCACAATAGACATTATGGGAAGCGCGCAAGCCAGACGGGATTTAAACTTTGCTGGCTGAAGCCATAAGTTTGGTTTGAAGACGAAAATTTCCTAAACACAATGTTCTCTAAACTTTTCTGTTTTTTAACATGCTCTTACCATGTTCAGTGCGGTCTCGCGGATGTCAGAGCAGAAACGAAATCTGATGCTCTCTGTATGTTTTCCCGTAGTCGCCAGTCAAATTGCGTTATTGCGTTAAATTGGTTTTTTCACCTATTAAATCAAAACTTCTGAAGAAGCCCATACATTTACCCAACCATAGACCCTCCCCTCGAAGAAATCAGGACAGAAGTAGTCGAAAGTGGAGAAGAGAGACAGATTAGGAGTAGACGGGTGTCTCTCTAGTCCACTTGTGATCCGATCGACCAAAACGCATCTTAATACCAGGTGTAATCAGGTCCTAAAACCCACAAAACCCCAGTTTTGATTTCATGGGATCTGTCTC
Source organism: Ctenopharyngodon idella (assembly GCF_019924925.1). Taxonomy (NCBI): domain Eukaryota; kingdom Metazoa; phylum Chordata; class Actinopteri; order Cypriniformes; family Xenocyprididae; genus Ctenopharyngodon; species Ctenopharyngodon idella. The sequence goes on from NC_067238.1 coordinate 24,643,118, forward strand.
AGAGCATCTTTCCTGCTTTTGTGTGTGTGTGTGTGTGTGTCTGTGTGTACTAAAAACTAAAGCAAAATAACATGTGACATGCAGGGCAACAGAATAAGGATTTTAAGCATTCAGAGCAGGTCAGCTTTTTTTGTATATCTGCTCTCCTCTCAGTGTTTCCTGTGTACTGAGTGTGTGTGTGTTCAGTATTCAGAACACTTCCTGGTCTAACTGCATGCTCCAGTGGAGCACACACTCGTTCTCACTGACTGCACAGACACCTGCAGCACTGACAGACAGGCGAGAGACGAGAGGAGGGTCACTCTCACGAGAGCCTCATTTACTTTCTCTCTTTCTCTCTGTATAGTTTTTCCTCCCTCTTACTATTACCTTCGTCTCCCCTATCCTCTTTTACCCTCCCTTCATATTCCTATGTGACAGGTGGGCCTGGGAGCCCTTATAACACAGCCCCAATATGTGTCAGTAACAGTATCCCACTCAGTCATTAAGGGCGCGCGAGCGGCACCGGAGCTCATGATCCACATCACACACAGCCTCTAATCCCACACAGGGAACACCTACCTTCTCATTTCTCTCTGTCTCTCTTACAACATTCTTTTCCTATCTCTATTTTTCTCCACCTGTCCCTCGTTATTTTTGCTTTCTTCTCCCACACGTGCATTTTTTTTCCCCCCAAAGAATTATTTAGTGTAATGCTTTGCAGCATATTTGCATTTCAAAGAGTCTGTGCATCATATGCACAATTAGGGATGATTATACAATTGCATTTTTGAGATTGTAAAGCAGTCTGAGGCACATTACTATAAAGAGCTTTATATCCATCACTGACAGAGCAAATCAAATCTATATTTGTACATATTTCAACAATATATTATATTATACATACTCTAGTAAAAATGTGCTGTTTTTAATCTTAAAGAAAATTATACATTTAAATTATACATTTTCTGCATATTTTATACTTTATACTTGGAATATTTTCATTTTGGAAACAACTGTTTTAAGGTGACACTATTTTGACTGGAAATGTAACAATTTTTGTGTTATTTTCCATTAAATAAATATCTTTACATCCTTAAACCAATATACATTATCTTGGGAAACAAATAAAATAAAAGTGCGGTCACATTTACCATTGTTCAGCAGATTTTTGCGGGCAAAATCCAGTTATTTCAATAGGAATGTAATCGGGAATTTCACATGAAGGTGAAATATTTCCCATGCAGATTTCGCAGCAGGTTAAATGGTCATGTGGAGTCACGTGTGAAAGTGAATTATTTTTGCTTCAATCATTGCTACACTGTTGACAATAAACAATAGGCCTTTTATGTCCACAAAATTTTGCTAATATGATAGCACCATAAGACATTAGGACTGGTTTTCATACCAAATATATCTTAATATAGGAACTATCTGAATTAATTTTGTTTTTCTTATCCCATTAGCAAATTGTTTTAAACATAAATCTACCAAAAAAAAAAAAATGTTTATGTTTAAAAAAGCCACTTAATGATATTACGCAGGCGCAATGATATTACGCAGTGTCTCTCACAAATGTCTCCATGGTTGCAAGGCACGCTCCCTGTGCAAGCAGGGGGTCACAGGCGCTGCGTAATATCATTGCGCCTGCTGCAGCCAAGGTACTCAAGCAAAGTTCCTTGATTATTACGCCGGAATGAGAGTATAGTTCCGAGCCATATCGGCCTAGAAAATCACAACTTTTCATTTTCCGTCGGTCTTAGTACACGATGTAACTACAGAAGTGTCAAGTTTTAAATAGGAAAAATATTGAAACTCTTTAGTCATTTTTTAACAAGCTGCTAACGGTCTAATCAGATTCAATGAACTATGCTAAGCTATGCTAAAAGTGGTACCGCCAGACCCGGAGATCAGCTGAATGGATTAGAAAACGGTAAAACTCAACTGTTTAACTCTAGGGGAGTTGGAAAATGAGCCTATTGTCAAAAAAAGTGGAGTGTTCCTTTAAATAAATGTTTCTTCTTTTAAGCGTTTAAATGATTTTACTGAAAAACAGGCAAAATATGAAACATTATATTAGCCTATATACTGTATATTTACAATCTTTTCTTTTGTTGTTGTTTTCGCTATGAATTATTAAAAATATATTACCTCATGAAGGACATCTTATTGTACGTTTACACGACAACGATATGCTTAAAACGGAGAGGTTTTTCCTTTGAGTTCATTTGACAAAACGATCCCCATTCATAAGAATCCGTGAGTGACTAAAAGTGCTGTATTCTGCTGGGAGGCCATTAGATGGCGATGAAACACAAACTGAACATGTAATGCGCATGTGCATGACGTCATCGTTTTCACAGATTCGCGTTTTCGTTGTTTACACGGAGACCGTTTTAAAAAACTTGCACTTTGAAACCCGTTTTCAAAAGTTTGCGTTTTCAGGCCACCAAAACGCAGTTGTCGTGTAAATGAACGGACAATTTTTTCCCTTTTTAGTTGAAAACGGCCCCTCAGACAACCCAGAAAAACGTGCATCACAAACGCTTCACATAAATGCATTTGCAACACTTTAAATGTCCAGTGAGTGGCGCTAAAAGCGTTTTTATCCTAAACAGATGATGAACGTGAATCTGGTAACGTTGGCTGTTGTTCGGGAATGAAATGTCCGGTGAGTGCAGCTAAAAGTTTAATGCTAATTTGAAAATAACTACCACCAACACTAAACACTATACCCTAACCAATAGTATTAACAAAAGCAAACGTGAGATAAAAACGCATTTGCTGAAGCAACATATCACTTTAGCTGCTTCTTCAAGTCTTTGAGCTCTTTTATCGTGATTTGTGTTTTCACAGGACTCATACCTGTGAAGTTTGAGCTACCGAGCAAGATAGAAAAGCCAAACATATGGTGCTGGCTAATGCAAACATTAAATGTATTCGTTTAAAAATCATGCATTATGGTAATGTTTTGTGGTCACAACATAGTATTGTGCAAGGAACCACATGAAAATAATTATTAATCAATATTTTGACACTGTAATCATAATTTGTGTGAAAAGGAATAAAGGTTGTTGGTGTTTTACTGCCACTAGTGTTCATTTCAGCTGGAAACTGCAGTGAATTGTATGTGTATGTAAGTTTTTGGAGTTTTGCAAAAATGTAGGTAGAGGCACGTTTTTACATTGAGCCTAGGTTGTTTTTAGACACCACATGTTAATACAGTGTAGTTCAACAGAAGGATCTGTGGCCTCAAATTTAAGAGTATAATACCTCACAGGACATCAACATTCACAGTGATAATTGAAGTAATATTAGATTTGCATATTAGGGCCTTGGAGGCTGTCATGTTTTCATAGGGAACAGAACAGGAGGGCAATGAGACAGCAAAGGCACGGCGTGTGTGAGACTGATGTGCATGCATTAGTGGGATTGGTGGCTGTGTGGATTAGAACACCTCTGTGCTTTGTGAGGTGTGTGGTAATGCCAGACTTAAAGGATTTCTGAGCCTATCACACACCCTGATTGGATCCCTAATCCCAGATGTGCTTTTAATATCAGAAAGGAGCAACCGAAATGGAATGTGTGAGGGAAAGGACACAGTGAAATCTGATTCATGTGAATGATGAGTTTGTTTAAGAGTGCTGCTGCATTCATCTATAACAGGGAAAAGGAAGGTAAACACAGACGAATAAATATTAAGCAGTTTAGAATCAGTTTTTGAAATATGTATCTGTGTGTTTTGGACAACACATCGCAGGTGTTCAACAGGTGAGCTATGACACCACGTATTGTCTATTTGCATCCATTCTTTTCCTCCTCTCTCTCTGTTTGCACTAGTTCATTGTGTTATTCATAGAAACACACCTGGGCTCTGCGCACCTGGTCCGGCTGGCCGCCAGAGCATGGCGCATTGCCAGTTCCTGTCCAGACCGGGAGCCACACATGTGTACACACACACAACATCCAAGCCTCTGCTTGATAAGCAACAGCCAGCGAGTATTGCAGAATTAAATTGTACAGAAAATATCCCCGAGCCACAGGTGCAAAGACTGTAGGGAGATAAAAACTTTCAGGAATGCTTTGATTGTATATCAGAAGACAAAATTCACATTAGACTGTATAAACTAGAATTAACATAAAAAAAAATGCCATCAGTTAGACAACAAAAATCCTAATCTTTATTATTAATTAATAATATTTTTATCTTATTTTTCAAGTTTAAATATTTAAAAATCCTTGACACGATAAATCTGCTTGAGAAACAACACTGCAAAATATTGTTTTCAGAGATTGCATCTTTGAGTGAATCGAAACTCATGGAGTTATACAGCTAAAAATCTGTTCTTAATCAGTATGTTAATCATATTTTTTCAGTAGAAACATATCAGCGTCCTTATAATAAGATCAATTTACATGAGAAGCAAATTTACATAAAATACTACATTTTTAAGATAATGTGACTTGAATGTGAGTTTATAGGGGGACCTGTTTTTCCAACGCTATCTCACGACCAATTCGTACGTATTTTACGAGGTGGTTAATTCGTACGACCTCACTCGTACGAATTCATACGATTTGTCTAAACCCCAGTGATGGGTAGGTTTAGGGGCAGGGTTAGGGGTAGGTCATTCGTACAAATTCATACGAATTTGTATAATAAGTACGAATTGCTGTGAGATCGGGTTGGTTTTTCACAGTGTTTATACACTCAGTATCTACAAGTCAATTTAACACAAATGTAAGACAAGTTATTCTTAATTTAGAATATTTTTGTGAATTCTGACCTTCAAACTAAAATATACAGCCCTTTGAAAAAAGATCAGCGGATGTTAAATGAACTGTATCTTTTTTCTTGGCCAATGGGCTTTATGTCAGTTGTCACATGACCAAACTAGAAACTTGTCTCATCAAATCCACTTGTCGGAGAATTAAGTAACGGCAGTATGAACTAATTTCGATAGCTGTGGACTTTAAGGTATTCAGCTAACCTAGCTAGTGCTTGTTATTGTAGCTGTTTTATTTGATTTAATTAAGTGAATGTTAGTGAGAAGAAGAAAATGTTTTTGTCCAATAAAATATCAGAAGCACAAACTTGGCTTTGGACTTTAAGGTATTCAGCTAACATAGCTAGTGGTTGTTATTAGCTGCATCCCAATTCAGAGGCTGCATCCTTTGAAGGTTGCATTCGAAGGGCGAATGTGTCACAGTGGCGTGACGAAGGCTGTCCCAATTCGAATGCGGCCTACAAATGCTTCCTTCATTTCCCCGAGCCGTGAAGGATCCACTTGTTCTATCCTTCATGGCTCAAGATTGATTGAGCGCCAGTAATGATAGGATTTTTTTTGAGAAATGTTTTCAAATGTTATCAACATAAAATTTAACTAACATTTTGAACTGAAAAGTGAACATAAATTTCAGAATGTCTTGGTGTGTGCACACCAAAAGCGAAGCAAATATTCGCATCGCATACTCGCTCTAGATTACTCGCAGGATTACTTGTTTTTCGTGTCACTCACGCGAATAAAAACATTTCGCAATGAGGAGTGTGCCCGGTTGTGCTAACTTTGGCTAATGCCAGTGCTAACCAGTTCATAGTAATGTAAAACTAATAGCTAGAATCAAGTAACAGGTGCATATTTTCATCACTTACCAGGTCGTCCAACTTCTGTTTACTTTTCTCCAAGTTATCTCCTTTTTTTGTCCATTCTCTGTATGAATAAGAAGTTGTATCATAAATTTCAGGGTGCCCATAGACTGCTACAATAATGCTCTCCTCCAATTTCTGATACAACAGGACATGTCAAACCAGACGTGTCAATAAGCTCTTCGCTGACTGGCTTGCGCAACAACGCGTCATGAGAATTTACGCTCAAGTTAAATTTTTTCAACTTGCGCGGAAGACACGATTGAGGTAAATATCGCACATTCACGGCAAATACATCGTCCAATTCACATCAGCCGGCATCTATTTGCATCTTTGCATTGAGTTTGTATGTAATCTACTCGTGCAAATAATTAAATTCGCTTTTGGTGTGCACACAAATATTGTTTGTGTCTATATGTAAGATATACATCAACAGATCTTTCTAAATTATTCATTAATGCTGGAATTAGAAAGGGCCTGTAATATCAGTGGTTTCAGTTTGGCAGCAGTGGCAAAAGATGAGTAGGAAAGGTCTATCAATTTCTCTTGTGAAACCTTCATTCACATACACACATATACCACTGGATAAACCAGCCCTCTATCCCCTCCCTAGCTCTTTTTGCCTGAAGCTGGCTGTCTTTGTTTCACCTGGCTGAAGGTCTCCTGTCTGCCATGAACAGTGAGGTCTGTGTGGGGCCCCTGGGGAGAGATGGGAACCGAGCAGGGGCCATGAGAACTGCCCTCAGCATGAAAGCAAGGGCACTGCCCCGTAACAAGGGCACAGGGTGGAGTATGCAATTAAAGGCGCTAAACGCGTCCACCGCCGCTCTTCTCTCTCTGAGGTCCACCGCTGTCCCCCAAGGGCAGGAGAGACCAACCGCCACTCTTCCACACAGATGCCGCCATCCCTCCCTACAACAAGACCAGTGAGGGACCCCGGCATGGCCTGCGGGTCAGTAGGGGTCAACGCGAGAGATATTCTCTCAAAGAATGGCTCAAATTATGAAGGGATGTCTTTCATCCTCTGATTTCTTTGCTTTTTCTTTTCAATGGTCATTCTAGATGTTTAGTGCATTGTGATATTATAGTGGGACAGATTGGTGGGAGATTGAACACAACAGAGACCATTCATGAGATCCCATGTGAAGTTGACTCAGGTCTGATCAGAGCCAAATGTCAAGACTTTATTCAGTCTGTCCCAGGACGTTGCATTATGGTTTTATTTTCAATTTGTTCAGTTGGAGATCTGAAACCACTAGTGAAAATGCTTCTATTCTGCATTTTTGTAATTTTTGATTGAAAAATTAACAACATAAATATTTGAATGAAATGTTAAACTGAAAAATTAACATGAATTTCAGAATGTCTTAATATTTCCAAATATTTCCAAAGAGTCAGCTTCAGTGGAAGCAAGAACTGACCATCTGTACATAGGATTTCACATAGTTGTGTGTTGACAGTTTGAACAGGTGTCTCATCCTGCCATTAGAAAAAGCAGCTTTTATATTTTGCCATTTGACTCTCAAATACCCCTTGCAAAACATAAAACTGTATGTGTGTGTGTGTGTGTGCGCGTGCACGTTTTTGTGACATATCAGGGCACAAATTTGTATAATTACATGGTTATGACATAGGTATTATATGGCGAGGGTGACTTATGAGGACATTACCCCATGTCCCCAAATGGCTTATAAATTATACTGAATGAGGTTTTTTTTTGAGAAAGTAAAAATGTGCAGTTTCCTGTGATGGGGAGGTTTAGGGGTAGGGGTAGTGTAGGGGGATAGAAAATACAGTTTGTACAGTATAAAAACCATTACGCCTATGGAATGTTCCCACAGTTCACAAAAACAAATGTGTGTGTGTGTGTGTGTGTGTGTGTGTGTGTAAGAGAGAGAGAGAGAGTTTGTTTGTTTGGTCCTGGTAAATACCGGAATAATTCCAGATACTAATAATACCAGAAATCTTTGACCTTGTGGGGACATTTTTGGTTCCGTGAGGAAAACAGCTTTCAGTACAGACGATTTCAACTGCAACAACATAAACAAACATTACTGGCCCAAACTTCAGCAAAGAATCAATAACAACAGAGTCCCTCTAGAGTAGATTATTTTTTATAACAAGCAAATTAAATAAGTAAATTGCATTAGCTAGCAAGTTAAAACTATGTCTAGCCAGAAATTATTTTGGGTTACCAGAAAAAGAAGAGAACCGTTACTTGGCCAAACTTAAACGCGAAGTTACACTACCAGACCCGTTCAACAAAATGTTGAGACAAGAATGTTTTTCTACAGACCTGTCTGATTTACCGGAGGTCAGTCAGGTACACATCTTTGAATACCTAGTCGAGAAGGAATAACGTGTATATAGCCTAGGCGTATCGCAGCTTGGATGCCAATAACAACCGCAGACCGTAAGCTACCTTCGGGACAGGCGCGTAACCGTGGCAACGCGCGTGCGTACGATGAAACCGTCTATAAATCATACTTCTTTTTTCCTTTTCTCTCTCTCTCTCTCTCTCTCTCTCTCTCTCTCTCTCTCTCTCTCTCTCTATATATATATATGTACATGTATGTAAAAATGTTTTCTGTGAGGGTTGTGTTTAGGGGTAGGGTTAGGGTTGGTGGATAGAATATAAAGTTAGCACAGTATAAAAATAATTGTCTATGGAAAGTCCCCATAAGACATGGAAAACCAACGTGTGTGTGTGTGTGTGTGTGTGTGTGTGTGTTTTGAACGAAATTAATGGTTTCATACAGCAAGGATGAAAAGTGACAAAGACATTTATAATATTGCAAAATATTTCTATTTCAAATAAACACTGTTCTTGAACTTTCTATTAATCAAAGAATCTTAAAAAAAAGTATCACAGTCCACAAAAATATTAAGCAGCTGTTTTCAACATTGATAATAATAAGGAATGTTACTTGAGCACCAAATCAGCATATGATTTCTGAAGGATCATGTGACACTGAAGACTGGAGTAATGATGCTGAAAATTCAGCTTTGTCATCACAGGAATAAATTATATTTTAAAATATACTAAAATAGAAAATAGTTATTTTAAATTGTGATATTTCCACAATATTACAGTATTTTTGATCAAATAAATGCAGCCTTGGTGAGCATAACAGACTTCTTTTAAAAACATTATTACCGAAAAATCTTACCAACCCCAAACTTTTGAACAGTAGTGTACATCGAAGTCTGGACTACAAAAAATGTGAGCGAAAACATGCGTTTGTGTAATTGGACTCAAAACCTTATACTTACTGACATATACTGTAGCCCATGACAACAAATAGCCCCAGTCTCCCCTACAACAAGACCGCATCAAGACAGTTTCTCTCTCTATCTCTTTCATTATTTACACTGAGGAATGCAGACCATGAGAAAATGGCCAACTGTTGACATATCTTCTCCTCTTCCAACAGGAACCACGTCCCTCAGGTGTGTGTCTTGACATGGTTCTCCTGAGGGAAGCTGAGCTGGTTGTCCAGTTGAGTAATTATAGTATGTTTTATGGTACAAGCTGAAGAGTAGAGATGGGGAAGCTGCACACATAATATGTTTTGACAGCTGCGGCAGCCATTGTGTGGCCAAAGCGAGCACCTATCAGTGCCAAGCCCCTACTTAATGATGGGAATGAGAATGGCACACCTGTGGCCCTAATCACAGTCTCACGACCAGACCTGACCAATAATGCTGGCGCGATGTAGCCCTAACACTGACACACATGGCTCCTCATGGGCCCATTCAGCTCGCTACATTTAGATTTAAATGAGTAGCAATGATATCTGGAGGAAGCAAGAGATAATCAGCTCTGTTATGTTTATTATCACAATTATTATGATCTGTGCTGATTTGTTTATGGCTGAGATGGGATAAAATATTATTAATGCGGGTCATGTGGTACAAGCTAAGTGTAGATTGCTACTAAAATGAAATTTGCAGAAGTAAACAGTCAAAATTAAAAGTCTGAATAGGTGCTGAATGCTTATCCTAGATGTTTTTTGTTTGTGTTTACAAACTGAGAAAAGTCAAAGTTTTTTCTCTGGGAAATAAATAGAGCTTAAAGGGATAGTTTGAACAAAAATGACTCGCATGTCATTCCAAATCTGAGTTTCTTTCTTCAGCAAAACACTGAAGATCATAACTGTTTTGCCTATACAATGAAAGTCAGTTAGGTCTAACAACTTTGAAAACTGACTTTAATAGTTTGGACAAAAAAAAAAAAAAAGAAGAAATGACAGAATTTTCATTTTTGGGTGAACGATCCCATTAACCTGAATTTAACCTACGATATTTCTTGAGCATTTCATATTTTTGCTTGTGCCCCTAAAGTGCGAGAGTGTGAGAAACTGCCTTGCCACCTGTAAGCCATTAGAACAGAAGCTTGTGGTTAGAGCGCTGCGGGTTGAACTCACACCTCATGGGTCTTATGGGAGTCTGAAGGTACCCAAGCGAAAGTTTCCTTCCTCTGCTCCCCGGAGACATGCCGCATGTGGGAGAGACAGATCACAGGCCTTTACACACACTGGTACCGACTCGCATCTCTGCATATTTGCCTCCTGAGTCACCCACCGGCAGGTCATGAGGTCAGATCCCTCCTTCTCTATGCATCATAAGTTAACATACACACACTCACACACCCTCCTGCCTTTTCCTCCTACTGTACTTACAGAGAACTTTAAAATCAGGTATGTGGTAGTCATAGTAACTTTCATTGTATTTTATTAAGTCGTGGTAATTAGCGACTTATTAAAGGGTTAGTTCACCCTAAAATGAAAATAATGTCATTTATTACTCACCCTCATGTCATTCTACACCCGTAAAGACCTTCGTTCAGCTTCGGAACACAAATTAAGATATTTTTGATGAAATCCGATGGCTCAGTGAGGCCTCTATTGCCAGCAATGTCACCGTCACTTCTCAAGATCCAGAAAGGTACTAAAAACATATTTAAAACAGTTCATGTGAGTACAGTGGTTCTACCTTAATATTATAAAGCAACAAGAATAGTTTTTTGTGCACCAAAAAACCCCCCAAAATAACGACTTTTCAACAATATCTAGTGATGGCCGATTTCAAAACACTGCTTCAGAGCTTTACAAATCGAATCAGTGGTTCGGAGCGTCAAAGTCCCGTGATTTCAGCAGTTTAGCCGTTTGATACGCGATCCAAATCTCTGATTTAAAACAAAAGATTCGTAAGGCTCCGAAGCAGTGTTTTGAAATGACATTATTTTCATTTTTGGGTGAACTAACCCTTTAATAATATTATGTTAGATAAAGCTTAGATATTTGTAAATTACAAATCTAAAACTCTTCTTGTTAAAATACATTTTTATATTTTGTTGCTATGGATATTATGACTATGGCTTGATTTTAATTTAATATAATATCAGTGTTGGGGTAACACATTACAAGTAAAATGAGTTACGTAATCAGATTACTTTTTTCAAGTAACTAGTTAAGTAATGCATTACTTTTTACATTTACAACAAAATATCTGAGTTACTTTTTCAAAAAAGTAACACAAGTTACTTTGTTTTCCCATTTATTGACTGACAGCTCTCTTGTCCCCATGTTGAGAAAAAAAAGGAGTAAGTGCAGAGGTGCTGTGTGCGCTGTGTAAACATGATGATTATTGTAGTTCTAGACTAATATGAACATGAATTTATTAATCTCATTTGCACAAAAACAGATTCAGTATTCTTTAAAGTGAATAAAAATTAAAGGTGCTTCACTCTAAGAAAAGTATGTTAATATGAAGGAATTTTCCATTTTTTATTTTTCATAGGTGTTTTACTCGTATTTTGAATTACACACTGCACTGTGTTGTGTTGAAATATTTGTAAACTTCATGGAAAATGTCCTAGCAGAAAATTACCAGTACCTTTTCTGTTTTTCTATTGATTCTTCCAGTATTGAGGTTACATGTGGTTGATGTTTTATGAGCAAACCTTTCATTTTTAATCATATTGTTTATCAAGGGAAGCTACTGAGACTTACTTTTCATTTACTGTATATGGGAGCCCTGAGAACAAACACTCAAACAGACATGATTTTGCACTTTATAAATGTACATTCGCATCTCCGACCCAAACTTCAACAATAATTTATTATATTAGTTTTTTAATAACTGCATTTCAGTTTTTAATTATTCAGATAAGAGTAAACCAATATTAAGAGACAGAGCACAGTGACTCAGAGGAGATTTGTTAGCTGTTATGATTTTTTTTTTAATGCAGCAGCATCATTATATAGACATAAACACTTTATTACCTGATGTTAGCTTATTTTTGTCCTCCTATGACATGGACAATTTGTTTGCATGAAAACTTTTCAATGAACAAAGCTGTGCATTATTTTTATGCAAATGCAACTTCAAAAGCAGTATCATAAAACGTCACTTGATTCCAAAAAATACGACAAATTCTGCATGTGAATTGGTTGACACTCACAGTCAGCTGATTCCTGAAGATGAGTGTTCACCTGAATACAGTTAGATAGATCAATCTGTCACATACACAGATGCCCGAGTCTCATCATCACAGCATCATATGAAAGATCTCCAGCACCAATATGATCAAAGCCCCACTGGAGCCACTTCCATCCTCATTCCTTCTCCCTCACTGCATTTTCATCACCAATGCACCTGCTTCATATGTAATGTTTGCCGAATTTGTTTCTGTCATGTTGCATTTATTTCCATTTAAACATCTCCAGGCCTCTTTGTTAAAACAGAAATGGAGAGGAGAAAGAAGAAGGAAAATGAAATCTATGTTTACCCAATTGAAACTGCATAGCAATTCCAATTGAATGGGGGCCACAAATTTTCTTTGCACCATTGATGTTCTATTCATCTCAGTTAATGTTGTTACTTTGAGAGGCAGAATTGCCTCTCTCAATAAAACTGGATTATGGGCATTCATAAGAGGTTCGCACACACAAAGACACTTTAGAAGCCTTGGGATGTGCAGGGGAAAGAAAAACAATTCTGCCAACTCCTGTTACTTCAGCCTGAGTGTCTTAAAAGGGTTGATGAATAAGTGCAATTCGGACAAACTAATGAAAAGTAATGTTTGAAAAAAGGGATGATCCTAAGATAAATTTAGAACCAAATTACAGATTTGACAGAATTACAAATCTGTAATTTAATTACAGATATGACTAAAGAGTATATCGCTGTTGTTTTATCAATGTGACTTTACTGTTCTTCACAGAATTAATGTTAATTAATTAATTAAAAATACATTAAATTACACAAATGAAAGTGGGGCAGTGTTGTTAACCATAATAAAAATAAAAAAAACCTATTAAAATGAGTTTTTTTGGTTAATGACAAAAAGCTGAAATAAAATAAAAAATATTTGATGGAAAAACATTTTTTAAAAGTGTAAAAAAAAAAAAAGGGATTAGAAATGTTGCTTTTGCAACTAACTGAATGTTTAAGTTGAAGTGATGATTAAAACTGAAATAATAATAAAAAAATATATATAAAAATAAATTAGAAATATTTAAACTATTAAACATACCAAAAACACACAACAAAATGACTTGTGTCATTTTGGGCCCAAACTTTTTTATTTAAGAGGTCCACTTTAGACATTCTTCTAACTATAAGTAACTTTGCAACTGCATGTCAACTAACTGATTAGAGTATTAGTAGACTGTTAGTAGACTGTTAGCATTAGGGTTAATAGAATAAGTTAACATGTACTTACAAAGTTACTTAGAAAGTCGGTTTTCTTTATTTTGATGGTCCCTTTAACACATTCTTTTGACTATAAGCAAACTCTCAGAGTGTTAGTAGAGTATAAGTAGATGTTAGGGTTAGAATAAGTTGACATGTACTTGCAAAAGTTACTTATAGTCAGTATAATGTCTGTTGGGGGACCATCACAATAAAGAGTTAGTTACTAATACTCTACTGAGAGTTAGCTGACATGTAGTTACAAAGTTACTTATAGTCAACAGAATGTTCAGTTACACTTTATTTTACAGTGCTGTAGTTACATTGTAATTACTCAAATAAGCACTGAGTACTATTAATTAACTACATGGGTTAAGGTTAGTTACCTGTAATTATGCATAATTTACTGTTATTACTATAGTAAGTACATGTAGTAACGTGTAACTACGGCACTATAAAATAAAGTGTTACCGAATGTTCAAAAGTGACCATCAAAATAAAGTTTTACCAGAAAGTCTGTTTGGGGGACCATCAAAATAAAGTATAGCAGATATTAAGCAGACAACCTACTAATACTCTGATGAGAGTTAGTAGGCATGTAGTTGCATAAGTTACTTATTGTTACAGTAAAATGTCTAAAGTGGACTATCAAAATAAAGTGTTACCAAAATAAAAATTGAAAATATAAAAATAATAGTTAATTCAACGTCACGTTAAAATCTGTACAACTCATCTTAAAACCCCTGCATTATGCAGTGATTTGTGATCTGGCTACGTGCATTTCCTATAGCACCATCTACACTGTAAAAAAAATCCCCGTAAAATTTATGGTAAAAAAAAAACGGCAGCTGTGTTTGCCAGAACTTTACTGTAAAAAATACGGTAGCAATGTTTTAGGTTTTACGGGACAGCGCTTAGTTTACTGTCTATTTTTCAGTTCAAAAATGTATAATTTAAAGGTTTATATTGTAATAATTACGGTTCATAACTGTTTATTTTACACACTGTAAAAAAAAATCTAAAATTTACAGTAAAAAAACATATTTCATTAACTGATATAATGTTAATTTACCAATCTATCGAAGTACTAATATCTGTTTTGTACCTTTGTAATACACTGACAACCACCAATAACACAGTGGTGATGAGAGTCACATGATGAATCAAAGCTCATCACAAGCAGCTTTTCCACAAGCTGAGGAGGACAATACTAATATATAGAAGGTGCACACAGTATCATTCAGACAAACACTAAACATCATGGTAACACACATTAAATTTTAAAAATGCAATAAACATTAATTTAACAACATTAGATGTAACATAAAACTCTAATGTACATAACTGATTAGAAAAAAGTAAGAAAGACTAAGAAGAAACAGAGTTATTTCGACAAAAATACATCAAATGTGAAGTGTCACGCAGTGAATTGTGGGAATGTCAATTTACGTTTTTCACTGTAAATTATACAATGACTTATTTTTCACTTCCAAAAACTGTAAATGTAACGGTATTTTACCGTAAAATTACATTAAATGTACTGTTAGATCTATTACAGTTATTCACAGTATAATATGGAAACTTTCTGTAAACCAATTAACTGTTTTTCACTGTGGAGTTTTTACCGTCTTTTACTGTTAAAATCATGGTCATTTTTTACAGCGCCACTGACTGTAAACTCACAATAACATGATGGTTGTATTTGATGATTGAATTGCATTTTTTAAAATAACTAATCACGCAAAATTAAATTGACAGCTCTAGGTAAAAGCGTTAGCTTTTTTTGGGCCTCACACAGGCTTCAAAAGCAAGTGCCAAGTAGGTCTGAACAATGCTTAAACATACGCCTGAAAAAAGATGGAATCAAGTAAAAGTTGGACATCAGCACTGTTGTGTGTTTGCGTGTGTTTGGGGGAGTTGAGTGTACACGGTCTTTGCCAAATAAAATTGCTCCATTGCGGGCCACTTCCAGAGCTTTGATAGTCTCAGCAGCAGGGGAGGACGAGAGAAAATGGGCATTTATTCACTGGGCTTTGAAGAGAGCTGTAAACAATCAGCCTAACGGTGTGGCCAGAATGATGGGACCTGGCAGAAGGAGCCGAGTGGTGAGGAGGAGCTGGAAGCGCGAGTCTGCACGAGGGCAGCTGCCACAAAGACTTACGGAGTGCCTGGGGCCCCTAAACACACACACACACACACACACACACTGCCCACTCAAAGAGCTGTCTATCTCATTCACAGGCACCCTAATCCTCTCTCTCTCCCATTGCGTGCATGCCTGCCTAAATGGCAGCCGTAGTCCATCACGAGCCAGCCGGGACTCTGTTCCCATTGAGTCCTGAAAGAGAAACTTAACTTCACTGTGTTGCACTTGAATGTGCCTTTGGTTCTGTCATTATGAGGAAGCCATTGACTCAATGTGGCCCCTGGACAAAGCCTGCCCGGGCTCGGTATTGTCAGGATTGGGTGAAGTAAGTAAGCTCTTAAGCTTGAGCCACTTTTACACCTGGAGTTGATTTGAAGCATATGGGCCTTTGATAGGCCAACAATTGCACATTGATATCACTTGATATTTGTCCTACACAATATTCAGATTGTTAACTGAAGGAGAGATTAGCCCGGTCATGTCGCTATTGGATAGCACAATATGGTAAATGATATGGAAATTCTGTGTTCAGTGGGGACAAAACAGTCCAAATTTAATTTGGACACAAAACATCTCGCAGAGTTCAGACGAGGGCGTACGTTGATCCAGCACCTGTTACTTTCTCATCAACACTCTTGACACACACTATAGGTTTCAGTTAAATCATTTACATATCTGTGTGTGTGTGTGTGTGTGTGTGTGTGTGTGAGGCTTGAGAAGCACTGCTCACCTGTTCTGTAGTTCCTGATTTATAGCTGTCCACTTGACAGGCCTGATTGTCATGATATCTTGTAATACAAAAAAACATTGTTTTCTTTTTACCTATCTAAAGAGAATGTGCATTAAAGGGATAGCTCACCCAAAAATGAAAATTCATTCATCACTTTCTCTCCCTCAAGTTGTTACAAACCTGTATATATATGTATATATCTCTTCTGCTGAACACAAAATAAGATATTTTGAAGAATGCGAGTCACCAAACAGTTGACTATGGGGGGGAAAAATACTATGGAAGTCAATGGGCCAATCAACTGTTCGGTTACCGACATTCTTCAAAATATCTTATTTTGTGTTCAGCAGAAGAAAGAAATTCATACAGGTTTGGAACAACTTGAGGGTGAGTAAATGATGACAGAATTTTCATTATTGGGTGAACTATCCCTTTAAAATGGATTTTATATTTATTGTTTATTATATTTCACACATTGTATGTTCTAGAATGGGCAAACACACACACGGCAGATTCAAACCGCATCACTCGCATAAGCACCATAGCATAACATGTACGGATATAACTGCTATGCCAGTTTATTGCCTGTTTTAAAGTGGTTCATTATATTGCTATGGTAGAAGGAAACAGCCTTTCTTCTATTTAAAGGGAGGGATGGTGCTATTGTTGGTTGGCAGGTAGTGTGCAATGTTGGCCAGTGATTTACTGTACAGTGAAAAATCTTCCAGAAAACAACTGAAATGCTGTTACATGATAAACTTGACTTGCATTTCACTTATTGCATTCTTCTACACTCTTTAGCTACAGTATGTTGCTTTGTGTTTGCATTTGACACATTATTGTTTAGGTGCATTTTATTGTGCATAATGTTCTGCTGAGGGGTAAATCTGTGTGTGTGTGTGCGCATGTGTGTGAGAGAGTGTCTCTCTCTGCGTGTGGGGAGCCTGGTGGCGGGACACATTTGGGGGGCTGCTCATCTACACCGCGCCATGCCCCATCAGCTCCATCAGGATGTGGGAGAACAAAGCCTGTACATTTCCACAGCCACGCGCCTGCAGGGAGAATACTCATCATAATTAGCCCAATGATGAGGCGCTGTGATGCACTGCACAGCAGGTCCCTGTCTCAGTTTCTGTCTTTTTTTTCTCTTTCTCTTCTTTTCACTTTTGTGGTCTCTGAGGAGAAAAGGAAGGAAAGAATAAGGGAGATTTTAACTTGACACTGTTGTTTGAAAAAATCAGTGCAATTTTCTTGTTGCAAAGCCAAATCAAAGTCTTTTTGTGGTACCTTTTGCGGCTTTGAGTGAATTACACTGTATGTACTGTTGCGTGATACTGTGGAATGAATTGATTGTTGATATTTCAAGATTAGTTACATGGTTGAATTAGACATAGGCTACCCATTAAAACAAATGTATAATTCTGTTTTGTGTGTGTGTATATATATATATACATGTTCATTTATGATTGTGGATATTATAATATTAATTGGTCCTAATTAGCCTACGTTCTTAATGCATGTTTATAGACGGTCCATGACATTCCTAATGAAAAACATTTGTAATCTTTAATCAAATTTAAATAAACATTTAATTTCTGCTGACGTCACGACGCAGGTGCTCGTTTGCAAGTAGGCCTACCGTTTGCACTGTTTAGTGTTTACTTCAAGGTGAAATAATACTTAACGTGTCAAAAAGGTTTTGACCCACAGAGAGCAGTGCTCACTTTTGTGACTTCAAGTCTTCTTATTAGTCGTCGTCCTTTAACTAGCTCGCGCTAGTTTGGGATTGAAACTGGACCAGGGTGAACAACTGCAAGACATTTATCGTCTGACAAATCTATAAATTTCTCTATAAATTTATATTTCGTCTATAAATTTTAATGTATTTATGAATAGTTGTTTATGAACCATTTTCTCATAATAGTCAGTCGATTTTTTTTCAGAGTAGCCTACATATTAGCAAATCTCGGCGAACTGATAAAAAAAAAAAAAAAAAAAATCCATATTTAACAAGTTGTGAAGTAAAATATCTAACGTTAGCTTCCGACAGACCGCCTTCCGTATTCTACTTACGAAGAAAGTGTAAAACTCTAGCAGTTCAAAAAACTTACGCTACGTCCTACGCCTTCCCTATTCACCTTACAGAAAAAGTGTAACTGACGCGACGCCAGTTTACACTTTCTTCGTAACTTGAAGATATGAACGTCAAGATAGGAAGTTCATTAGTGAAGGTGTTTTAGTCATATATCAAATGTTTTTGCGCAATGAATTCTATAGGAAATCTTTCTTTTTAATTTCCAGATTTAAAAAATACATTTGATTGTTCTGAATGTTCTGACTATTCATATAATATCATGCACACTGTAATTTAGAGTGGAGAAATGTCAGTAGTTTCTATTTCAGAAATGTACTATCCTTGCCACAAATAGTCTACGTCACAAAATGGCAATGGAAATTTATGTCAACTATAATATTATTACAAGGTGTAATAGGTGTGAAGCTATTCAGTTTGTCATAATGAATTCAGAATTGTTTGCGTTTGGCTCGTTTACCAGAAGTAGGTCACATGTGGAAAACAAACCAATTTGAATGAGTGAAATGTACATTTGGAGTCAGAAATTAGGGCGGGTTTGTTATGGAATCACCTTAGCGATTAGCTGCCTCCCCACCTGGAGCAGTGGCACTATGCCCAAGTGCCGCTTTTGCAGTATGTTTCACTACAAAACAACATGCCTTTCAAGCCTGAAAACAGTGCTGTTTACACTCATTAAATCTGCATTTCATCACATATCATCAAATGCTAATGGTTTGTCAATGAATAATACAGCCGTTATTGTACTGGAAGTCACTTTAGATAAAAGCGTCTGCTAAATGACAAGTAACCAAGCTGCTGATGACAGAGATTGTCAGTAGTAAGATCCACTTTATTGAGAGAGGACAAACAAGACTTTCGGGCAATTCACAAAGCAAGGCCCTTGTAACCCGAGGCATTCAAATCTGCTAAAACACTTCCCTCTATTTTCTATTTTATGCGGCAGTTACATCGTTTCGACAATGTTTGCTTCCCTGGATATATCATCAATGAATTTAGTTCCATGTAATTCATAACTACTCCATTCTTTCTGTGTAGTGACTTTTTACTTCACTTGCATAGTAGAAATGGAAACTGTTATTATGGTTTTAGGTTTACGTGTGGTTTGATCTGAGTTTGATTAATGCTGTCTGGTACCATATGAAAGAGCTGTAGCTGTAAGACAGATCTGAGAGGTGAGGATGGAGTTTGGCTGAGATGTCTTGGCCGTGTGCGGTAGTGCAGAGTGATCCGTGTGAATAAATGTGTCAGGATACCACCAGCTCGATAGATTTTAAACTTATTCACAGTGGTAGCCATAATGACACTTACAAATGTGCTTATGGTAGAACGGATTATATTTATTTAATTATTTATTTTGTGTAGTGACATTTTCACCTATTCAGGGTTGATTTTGTGATAAGCTGGCATGAAATGGACATAAAATATTTGAGAATTTTTTAAAGAAATTAATACTTGTATTCAGCAAGGATGCATTAACTTAGGGATGCATGATATATATATATGTTCATTTTTAATGTTTTCATTATCGGCCCGATAAGAAAGTTTGGCCGATATATTAAAGCTGATAAATAAAGGATTATTATTAATTTTTGTTTCTTTAATCAGGCTCTCAAAAATTATATAAAAAATTGCATTTAGATTTATCAGCCAATATATCGGTTTTAAATATAAATAATTATCAGTTATTGTATCGGACAAAATTTTTATATCGTTGCATCCCTACATTAATTTGATCAAAAGTGACAGTAAAGAAATTTAAAATGTTACAAAAGACTTCTGTATCAAATAAATGCTGTTCTTTTTAACTTTTTATTCATTTCTAATCCTGACAAAAAAGGTATCACGGTTTCCACAAAAAAAAAAAATAAATATTAAGCAGCACAACTGTTTTAAACATTGATAGTAATAAGAAATGTTACATATTATGATTTCTGAAGGATCATGTGACCTGGAGTAATGATGCTGAAAATTCAGCATTGCATCACAAGAATAAATTACATTTTAAAATATATTAAAATAGAAAGTAGTTATTTTAAATTGTGATAATATTTCTCAATATCTAACTGTTTTTACTATATTTCTGATCAAATAAATGCAGCCTTGGTGAGCATAAGAGACTTCTTTTAAAAACATTAAAAATCTTACCGACCCCAAACTTTTGAATGGTAGAGTGAACATTTGGAAAGAAAGAAATGCAACTCTATTGCTAAATGATGAAATAATTTCAGTAATACATAAATCTATAAACAATCAGTTCTTGCAAAAGTTGTTTACACAGACTTTTTAATGACTTTCCACAGTCTGATTAGATTAATTCGTTCTTTATTCAGACTTCAGTTGCTGTGCTGTATGGTGTTGATTCAGTAAAAAGAACCAACTCATTAGAGTCATTCGGTATGGAATCCAACTCAACTTGTCGTGTTGTAGGTTGTCGATTCACTAAAAAGAACCGACTCATTAGAGTCATTCGTTGAGACTGCACTTGTCTCGCTGTATGCGCAATCAACTCAGTGGCAGTGTTGCAGAAACTCTGTCAGAGCAGTCAGAATGAAGTATTCTAAAAGCTGTGTAGTAAAACATTTTATTTTTTCTCTCTGAGTATGTTGTGATGTGTAGTTAAATATGCAGGACTTTGCCTTGTTGCAAGGTCAAGACTGTTATTTTGAGCTTCAGTGTATGTCTGAGCACTGAAGCACATGTATTTATGTATTCGTGCATCCCTGCATGTGTGCGTGTGTGTGATGAGCACGCATCCGCATGGACGGACCATATGGGCCCGGGAGGTGGCTTCTGCTGGGCAGAGCTGACAGGCCACCAGTATGGCCTTGTGCTGCATTCTGGGTCGCTCCAATGCTCATCCGTCCAGCCCCTGCATAAACACACTGACACACACACGGCGGGGTCCTCTCGTGGCCCAGGCAGATGGCACCCCTTGCCCACATGCCAGGAAAAAGCATGCAAATTAAAGGTTATACCCAGCAGGTTTGAAGCAGTGCCAGCACGGGGTGGCGCAGCAGCCCTGGCCCACCTGCTTCTCAGCCTGGAGACATCTGGCTCGATTTTGTGGAATGAGCACAACGCTGAGAGGAATAACTGTCATCTGTTCAGCTTGTTCTGAGGAGGCCGTGCTGAGCGTCTCCCTGAGCCACAAGAAGGATGTTTTCACTGCTTTAAAAGATCTCATTAGTTCTCAACTACAGTTTTTGTCGAGCCGTTTTTGTGTGCACGTGTATTGAGTGGCTCTACTTCTATTTTCGCACAGAGAACCTGTGACTTTTCAGATTTTTTAGGGTAGCAGTTCATGCTTGGAAAAATTGGGTCTTCTGCCAGGTTGCCTTGTTTGTAAACACTGACTGGAACAAACAATTTGTGTTGTAGGCTTAGCCATAGAGTTTTGTGAGATCTGTCCTTAATTCTTTCCCAATATGCTCTTGGTGTTTGCGTTAGTCTCTGAGGATTGAAATATCATGACTCAAAGTGAATTCACACATGTTCTGATGTTTTTTAAGCTTTGCTGGCTTTAGTACCTCGGTTCCCAACGTATATCTAACTGTTTCCAATGTGACAAGTTGAGGGAGCTGATGACAAATCTGAGCGTGATGCTTTGTCATGCAGGTTGTTATTTTGGGGTAGTGGATGTGACGTAGTTTTACTGTTATTGTTTTCATTTATAATTCCATCATCTGGCCGGTCCACAAATAAAACAGATTTTGCACATAAATTCATAAAATGATCTATTCAATATATATATTTATTTAAAATATAAAATATATTTTATTTGTTTGCCAATTTAGAAACTTGTCAAAATGAAGAATGTGTACAGAAAAATGTAAGTATATTTAAAAAGCAAAAATTCTAAACATTTTAAAGCCTTGAACTTGGAAGAGGGAGAGTATTTTACTTCTTACCAATAATTATATTTATAATATTTATGTGCATGACAGCATTTTAGTGCCATGTAAAAAAAAAAAAAAAAAAAAAAAAGATTAAAGTTGTAATGTATTGAGGCTTTTTGGGAGAGTGAAGTCAAAGTATAGAATAAAGTGTTAACATTAAGACATTTAGGTACAATATCCTGTTGTTAAACTGTTTTTCATATTGTATAATATTATTTCAAATAGTTTTCAAACTAAATAAGAGATTATATATTAATTATTTTTGTTTTTCATATATAATATTATATATGATCTGTAATTAAAGGGGTACTTCACCTCTGGCAAAATGGGCATTCAATAAAACTTGGCTGCCTATACAGTAAAAAGTTGAAACAATTTTTTTTTTAAATCGGTGTTACCTGACTAGAGAAAACTGAGAAAAAAGGCTGTTGTCTTCCCTTTTGCCAAATAGTTAGGAAAACTTCACCACCCATAATGCACTGGGCATGTTGCCGTGATGCCATCCAAGGCCACTCCCACCAGTCTACTATTGAAACGCTTAACAGAGTCAAATACCGCCTTGCTTTAGTAGGAAGTACTTCTTAGCAAACTTTTAGTCACAAATAATGTTGACTTTGTATTGTTCTTGGGTGAAAGAATTCAAAGATTAATGGCTTTAACCGTACTGAGCGGTACGGTTCAGTACGGTACACAATTTTTGCCGTTTCCATTGTTAAACCACTACAGAGACATCTGAGCCAGCGGCAAATGTCAGAAGGACTAGTCGAGGTACAACTGTTCGCATTAGCACTGAGCGCCCGGTGATCCCCTGGATCTCACAACTCCGACAATGTCAGATCAAATTTTCAAATAGGTGCTAACTTTATAAATAAACCACAGATTTGAGCTTTAAATAACTGCATTCTCACCTGAAAAACTTTTAAAACTACATTTCATGACACAATAAAGTAGTTTTTAAATTACGTGGGTTTTCTCCTCCGCTTCTCTGCTATTGACGCGAACTACAAGACAAGACAAACTTTGCTTGCTGCGCGCCGACATTAGGCATTTCACAAAACCAAGTACGCAAAGTTCAGACTTGCATCGTTGGTATTGTGAAACGCCTAATGTCGGCGCGCAGCAAGCAAAACTTGTCTTCTTCTTGTGACAGACAGCCACATGCCAAGAAGCAAGAACAAGATTCTTCTTCGCGCAAGAATGGCGTTGATCGCTACTTTCCGGCATACACCACGCCTATCAAGTAAGGGTACTGTTGGCGGTGGAAACGCAAGCCTTATCAGGGTTTACCGTTCCGAATCGTACCGTACTGTACTGTACGGAGCCATACCGCTCAGTGGAAACGAGCCATAAATGTTTGGTAGGAGTGAGTTGCTTTCGATTTCCAGTGAAGGATCCAGCATATTGTAGGCAGTGGCTTAAGGCTGCAATCATAAATAGGGAGAGAAAGCAGCGACAGAAAATCTGAAAAACCTTATGTTTGTAGTCATCATTTCAAACTGGATGAACACCGTGTTTTAAGCAGTGTTAATTTCGTAATAATTTTCGTCAACAACATTTTTTCACTGATGAAAACGAGATGATAACTAAATAAAAACCAGTTCTGAATGACAAAAACTATGACGAAAATGTATGGACATTTTCATCAATATCTAGAATAAAAACGAGACTAAAATGCTAGGGAGGTACGATTTGGGATGAGATCCAGTCAGAATGATGTCCTGCATGGTAGATGTGCACGTTTGAATTGTAACGTGCTTATTTATCTACCCGGTGAATAAATAAATAAATAAATGTGAATTTCTCAGTCCAGGTAACACAGAAAACGAGTAGTAAACATATACTACCGATATTGTAACAATACAAAGTGGGTTGAAAATTGGCGAAGTTACACTTTAAGTTACTTTGTCACATTGCAGTACCTTTGAAATTAGTAAAAATCAGTAATTTGATTAAAAAAAACTTGAATAAAGAAATAGTGACCAGTCAAAGCATCTAAAAACACTTTCACTTATACAAATTTTAAGTTTTAACCTGAAATCTTGATGTTGGAAAATAAAGGTTTATGTCTGTTTCCATTTGTCAACTTCCTTATCATAGAATTTCAACCAAACTTATGAAGGTTTACAACATGCCCACTCCTCACGATGTGGTTGTTACAGGACTGTTTGACCCCTGCAGCAACCCCAATCTCACAGGGTTAAAGCCAGATATGTTCCCAGAAAAATAGGCTTCTAGCTGAAGTACTGAGTGTGTTTATATGTTTGTGTAGGTTTGTGTGCGCAATTACCTGCTCAAGTCATGCTGGGGCAGAATGCCAGAGGTCACAAGTGTTTTCTCTGTAAAAGTTCTTGTACCCTTTTAGAACATATTTTCCATGTACATTTAATTGTATGTCAGTGTACGCATTTAATCTAGATAAAATTCACATAGAAGAATTTTGAAATAGATTGTTGTTTTTTAACTGTGCTGCTATATGTTGAGCTATATTTTTGTGTTTTATGTCCATGCGTGTAAATCTAACCTAAATTAAAGAAGAACGCTTTTGAAAATGGTGTGGGACAACAACTGGCAGTGTTTTAGCATTGGTAACTGTTTTGACTAGCAAAATTCTCTGTGCAGTGATGCCAATTTAGTAGGTGTTTTGTGGCTTCATATCACATAAGTTATGAGTGGAATATTATTGTATGGTTTATTGTGGCCTTTACTTCCTTAGACCACTGTCTCATCTTGTCTTCGGCATTTCTGGATGCGCAGTTCGTCAGAAGTGTTATCAGATCTTGAAAACTTAATAGTTTCTAGTCAAATTCAAATCCATACAGAAATGCCTATATCTCAGAATACTGCAAAGTCAAGTGTGTATTTCATATTTCTCCCCTTATATTTTAGTATTTTGAAAGAGCAGTAATGGCCAAACCGCTTCATAAGAGTCTGACTCAACCCGCAGATACAGTAGGATATAAGAGCACTTGTTTGAGATTGAAAAATAAAAGCAAAATATTTTCACAATGATATAATTACACCGGTTTAGCCCCACATTTCCTTGAAACCTTTTATCATAAATCATTTTCCATGTTTAGATTGCTAACTAGAGCAATCCATCTATTTCATCTCTCATTGCTGCCACTGTTTTCTACCATGTGCTGGCCTGTTTCTCTTCAGTTGCACCCTCTCCACAGCATATCTTTAGACCACTCTGCTCTATCTGCTTGTGTGCGCTTCTGAGTGGATGACATGGGAGATCCTGTATGTGTGTTTTTGACAGTAGGTAAGGTAATGTATTACCTGCAGAAAAACGATATCATGGCTATAGTGGTGAGTGTGTGTGTTTTTGAGAGTGGTTAGAAAGCGTAAAAACTCACGATGAAACGGAAGTAGTGACAGATCTTTTCTTCCATATTGTGACGTACATCTGAGTGATTATCAAAAAAGGAAAAAAAATGTAGGGTTCTGTGCATTAGTTGTCGATTACAGGGAGGCAGATCTGAAAGTGAGCTGTAGTCGATTGTAAAACGGGCCAGTGTTGTGACGAATTCTGACCACCGCCAAATTATCCCCCCCAGTATTGTTTAGGATTAGGTGTGAGGGAAGGGTTAGGATTTGGGGTGGGGTTAGGAATTAGGCAATCAGGTAGTGACTTCAACGAGGGGGGTAATAATTCGGCAGGGAGTCGAAATTTGGCACCAGTACTCTGAAGCGCCCACACTGAAACATAAAATCAGACTATTAATTCATTAATTGTACACACCACGCAAGCTTTTATAAGCTGTACGAACTGTACGGATCAATTGTCTGCGCAATATGACTGTGACTGTAACCCAGTTGTTTAATTTTGCATGAATGGTGTGCGAATCACCGTAGGCGCATTCACCAGCGCGCTCCAAAAGACCCTGTTCACACTTCAACCCCCCAATGTTCAAACCATAGACTGTAAACAAATAGCTTTTAGGTTCAAACCAAAACTACGCCCCTAGCTGCAACCGAGGGAGACATCCAATCCCCCCATAACCCACCCCGCCCGCCCCAGCACTTTATTTTTTCGACTTCAAGCACTGGTCAAAACAAATAAAAAAAAACTAAACATGCATTCAAAGCATTCATTGAAATGCATTCATGCTTTCAAACACTACAACAACTTCTTCAGTGGTTGCGCAGCTTAAATATCGCCAACGTGGGGAAGGTTAGGTTTTCAATTGTATTTGTAAAAAATCTATTTTCTAAATTTAAATAAGAAGTAATTTGTTACTTTATTATGTGTTTCTGTACCGTATTGGTTATTGGTCAATATTAGTTTTTTTATTTTTTAAATCGGTATAGGTTGTATATTTAATTGTGCATGATCATTTCCTCTATTTTTGCATTTAGATTAGCTTTGCTACATCCAATGTTCACCATTAAATGAATATAATTTTTTTTGTATACTGTACGTTATAATGTTGTGATGTTTAAATTCAGTTGTAGCATTTAAAATAATTTATTTTAGTTTTGAATGTATTAGTATATTTTAATATCGGCTTACTGCTTAACAGTTTGTCTATCACATGAATTCCTATGCTTTTGTTATGTTACTTATAACTCGTTCCTCCAACACTGTGGTTCGGTAACGCATTGCCTGTGGAAAAAGAGAGAACATGGCTGTCGTGTTGGAGCGTGAATGTGTGTGTTTGTGCTCGCAGTCAGGGTGTTATCCAATGCCGTTGTCTCTGCGCTCCCAGCTGTGATTGAGGGTGATTGAGCATAGCTTTGATTGAAAGTGAAGTGAGCACTGTGTGATGTCCCATCTCTCGACCCCATGCTACCCCAGTTTGAGTGGGAGATGGAGGGGCTTAACCTCCCGCCCAGCCCCTTGGCCTCTCAAAGAGCTTGCTATCATATCAGCACTCCCGCTATGCACACCCCAGGCCACGATGGACAATTGGGTATGTGTCCGCAACCGGTGTGAAAGGCCATCATGTTTTTTTTCTCATCTGGAGATGCAAGAATCCAAACCCTCATCTTTCACACATGCCAGTGTAAACAGATCATATTCATATACTGAGAGAATAAGGCTAAGTCTGCATTATTCCAGATACATTTGAATAGGGATGCATCGATATAGAAATTCTGGCCGATAACGATAACCAATGATTTTTTATATTTAGAAACTAAAAACTGATGTATTGGACGATGAATCTAAATCTTGATATCAGTTTTTCTGAGATTACAAAAACAAAAGCCAAACAAATACAGTGGACCCATAACTGCAGAAAACAAGGAAACTGCAATGAAATATCTAGATCTCAATGAAAAAAAAATATATTTTTGATGAAATCCAATGGCTCAGTGAGGCCTCCATTGACCGCAAGATAATTAACACTTTCAAATGCCCAGAAAGCTACTAAAGACGTATTTAAAACAGTTCATGTGAGTATGGTGGTTCAACCTTAATGTTATGAAACGACGAGAATACTTTTTGTGCACCAAAAACACAAAATAACGACTCTATTCAACAACAAGCTAGTGATGGGTGATTTCAAAACACTGCTTCATGAAGCTTCGAAGCTTTGAGAATTTTTTGTTTCCAATCAGTGGTTCGGAGCATGTATCAAACTGCCAAAGTCACGCACTCCAGTGGTGAACCATTGAAATTTTGAAACACTTATGACGTAACCAAGCCTCATTTACTGAAATCATGTGACTTTCACGCTCCGAACCACTGATTCTTGCTTTCTGGGCATCTGAAAGTGTTAATTATCTTGCTGGCAATGGAGGCCACACTGAGCCATCGGATTTTATTAAAAATATCTTAATTTGTGTTTCGAAGATGAACGAAGATCTTACGGGTGTGGAACGACATGAGGGTGAGTAATTAATGACAGAAATTTCAGTTTTGCGTGAACTAACTCTTTAAGATTATACAGAGACAAGGCATAAAAAAGTTCTTATGCAATTGCCCTCATGTTTTGATGCAATTGTGAGTAAATTATCTGTTATCTTTGCAGTAATGTAAATTATGTAATATAAAGATTGTATAAAGTAACATTTATTTTTAACAACATTATGAAAGTAATAACAGGCACAAAAATGGCGGTATAACCAGAGATATATATGTGTACAGTATGGGGTACATGATTAAATGTGTTATCATTTTCAAATACTTCAGTTTTTAAAGTCCTCACTAACATGAAAACTGCGTTTTTAAATTTATCCACTTGGGAGAGCATATTTAAGCAGGAGAAAAACGCTGTCTCAGTGTGAACGGAAATGCCAAAATGTAGAGAAGTGTGTCCGGGTTAATGTACACCGTAAAAAAAAATTATTGTAATTTTTAACTTTAAAAGACAGTAAAAAACAGTTAATTGGCTAACAGTAAGTTTCCATCCAAAAAAAAACAAAAACAAAAAACAGGAACATTTCATAATTTCACAGTAAAACACTTTACTTTTTTTTTTTTTTTTTAAGTAGCCTGAGTGTGTGTCTTTACAGTCCTGTTGTGTGTGTGTGACAGCCTGAGTGTGTGTGAATACAATCCTGGCTGAATAGCGTTCTTGAGGGGTTTTTGTCTGATCATTCTGTATCAGCATGTTGGAGAGTGGGCTGAACGCCCACTGGCTATTTAATTTGCTTTAATTGCCGAAAAAAATAATAATTTGGATTCGCCCTTATCCGTTATTGTGGGGATTCATCAGGCCTGTCAGACCACCATCCATCCATATCTAGTCTTTTTGATGATGGCATGCACAGACTGTAAATAGCCTGTGGTGTTTAGGTGATGACATGCTGGAGTCTAGCTGTGCCAGTGCCTTAATTAGGAATGCCACACGCCCGTCAGTGCCACAGGGCAGAGCTGAGCCCTGCAGGCCGAGAGGAGAAGACCGACGGTACATCGGGGGTGGGAGGGGAATGACATGTCAGACTGCTTAAGGGCGCCACCGTTGTCTAACGTGTGACTGACAGATACCAGACAAGATGACAGAAGTAGTTTGTGTATGTGTGTTTGTGTGTGTGAAACCTAATGAAGTGGAGTTGATGCTACATGTGCATGTGTCATGTTTCTATTTTCATATGAGGATTTTTAGCATATACGGCAAAAATTATATTCTTAACCAACATGTCTAGCTTCTCAAAAATATTTATATAAAGATAAATATCACTAGACAGTCAGACAAAGAAATTTACATGACATCTTCCTTTAAGTTCGGCTGAAATCAAATCAAACCAAAAAGTGCATGTAAATGTACTTAGCTTTTACACTTTCGGGTGAATAAACCTATGAATGCAATAATTGTGTTGTTACATATTTTGTTGTATATTAAATCTGACTTTTGGATATTCTTAAATTTTGAGAGGATATGCTTAAAACAAGTGAAAATAATATGCAAGTAAAATGACAATGTACACTAATGTCTTAAAGTTTGTGGTCTGCAATATTTTTTTAATGATTTTGAAAGAAGTCTCTTATGCTCACAAATGCTGCATTTTTATAAAATAAAAAATACTGTATTGTGAAAAATGATCTGTTTTATACATTTGTTTTATACTTATTCCTATGATGGCAAGGCTGAATTTTCAGCAGACATTATTCTAGTCTTCAGAAATCATTCTAATATGATGATTTGGTGCTCAAAGAACATTCCTTATTATAATCAATGTTGAAAACAGCTGTGCTGCTTGATATCTCTGTGATACATTTTCGTTCAGGATTCTTTGATGAATAGAAAGTTCAAAAGAACAGCATTTTTGTGAAATTGAAATTTTTTGTAACATGTTTTTTTACTGTCAGTTTTGATCAATTTAACATCTCCTTTCTGAATAAAAGTATTCATTTCTTTCAAGTAAAAATCTTACTGACCCTAAACTTTTGAACAGTATATACTCAAGATAGATTATCTGAAAACAAGTATTAATATGTTATGTATCTCAATTTTTGTACTCTCATGAATTTATCTTGTTTTAAATGTTTTGTTTTTTAAGATCAATGTTGTCATTGTGATTAATAGAGAACATGCTATGGATGATGTTATGGTGAGAAAGACAGACACAAAAGAACCTGACGGTGAGTGGGCTTGGACATGGTCTCATGACATTGTACAGAGTTTATTTTGGCTTGTGCTGATTAGCTGATATGGAGGTGCTGCAGACACACCACTCTGACTTACTGGGGCTTTGCAGACAAAGTGCTCTCCACAGAGCCTCGCTGAGACAACACAAGGGCAATGACATCAGTCCGACACACACTGTTCACACACAGATACCTGATAACAGCTCCTTCATACAGACTCACGCCCTTCACACACTGATTACGTTCAGTTTGAGGGGCACAGCCATTATGCGTTATGGTAGTTTATAAGAACACACTTGAACATGTATCTCAATGCTGATAACGTTAACTATTCTTTTTCAGCTAGAATTGTTGATAACACTTTCTGTGAAGCCAGTGTATATAATGCACTATGAAGTTATTCTTAAATGCATTTTAAGGCATTCACAAGGCATTCTTATCTTTACGTAAAAATGTTTAAATATTTTAATATTTGCAGATTAATAAATGCTGTAAAATGATTTGATAACTGATGAATTAAGCAATGTTAACAAATTTAACCTTATTGTAGTGTTCCAAAAACTTTATAATTAGCAATCTTTGAACTGTTTTATGATACAAAAATTACAGCTGTTGAGGTGTTTCATTATGAATGTGAGACGGTGAGTCTTTGGAGTATGTTTCGGCTCTAAGCAAGCTTGAGGATATAACTGCTCTTAGTTAACAATGCACTTAATGCAGAGTTAAGTGCACAAGCTGTTTGCTTTAGCGAAGCCCGTCCGTTCATTATCACATTAAAAGTGCAGCAATGCAACTTCCCCAGCCTTTGTGAGTTAATGACATCTGACTGCCCCATGTGTGCCACCACTGGCAACATACCCACTTTCCATTCATTACCCTGTAAAAGGAGAACTGAGCTAGCTCTGGACCAGGTGTTTAAATCTTACATTTATCAAAAGCCCCTCAGGATTGGAGGAGTGCAGCAGTTTCACAAAGACACAGTTTATGTGGAGACTGGGTACAATCTCTTGCCTTGTAGTGTGCAGCCATGCAGAAAAGTAAATATAAAAACTTGTTTTTTGGAACCTGAACTTTACTACACATTCAAAGTTTCACTGTTTGGCCCATCAGGCCATTGGCCTGATCCTAAAAGTACGCTATATGCATTAACATGGTTTACAGTTCATAAAGTTTTAAAGGCAAAGTACAGTAGTTGAGAGGGATTTTTTGAGTCATTCTAGGTGAGCTAAAGTGATTTTTAACTTTGAGGTTTCATGATTACAACGGCACACTAATTATTTTCAAATATCTGTGATAGGAATTTTTAAAATACTACATTTATTTAGATTAACGAAAATTTTACATTTTGGGGAAACATTCTGATGGTTCTTGGCCTATTTAAAATGGTCCCACCTTTAAGTCTCTATATTAGGGTTGTGTGCAGTTTAAAAGTAAATTAAGTGTACATTTACATGACAATGATGTACTAAAAATGGAAAAGTTATTCCTTTGTGTTTTTCGCATACAGACGAAAACGTAGTCAAAACGATCCCCGTTCACACGGATCCACGAAAACGACTAAAACGCTGTATTCTGCTGCCAGGCCAGTAGTTGGCGATGTCACTTTGTAAAGAAACACTATGAACCTATAGACTGAACACGTAATACGCATTTGCATGAAGTCACCATTTTCACAAATTTACGTTTTTGTAGTTTACAAAGAGACGATAACAGTATCGTTTTTAAAACTTGCACTTTGAAACCCAGTTTGCATATTTTGTCCCCCAAAATGCTGTTGTCATGCAAATGAATGGCCTAAATGCGTAAGTTTTCCATTTTTCTTTGTGTGAACAGCCCCTGAAAGTACCTTTTAAATTCCAATCCAGTGGCTAAATTTGAAATGATTTTAAATCGACATGAACAGAATTGTATGTAGAATTTAAATGTAGGAATTAAAATTAACTGCAATTCAAAGGCGTTTTACCTAGAAAAACAAGACAGATTCTTAAGACAAACTAGACAGATAGATAGATATATAGACCACGGTGGAAGAACACTGCATTTCCTAGAATGCATTGCCTGTGTTGAATTTTTTTTCACAATTCAGTAAATTCCTCTTCCTGTCAGTCTAATTCAGCTTCTTGTGGATTTTGGCCAATTCAGTTCAAATTCACACTCATGAACTGAAATGGAGCCAATTCCATTTCTGTTCAAGTAATAGAAATAGTGCCTTGGCTTAGCAAGTCAAATGCACTTTAATTTTCAATCCTAAATTTAGAGTTTCATGACATGGCATTCTACAGATATGAAAGCAGTTCCAGCAATTAACTAAGTCCAGACTGCTTGGATAGAGAGTCCTCAGTAACAGGATGGAAAAGTAGAGTCAGCAGACCCTGGGTGCTCAGTCCATTGCCCTTGAGCCAACAGAAAGAACCAGAACAGCTCCAAGATTAACAGTGTGACTCATCGTGTTCTCCCCTGGTACTTGCCCTAGGTGAAGTGTAAATTAATTCCTTCAAAAAAATCTAGAGAGGATTGTTCAGTGCTCTCTCTGTGGTGACTGGACTGGCCAAGAGCATATGACTCTGTTTGAAAGGTAAGGCAGTCACTTCAATGTCACAACGGAAGACTAAACCTAAAGAAAGCTTTGTAACACTGAAAGGTAGAGTGATACTATACAATCAGTCAAACCGAAGCTAGTCTTCAGATAAAGCTGTATAATGACCTTGAGGACACTGGTATATGTAGGTACTTGGCTTTTCAACAGCATCCATTTCTGGTGTGAACTCACCATAATTTTTTTTTTTTTTTTTTTTTTTTTTGCAGCAAGAACATTAAGAAGGGAATTCACTATGAAAAAATGGCTGTTTATTTGCGTACAATATCTGCATTGTTTTAGCACCCAATTCACTAAACTAATTGTGAAAATCAGGTAAAGGCACAAATGCCACAAAATTTGAAAAACTCAGGAAAGCTGTGTGTTTTCGTCAGATATAATCTCATTAGAGTGAACGCCAGTGTTTCCTGCACGCAACAACCATACACACATCTCCATCATTGCTCACAGCTACATACTTTAGCTTCTTACTTTAGTCGGCATGAAATGAAAATTAAACTTATTTTCTGAAATGCATGTTATTGATATTGTGAACAATTCATCAATGCATGTTTCATTGTTAATTTTTTTGACCTTTTTTGAATTCTTAATCAAAATGTTGTTACTTCTAGAGAAAACAACAGATTTTTCTCTGATGGCATTTGCCTGACATCTCCAATTATTTAGTCTCCTTACAACCTACTGCAGGCTAGCATTCAGATCTGCCTCCATCCAATCAACAGCCGATGGATAGAACCACGTCCCTGCCCTGCCCTGCTTTTTTTTTTTTTTTTGATAATCTATTCACTTGAATGTACGTTACAATAAGGAAGAAAATATCCGATACTTCTGTTGCATTGTTCTGTTGAAACAGTTGCTGCTATGCATTCAGTGCTTCTGAACCGTCTTTATCGAGCAAATCATTAATTCATCTAAATTTGGTTTCTAAATGTTTCATTTTAGGAGCCAATGGCTCCATCGTTACTTTTATTATGTCTGGAGCTCTTAGAGGCTTATATGATAACGATATGTGATAACTCGTTAAATAATGCAATGCGTGATACTAAGTGTTTTATGGGTGTAAAATAAAATTTTATATTTAAATATATTTAAAAACTGAAAGTGATATATCCTCACATAAAGAATGTGAGGAAAAGAGAATAAGTGTTATTTTAATGTCAGTGTAAACCAGGGGGTTTAGGGCTTCAGGTAGGCCTACGTTAGGTTTAGAAATTGAATAATCGAATGTAAAAATAAAACATTGCTTAGTCTTCTCTGTATGAATTAAATATATACTGATTCTTATTAAAGCTACAAAAATTATTCAGTCAAGAGCAGTGAGTAATTTTCTCTTTGTCTTTTGTTATTTGATTAACATTAAGCACACAGACGGAAGCAGGTTTATTAGGCAGCTGTCACTTTAAGAGCTGCACGGATGCAGTATTGTTACACTCGTGCTTTCTTTCTCAACTCTTTAGTCTACTTAACTGACTGTTTACGTAAATACAAACCCGATTCCAAAAAAGTTGGGACACTATACAAATTGTGAATAAAAAAGGAATGCAATGATGTGGAAGTTTCAAATTTCAATATTTTATTCAGAATACAACATAGATGACATATCAAATGTTTAAACTGAGAAAATGTATCATTTTAAGGGAAAAATAAGTTGATTTTAAATTTCATGGCATCAACACATCTCAAAAAAGTTGGGACAAGGCCATGTTTACCACTGTGTGGCATCCCCTCTTCTTTTTTAACAGTCTGCAAACGTCTGGGGACTGAGGAGACAAGTTGCTCAAGTTTAGGAATAGGAATGTTGTCCCATTCTTGTCTAATACAGGCTTCTAGTTGCTCAACTGTCTTAGGTCTTCTTTGTCGCATCTTCCTCTTTATGATGCGCCAAATGTTTTCTATGGGTGAAAGATCTGGACTGCAGGCTGGCCATTTCAGTACCCGGATCCTTCTTCTATGCAGCCATGATGTTGTAATTGATGCAGTATGTGGTCTGGCATTGTCATGTTGGAAAATGCAAGGTCTTCCCTGAAAGAGACGACATCTGGATGGGAGCATATGTTGTTCTAGAACTTGGATATACCTTTCAGCATTGATGGTGCCTTTCCAGATGTGTAAGCTGCCCATGCCACACGCACTCATGCAACCCCATACCATCAGAGATGCAGGCTTCTGAACTGAGCGCTGATAACAACTTGGGTTATCCTTGTCCTCTTTAGTCCGGATGACATGGAGTCCCAGTTTTCCAAAAAGAACTTCAAATTTTGATTCGTCTGACCACAGAACAGTTTTCCACTTTGCCACAGTCCATTTTAAATGAGCCTTGGCCCAGAGAAAACGCCTGCGCTTCTGGATCATGTTTAGATATGGCTTCTTTTTTGACCTATAGAGTTTTAGCCGGCAACGGCGAATGGCACGGTGGATTGTGTTCACCGACAATGTTTTCTGGAAGTATTCCTGAGCCCATGTTGTGATTTCCATTACAGTAGCATTCCTGTATGTGATGCAGTGCGCCGTCTAAGGGCCCGAAGATCATGGGCATCCAGTATGGTTTTCCGGCCTTGACCCTTACGCACAGAGATTGTTCCAGATTCTCTGAATCTTTGGATGATATTATGCAATGTAGATGATGATAACTTCAAACTCTTTGAAATTTTTCTCTGAGAAACTCCTTTCTGATATTGCTCCACTATTTTTTTTGCCGCAGCATTGGGGGAATTGGTGATCCTCTGCCCATCTTGACTTCTGAGAGACACTGCCACTCTGAGAGGCTCTTTTTATACCCAATCATGTTGCCAATTGACCTAATAAGTTGCAATTTGGTCCTCCAGCTGTTCCTTATATGTACATTTAACTTTTCCGGCCTCTTATTGCTACCTGTCCCAACTTTTTTGGAATGTGTAGCTCTCATGAAATCCAAAATGAGCCAATATTTGGCATGACATTTCAAAATGTCTCACTTTCAACATTTGATATGTTATCTATATTCTATTGTGAATAAAATATAAGTTTATGAGATTTGTAAATTATTGCATTCCTTTTTTATTCACAATTTGTACAGTGTCCCAACTTTTTTGGAATCTGGTTTGTGCTCACCAAGACGGCATTTTGACATAATTTTTTTTTGTGTTTTTTTTGGCCATATAAACTGTGGAAGAGAACTGAATTCGAGATCACGAGCTGTCTGAGAGGCAGCTTTCTGTGTGAGTACTTCGCTTATTGCATTTAATTACATTAAGCATGTCACACGTATGTAACTGTCATGTGTCTAGTCTACTCTATGCTGTCTGCATTGACCTAAAACTTGTTTTTCTGTAATCTTTTGAAGTATTAAAATCATGCAGTTATTGCAAGCCTTTGCAATATGCATATTGCGATATGTACATTTGCGATATTTAAATAATTTCGTTATATCATGCAGCCCTAATGCTTAGTAAATAAGATGCACAATCTTTGCCTTCAACTTGCCTCCAACATTTGGCTTTGCTTATGTCCGTCTGTCGGATCACATGAGGGTCATTCTAAAGCGTGAAATGAAGTGGGAGTCCCAAACTTATCCCTGACCCCAGACATCGATAGGAGAAATTTCCCAGTGCCTGTGTGTCGGGACGCCGCCCCATGGAGCATTCCTGCCCTATCACTGTCCTCTGTGAGCTCAGGCACTGCCAACAGGGCTGGACTGTGTCACTACATTGTGACAGAAAGAGACTGGAACTCCCAGTCCTAATTTGTTGCTGACCAGCGGTCTGGTTTCTGTTACACAACCCCTGTGATAAGATGCAGATTCATTCTGTCTTTCTTCTTTTTCCACTCAGGCCAATGAACTCTTTTGTGTCTCTCTCTGAAACTTATGACCCTAGCCAGGCCCCCCTGTGAAAATGCTGAAGATAAATGACTTGTCTGCAAGGTGATGCCTGCTGCTCACTGACAGTTTCCACCCAAAATAACGTATGACATGCATTGTTTTGACTTCGGGCCTGTTAGAGATTGTTGTCTCATGCTTTTTGCCCAGTCAGACAACCTTAAAGAGGACAAGAGATTAAGTCAGGACAGGGTCTCCACTGGGCCCTAAGTACGTCCTGGCTTCTCAGGGAATACCTTCATGTTTCACATTCTTTGTATGCATCTGGAAAAGAATGGGAATGATTTGAAAACCAAGTGCATTGGGAGCTCCCATGAGATTGTGGTAACTGTTTGAGTAATGACTAATAGACTTCTTCAGATAGAAAGAATATGTGGCATTGAATTAGTCAGAGCGACGTTTTAGCTGTGCAGTTCTCTAAGGGAATAGGTTCTCTTTTCAACCAACCTCTATAGTTGATTAACAGTCCCCATGAGGTTCCTCATTTAAACCAGTAGTGATGAAGATATGAAAGCTGCCTGATTGCAGCTGATACATGATGTCTACCAAAGTACATACATATACATAAGCATATTTCTACAGACTGTGTTGCATGACACAAATTATTACTTAGTACCTTGTCCAGATCCCTCCCTTGTCCTGGCTAACATGCTTGTTTACTTACGGTCTGCCCACTGTCTGCTCTCTGGTGCCTCTGAGCAAGATGAACTCTTTATACTTCCTAGAAAGCATGATCTTTAGAAAGACTTTAACTGTTTTCGTTTGTGGAGAAGAAATATGCAAACAGCCAGAAATGCACAAAGCAACTGTACCAGATCGATTGTTGTCCGATATTAGATTTTTCATATTTATTGTATAGGTCAACAAAATGTGTGTCTCATGCTACCTTCACATGCTCTTGGAATTATAGTAAATGTGAGTTTCCTAGGTAAACATTGCACATGAACACCCTCCCTTTTCGAAAGTTGAATGCGATAAGCTGGTAATCACGACTTCAGAAGTGAGAATTATCAAATTTCCCCTATTTTCACATTTATATTAGCTTTGCTGTCATCTACTGCTCATTTAAAGTTATCTTTAAAAACACTAATAATGCTGTTAAATATAATCTTAGCAAATCTCAAAATGAATATCCATTTTTCATACTGTACATTATAATTAATTGTACATTTTAAAGGTACAATATGTAATTTTCGCCGCTAGAGGTCGCTTATTCTAAACAAAGACGTTGCTTGATGATGCTTTGATTTCGTGGAATCAAGGGAGGCGTTGTCTTTACCGCCGGTGGAAAGAATCCGACGGGACTCGGGCAGAAATCATATTCATGGATGAGCTAATGTATTAAACGTTTATTAACATTACTGTAGTATGTAGCAGAGTGAGGCTGAAAGCCGCTGGAGCGATTGCTAATGAGAGACAAGCGCGACACATGGCTTGACAGCAGTGGAGCTTTTATTATGCTGCAAACGACCGCTTCCGCTGTTTTATTATATTAAATACATTTGTGTGTTGAAAGTTGTTATAGTGCTACTTGGTGCATTCAGTCAATGTCTACTATAAGACACTTGTTACACACTGCAGTAAGCTAGATCAATATTAGGCATGGTAAAACATAGTACTTGCGGTATATAAAGAAAGCGTGATTTTTTTTTTTTTGATTTTTTTTTTTTTTTTTTGTGTTGAGCTATATAACAATGATTTGTTTTCTGACAATGAATGCATCCAAACAGTTGCTCACCTGTCTAATAAAACACATAATATATTAAAGCGTCTTTGGTGTTTCCATGGTTTCTACAAAATAAAACTGGAAATCGAGGATAACATGGGTATGATGTCATTGATAGGTTGACGCACAGACACGATCCGTGTCCTGGTTAAAATTGCTTATTTCTCTGGATTTAAACATTCTTGGAAACATTTGGGATAATGTAAGTACACAAGTCAACAAAATATATAACATTGTTCTAGTGGTTTTTGAATATTTTATTCCAAAAAATCTTATATATTTTGCCTTTAAATGATTGATTGTAGTTTTTCTTTTATTTTGAATATATTTAGACTAAATAGTATAGAATTTGACTATCTACTGTTTATTGGTTATCGACCATAATATGTAAATAATTATCAACTTATTTGAGCTGCATTCATGATTCGAAACAAAACAATTCCTTCGGACAGCATTGTAAGGAATTATTTCAGTCAGAGTCAGAACTCGGTCTGGATTTGAGGACTTAAAACTTTTTTTTTTTTTGTGCCTAAATTTACTTGTAACATTTGAAATGCTTGATTTGTAGTTTCATTTTTGTTTTTTATTTTGAATTCATTTAAACAAAATAGTATAGTTTCAATATCTGCCATTTATCTGTAATCAGGAAAAAAAATGATTGGCTTATATAATTTTAATATTGGTGCATCTCTGTACAAGCTATGCTACTCCATTAACTTCTTGCATTAAATATACTGCAGCCATTTAATGTATATTTTATATTCTAGATTAATGTGCAGTATTATACTATAGTTGTGACGGAATGTAAAAAAAATGAAAGATTAGCTAGTTGAAAAAACAATATGGTGAATTATGATGGTAAAACAATGTGACTTTGCGAAATGTATATTCCAAATCTCAGTTTCCCTGATTTAGTTCCT
This sequence comes from Ctenopharyngodon idella, assembly GCF_019924925.1. Classification (NCBI taxonomy): domain Eukaryota; kingdom Metazoa; phylum Chordata; class Actinopteri; order Cypriniformes; family Xenocyprididae; genus Ctenopharyngodon; species Ctenopharyngodon idella. The sequence continues at coordinate 24,682,445 of NC_067238.1, forward strand.
TTCAGTGTACAGGGAAAACCACAGTGCAAGGAAAAAGAGGCATTGCCAATCTAAATGACAGGCTTTCCTAGATGGGAGTGTTAAACCTTACAGATCAGACCATGCTCCAATTTACCAAATAATTTCTCATAGGGTGCAGATCCTTCACCCCTGAACTTTTTTAATCATCAGCTGATTAAGTAGTCCAAGTCTCTGAGATGGAGGAGTCATGTTATGCTTGGAAAGCCTTCTTGACTTCGGCAGTCTTAAAGAACACATGTGAAGCGACCATGTCCTTCCCAGCTTTTAATAAATCCAGATAGCACTGTTATTTTAGTCTTTTTCTGAGGCTGTGGATCGAAGTAGTGGGGAACGAAAATATTATGGTCGTCCACCATAAATTCTGTGAGCTCTGGAAAGCCACAAAACCCTCTCTTTGTTTCACTGAGTCCATCTTACAGTTAAATGAGAAAATCAGGCTTAGGACTGCCATGCTGGTGGGATCCCTGGACGAAAAATGAAGGTGGAAAAGTTGATACTCTCTACTCTTCTTCCATCCCTCTGTATTTTCATTCTTGTACCCCTTTGCTTCTAATTTTTTATGAACCAACCATATTTAACTAGTCTTATTTGTCTTAGTTTAGAAGGATCACCCTCTCAAGCCACCATGGCTCTAACATCAATCTGTGAGTAGTGCACTCATAAAGGTGATATTTTGTTGCATTATTATGCCAATAGCATTCTTGTTCATCTCAATGGCTCAAAATTGATTTGAGATGAATGGAAATGCTAATGGAAAAAATAAAAATATATTTTAGGCTTTAGGTTACCAATATAAATCAGCTGGTCATGAGGTGACCCGGTCAATGTAAAATAAAACCTTTTTTTTAGGCCGTTGGTACGACCACAGTCTTTATCTCATGCGAGATGATTTTAAACAATTTTCTTCAAAAGTACTATTTATTTCTTTAAGGGTAAAGCTTTTAGTTTTGTAGTGCTCTACATCTTCTGTGACTGACCAAATCAGTCTTTCAGAAAGAAAGAAAGATGTAAAAATCTATTTGAATCTTGAAAAAAAACTAATAGCATTAACCCTAAAACACTGGGGATCACTAGTGCTATCCAGAGACTAGCCAGAACATTCATGCCTTTGTGCGTTGAGCGAGCAAGAGCCCCTCTTCACCATGGCTCGGACTTTGATTTAGAGTGCACTACGAATCCCTGCAGTAATTTGTGCAAAAAGGAAAACACAGACATTTACTGTGCCGATCCAGATATGTTTAGTGGCTGTATACCAGCCCATCTGGTTTCATTTTAATCCAGTTGGAGTCACACATGAAATTATACTTGGCTGTCTTCATTTTATTAGTCAGCTTTGATTTATGACCTTCAAAGTAAAAAATAATTGGCCGACATTGGATGTCTTTTATAAGACTTGTTCGGGGGCAAACACGAAAAGCTGGAAAATGAGTCGAAACAGAAGGAATGCATGACGTTATGGCTTGAGAGTGAGCAGAGCTCCAGCCGAGCTTCATTGTGTATTTTTACAACAGGCGCCTCTTTGGCCAGTTATGTTCCGCCATGCCAAGGACTTGTGTACACAGCATCAAACAGGTCATGTAACTTTTGGATAAAAAAACATCTTCATGCGATAGGTCAGCGAGCAGAGCAAATATTCAGCTGTGAAGCGGTTGGGGCCATGGGAGAGCGCCTGGCGTTCTGCTAAAAAAGCTTTATATGGGTGCGGACAAATGCTCGCGTCTGCGAAAATTCGCTTCCAGAAAATTTTGTCAGAAATAATGTCAAGTTCACAGATGTCACATCTGCATATGTAATCAATGGGGACTTTTTCCCAGCCCGTCTCAGATATTTTCCAAGTAATTTCACTTAACTCTGGGCCGGGGGCAGCTTCTGCATTCAGCTCAAGTAACTTGGTAGCACTACAGGCTTCTACTTTTCTCTTTATCTTTTTCCATCTCTCCCTCTTTGACACTACTCACTATGTCAGCAGGCATCAGGACAGCATTATGGGAAGTGCTGGTAAACAAGCGTGCAGAGTGACTGTGTGATGTCTTCACAGAGCACTGACTCATTGACGCCCAGGCAGACTATGTGACTAGGCCTGTAGTGGGAGGTAAATACATCTTGGAAGCAGTAGATTATCATTTGATTTTCTTTGTTTGAGATGACAAAGTGAGGGAAATATTTATGCTTTTCAAACAAGGAGTTCACTGCCTTTGCACTATACGACCCAAAACAATCACATGCCCACCTTAGAAGCGAAGTTGTTTCACTTCAAGAATGTAAATGACCAACTTTTTCATCTAGTGAACAGATGATGTAAATGATGACAGACACTTTGTTTTTGGGGTTAGGTTTATGAATGAATTGAATCCGATTGCAGATCTGTTTACAAATACTCTAAACATTGTAATCTGATTCAAATATCCGTTTAAATGTGTTTTATATACATTTCGATTAAAACTTTTGCGCAAAATCTTTCGGATCAAGCTCAATCGGATTGATTAAGGTGTTTACATGAACTTTTTCAATCTGATTGAGCCATCAATCCGATTACAAATGGATTATTTGGGTGCATGTAAATGTAGCCAATGTCAGATTAAAGCCGATTTCCCGCTATATCCGGCATTCACGTACAGAAGTACGTGTACGATTGTATTTTGCCCCTTAGTGGCAGTTGCACAGAACTTTCAAACTAGTTGTGAAGCAACCGTTATATCCTTCACTTATTCACCATGTCAAAATGAAAGAATAATGAATATATAAATATATTCATACAAAACAAATGACCGCCAGTGCATTTGAAATAAAGCACAGTAGGTTTTCCAGGGCTAACTTCTTTGTACAGATGACGACGTTATCAAATCGATCCCCGTTGACACGCGAAAACCACTAAAAATTATGCATGCCTGGTTAGTAGCTGACGATGTAAAGAAAGACCTGCGCACATATGCATTTTTTCACGAGCTCACACTTACAAATAATCAGATAGCTAATAGCATGCGTATCGGATAGACGCGTATTTGGCGTGCTGTCCGAGGAGAGGGCTCCGAGCTCAGTATTTGGCCTGAACCCAGAGTACTCCTCCCGTATTTCTGGTTTCGGAAAGTAACCAGGTGAGTGTGAAGAGACGGGGTGGCGGAGGGATGCTGAAAACAGTCAAAAAAACATAGGTGAGTCGACTGCCTTTATATATAGGTCTCCACTCATGCTGATTGGGTAGATATGTTGATTGCTGATTGATGACTGCTGGAGTGATGTGATGATTAGTTAGATCATTTGAATGTGTTCCTCCCGAACTTTGTTAATAAAACATCATTTACAGAGCATTCGCGCCAAACGCGCATCTGTTTTCTCAGACTCGCATTTTTGTAGTTTACACAGAAGCAATAGCGGTATTGTTTCCAAAACTTCCACTTTGAAAACCGGTTTCAAAAGTTTGCGTTTTCAGTTCCCCAAAATGCCGTTGTTGTGTAAATGAACAGCCAAAACACATAAAAGGTTTTTTGTTTTTAGTTAAAAACGGTATCAAATGGTTTTATCAAATATCAAATGGTTTTGTAATATCTGCTGATATTTTTCTAGAGTAATGAAGCAAGCAGTGTTACACACACACACACAAAAAAAAAAACTTTTTATAGAGAAGATGGTATATAGATATCATGCAACTAACACAAACTGATGTAAGCCCTACACATAATATCCTACATAATTTACATCTTAGAATGTAAGAAATAAATCATGAGCTGCATTCATGATTCAGAACTAACATCCAGCATCTTTAGACAGCATTAATAAATTATTTCAGTCAGGGCTGGTTTGGATTTGAGGACTGTGTAATTTTTGTCTTTTTTATTAAAAAAAAAAAAAAAAAATATATATATATATATATATATATATATATTAAGCTGAATTGAATGTCTGCTGAACAATTTTCTGAATACTTGCTTCTGTTCTTGTCCTTGGCCACTACTAGGAAGAAGTTGTATTGGGTTCAGCCAATGAATTAAGGTTTCAAAGAAGGAAGAGTGGAAAGAAGGGCCAAAGAGAAGGAAAAAAAACCCAAAACAAAACAGCCGCATATGCGAGAGATATTTTGCACACCTTCAAAAGCAAAAAGCAGCAGATCGAGAACATTTTCTTTTCCTTTTTTCAGATTTGGAAGGCAGCCTAAAAATGTGCCTGTCGCAGATGTTTCAACAGAAGGTGTTTGCATGCTGTTCGTTAATACACTGCCATACGGGACACAGTATGACCACCACAATACCCAGTAAGTAACACTCTCTGTGTGTGGAGCGGAGAGCCAACTTTACCTTCTGTTTTTGGGGGAACTTATACCCTGTGGATTGAGACATACCTTTCTGCTGCTGCATTGCCCATGACTGATAATGGCATGTGGGAAGTAATGGTTCGAGGAAGATGGGAGCAGAGCTCTTCCTGGAGTCTGAGAATGTGTGAAGGGCTCAAGTCGATCATCTTAAACATAAGGAAAATGTGAACCATTATTGTTCGTGATTTAGTTTTTTAGATGGTGTTTGGAAGTGAGCATGTTGTGAGTTCATTTCCCCATCTATGTAACAAAAAAATGGGAGATTTAAAGGAAAAACAACATAAATGATGTATGAGGATGTACTTTTAAATGACAGGCTCCCTTGTTTCCCACACTAAGGATTGAGGAATCTGTCCATCCTCAACTGTTGATTGTTGATTCCAATGCAGTTCATGCAGACAAACTTCGCATTTTCCTGTAAATGTTGTTTGTGTTATTGAAAGAATTGATGCATTCCTGTTGTAAAATTCATGGGGTGTATGTTGCATTTTCTTTAGTACATTTTTTACAGTGCAGAATTTCATATTAATTATTGAAGGCAGAAAAAAACACACCAATGGGGTGTGTTTTTCTCGAGTTTTCCCAAAATTTTATCAAAACTATGGTATAGTATATCCGCACACACAAAAAATGATATATTATTTTGAGTTCCAGCTGCTAAAAATGGCTTAAAACAGCCTAAGTTTGTTTTCTGGCTGGTTGAAAGTGGTCTAGCTGCTCTCCTAGCCTGGCTAAGATTGTTAACCTGGTCCCTAAGCATGACCAAGATGACCTTTAGCTGGTTTATCTCAGGTTTATCTTTAGCTCAGCCAGTTGGACTCCCAGCCTTTCCTGCTGAAAACTTACTTTAACCAGTCTAAGATAGTTTACTGGTCTTAGCTGGTTTAAGATGGACTCCCAGACAAAACCCCTCTAAAACCAGCCAACAGCCCAGGCTAGAAGCCCAGGTGTTTTTTTTTGTTTTTTTTTTCAGCAGCTCACATGTACCCAAAACCTCTTTAAAACCATCAACACAGACCAGCTTAATCAGCTTGGCCAGTCTAGCAGACCAGCTAACCATATTAGGCTGGTTTAATCTGGCTAGCCTTATTAGTGTTTAGGTTTGGTGGTCTTTGAGTTGGGCAGGAGGGGAGGAAACAGCTCTGAGCCTGTTCAATATCGGCATCTATGTTTGCCATCACACTGAGTGGAAATGGCAAAGCCAGGCCATCGCACCAGTTCCCACTGTGCCCTGTTTAGAAGGAAATCCCCTGTGTCACGACTTTTGCTGAATGACCCAGAGGGGACATTCCCAAGCTGTTTTCCAATACCGACATTGACATGGGATGGAAGTGTGTGAAGTGGGTTTTATAATGCAGTCACAAGCACTCGCAACAGCCTCAGAGGCCACCAGAGACTGTAAAAACGAACACTCCGCCTTTTAACCTAATTCTGCTCCAGTGCATTACATCTGCTTAAACCCACGCAGCGTGCGGCCTGCTCTCAATTACGGCATCTCCTCTCTTTCATCTGCTGAGAGTCTCTCTGACTTTCCAGAACAGATGCAGATATTGAGTAATTGAGACCGTCCCTGAATTCTTGGATGAGTGTCAAGAAGGTTTAACGTGACACAGTGGTTTGAATGTGTTGAAAACGCTTGGCACAGAATACTGAGTGGCACTTGATTGCTTATCTTGTGTATCTCAACAGAATGATTTTCGCTTATTTATGCTCTCCAAACACTAAGGCAAGTTAAATGCTTGAGTCAGCTTGAGAGTGTTTGTCACAGTGTTGAGGAGTAACTAACTAAATGTATATAGTGACACTGCTGCTAACCTGTCTGCATTTTTTTTATTTGAATGACAATAGCTCAGATGTTATAGTGCAGCTTTTCCAGTAACAAGTTGCAGGGAAGTGTGACAGGGCTAAATCACTATTTTTGATTCCCCTGTGTAACTTGTCCTACTCACACCTGCTCCAAACAGGATTCGAACCAGGGTCACTGGCACGGGAGGCGGGCGCACTAACAGGGACGCTAAAGACTGCAGCCTCTCGCATCAGTCGCTAGTGTGCCTTTTGAAGCCATTGGAGTGAGGTTTACCTGCACAGTCGTGGTTAGAGAGTCAGACTGGTAATCCGAAGGTTGTGGGTTTGATTCTTAATACCGACAGGAAATGACTGAGTTGCCCTTGAGCTATCTATCTAACTATCTATCGTCATATTGTTAAATATTACTAAAGCTTTATATAGCTTTTCTATTTTAATATATATATTAAAACTTATCGACCCCAAACTTCAAGCAATAGTGTATTTTGTTTTTTTAAATATTGTGTAGTAAATATTGTGCAAGTATTTCAGAAATGATCTTCATGCCTCATTTGCTGACATTAAATTGCATGTTAATATCAAATTATATTTTGGCCACCCTAGATATCATTGGCCATTGAAAAACTCGTACTGTCGACCACTAGTTCGTAGTTGATTAGATTTTGTTTAATAATGTTACCCTAATGAAGACCCCCATTGTTTTTCCAGCAGATAAATACCTATTCAGATAAAATATCTGATTACAATTAATCTTTATCAGTCACCTATTTAAAATGATATTGCTGGATAAATGGTTAATATTCAATAAATTTCTAATGTAGTGTGTGGAATACATTACAACATCATTTATACAGCAACATCAAAGCATCATTACTTTTGTCCATGTTAATGTTTTCCGTTATACTCTCTATTTTACACTTGAATAAAAATGTCCTCAAAATGTGACATATTGGATATTTGTTTCTCTGCTTCTCTCATTGACTTGCAAATGCATAGGAGGAGGAAAAAAAAAATCATCAGTTATTAAAATTCAGGCAATGTATTCCTGTGTCTGCATTCTATTTGAGAAACGTTATTAATTTCATATATCAAGTTTGGAGCGGCCATCTGTTCGCTCTGCACTGCTGCACCTCCCTCCATCTGCCTGGCTTTAGCAGGAGAATGAGAGCGAGAGAGAGAGAGAGAGAGAGAGGAAAGTAGAAGTGCATTTGCTCTGGTGCCACAGGCTCAGGCATCATGGGGAAGTTTCAGCACGACTTTTTGATTTGTCACTCATCAGAGACCGGCCTTCGCAGACCTGTCCTCGGTTCCTCTATCCCCAGATCCACACTGCTACTCGGCGTCAATAACCAGCCTTGCCACCATCACCCCCTCATTCCTACTTCTCTTTTCCTCCTCCTCCTCTTCTTCCTCTTACCTCTTTGTTTTCGCTCTCCCTTGTCCTCCTCCCCCCTTCACATCCCTCCCTCCGTATCTAGAGGAAGCAGATTGCGAAGCCGGCACAGTGAGATGTGTCCCTGCCACAGTTAATTTAGCATCTGTGCCTCCATGAATATGAATACATTTACAAGTCTTGGATATAATTAGGCACTGAAGTGTGGAGAGGGGCACGCAGCTCCAGGTGGGAAGAAAGATGCTGGGAAAACAGGTTGGACTACGAAGACTTGCAGACAGGTGACCTTTGTAAACGGCTCACATGAATCCTGGACTGAGCAAGATTGGGAACAACAGAGAAACAAAAACACCAGAACGATTGTATTTCTGTCACTATTAATGTTTACGCAACACAGTGATGGCGTGTTTCACTCTAGTGCGTTGTGAGCTGACAAACGTGTGTGTGTTTGTGCGTGTACATATGCTTATGTTTTCATTCAAATCCTGTGCCTGCTTCACTGGCAGTCCAGAATGAACATTGTCTGCGATAAGTGAGTCAATAAGTCTTTTCTGATGATATTTTATTTACTGAGGCACTCTGCCATCCAGACACAGGGGAGGAACATGCTCCAAAATGGCTAATGTTGTGTAGTTTTACCATATGCTGCGGTGTTCCAGCTTCAGCAAGCTGTAACAGCATTACAGCACTGTTCATTTGACATCATACATAATGTAATCTTGTAATAATGTAATGGGGAATAAAAAATCTGGCATGTTGACTTTTTTTTTTTTTTTTTTTGTCAAAACAGCATGTTCAGAGGAAAGTAGTAGGACCAAAATGCATTTCCAGTCAAAATATCTGGAATTGCATTTTGGTCCTACTACTTTCGTCTGAACATGCTGTTATATATGCTGTTTATATATGTGTGTATATTATATTTTTATATATATATATAATTTTATATTTGTTTATATTTTATATTTTTCATTAAATGTTTTATCTTTAACATTCTCCAACATAATTTGTATTTCTATATTGTAACTTCAAAAATGAATACATCTAAATTAGGCTAATTCTAAACAGTGTCTAAATTATAATATTTGTTACAATTCTTTCTTTGCAAAATAATATGTTAATAGTAAACACTATTGTTCAAATATAAAACATGGTGAAATGGCAAATAATCGGCTAATATTTGGTCATTTTGAGCATACTGAACTGGCCTATAACCGAATCCGCTTGTCAATTAAATTTACCTCCTAATATTTTCTTACTTTTTTAATGTATATATTTATATTTTTTAATGTGGTTTATATGTCTATATGGGCACACCATGTGCAAATTCATCAGTCAACACCATTGCTGACTATTCTCCTTAAAACTGCAGTGTACCAAAGACAGTCTCAAAAACATGGTTTGAATCCACCCCCAAACACATACATCATGTAACCAATCCTGTCAGTGTGTGGGGCGGTGTTTTTCCTACCATTCCTGTCATGCTCTGTGGACATTTTAACACGGTGAGAACAAGAACACCTTTAAGAAGAGACAGGAAAAATCAGGGACATTTAACAATAAAGCTGTTGAATTATGTGTATGTTGTATATATGATATTACGATGATGAACTATATGCCTTTCTCCACTGACTTTCTGTGATGTTCAAAGCATTTAAGGATGCTGATTTTTAGAAGGCGTCTGTCTGACTCTGAGATGGTGAACGGGAACATGGTTTGTGTATCATTAGCAACACATTATTAGCTGTTTGATTGTGTAGTCAAGCCAGAGGCTTTCTGTTTCAAACATATATGGCTGAATTAAACCAATATTTCCACTTGCCAGTGTGTAGCGTTTACTACAGTTGAGCAAGTGGATCAGGTAGCCCGAGCTCGTGTGATTGAATGGAGGTGGGGACTAATTTGCATATTTATGGTTACACATATACTTTTCTTATTATAGGAAGTAACCAATAATGTCAGCTGGTCCAGCTAATGTGCACTTTATAGCTTGAACAAACAACATGTAGTTAGGGATTGTAATGATGATGTGATTTGCAGCGGTATTGAAAGTTTTTAATACTGACATGCCTCAGATGAGAACATCATTTGGGCAATTTGAGCCACAAGATTGTAATTGAAGAGCCACATATGTTTATCAGTGGCTTGCATTGAATAGTTATCTTACAGTTCTTTGTTATTGCTCATTAACATACTCTAAAATGATCCAGTAAGACTGGATTAATATAAAATTGACCTTCAGTTGGAAGAAGTCAAAAACAAAAGGGAAAAAAGAGGTTAAAGTTAGTGATAGCCTCAGAGTTAGTGCTTGCTCACAGCATGAGATGATGAGAGATAATTGAATTCAGATGCAGCCATGTGGGGTGACTCACTGATAAGAAAGAGTTTTATAGCTGAATTATGTCAAAGCTCTGTAAAATAAATCACATCAAAGTAATAAAATAAAGGCATTAAAAGAGGAAAGGGTACATGTAATTAAAGTCACACACCAGGCCCCAGCTGGAATTGCCTCGATGGGGTCTGGATACCTGAGGAGACTGAAAAATTACATTTGACAGTTTGTCTTCATGGAGGTTAAATTTATCTTTTAGTCAACTTTGTTTTCTTCCTGAAACTTAGATGATAGCCATGAATCAATTATGAGCAGATGAGTGATTCAAACCGATGCCTCATAGTAGGCGTAACATTTTCTTGTTAATGGACTTGAGTCTTTCTATGTGAACTGTGCAATTTAACATCCCTTTGATCACTGTTAGCTCAGGAGCTGATGGCTTCTTTCATCTTCTCAATCTGTAATTTTTTTCTACTCTTTTCACAGTGAATTTAAGCACCAGTGTAAACTCTGAAGTCTTTCTCTGGTTGGAGGCAAAGCCCAGTATGGGGCTCGCTAACACTTAAATGGGCAGATGGTGCCAGTTCAACAGGTCCATGTGGACCATAGTGCCAAGTATCTTGGGCAAGAGGAGATCTGAATGGAAGTAGGTAGCTCTTTCCTCGCTCTCTTCCTCACCCTCCTCTTTTTGTATTCATATGGACATTCAGAAGTGAAGGAGGTAAACAGCAGTTTTTCTGAACCTTATCATCCCATCTTTATTCCCTCAGTTTTCTCCATTCTAAGCATCAGCACTATGCCAGAATGCAACAATCTTTTTTCGAGGAGCCAGACATAAACAATGAACGATTACTGAGTTGGAGTGTTTTCCAGCTTTATTTTGAAAACCAGCCCATTTCAATTTATTCTGTCCTTCACCCTCGGCACATCTTTTATACGGTCTTAATTTCTGTATCAATTCATTTTCTATCTCCCATTCTCTTCTGGCTTCACTTTTAGAGTTGCCAACGTCTGCAAAACTGAAGTTTGAGAGTTACTTCTGAAGATGTTCCAAGTATGAGTGTAGCGTTCTTTGGCAGTTGCGATTGGGGCAAGAGGGTTAATGATGTAATCTAGAGTTGATTGAATGAAAGCTAAACGAAACAAGGAGAAGGAGGCAGAAAATGTCACCTTGGTTTAGTATAAATTGATGCTTTGTCACTCAGAATTACCGAACTGCTTTCTATATAGAGGACTAGAAGTGTCACTTAAAAATAAATAAAAGCAATAAGTCAGACAAACTTTCTAACACGCATGTATTGCTTCAAGTCAGGCTCTGGTTGATCTGCGCAGCCCTGCGTTAACTTTGATGATGCATTCTGTCATACTGTCCAATAATGGTCAGTTATACATCTTCAGAGAGTGGTATGTGGGAGAGGTGGCATATCTTAAAGGTGCAGTATGTAATATTGACAGCTAGTGGTTTAAATGGGTACTGCAGTCCAAATTAAAAATATTGTAGAGAGTTGTTTGCACCGCCCCCTCCTCATCAGACTCGATGCTCATGCGAGTTGCCAGATTGAGGACATGCAACAGGACAATGGAAGGCAGCGAGCCTAAAGTTGACGAGTTGATTTATCCACGTTTTAATATGTCTCTAGTCAGAGCTTTTTAGGTGGATGCCAAGGCTTTTTAGGTCGGGTAGAATCTGCGATCTCTGACCCAGTTTGTATGTTGGCTTCCATAGCTGCAGTACGCTGTGTTTTCGCGCCAACTGGCAACGAAATACTATCGGATAAATTGGCAGTGGGCGGGATCACGCGGACCAAAACAAAAACAGACATTCCGACATGGAACGCAAATTTCAAAGTAGAATAACTGGCTGTAGCATTGTTTTTAGGAGAAACAAGTATGTGAACTTAGCATGATACCTAAATATCTGCAAACATTATATTTTTATGCTTTACTACATAAAAAAAAAAACTACAGTACTTTTTAATGTTTCAATTATTTAATTATATTCTTTCGTTTTTCCTACATCAGTTCCTCTAGCAGCACCAAACAAAATTGCAAAAATGTCACTTTTTCAAAAGGTTTCTTGACGAAATTTATACCACCCAAATTTATTCCATTGGTTGAGCTAATGGTGCTGTGTTGGGCTGGTTAAGATGCTAAAACACATGCACACAGTGTTTGCACTTGAACTTAGTGGGGGGGTAATCCTAAAAATAGTTTGCTTATAGTGGACTCAACATCTTAAGTTGGGATAGAGAAAAAAAAAAAAGACATATTTCGACTTGAAACTCCAAACCTCCTTGACGTTTCATACTATAAAACTTTTAATTTAATAAAAACTTCAGTTATTTTTGCATAAATTTGACATAAAAATGGGTAAATCTAGAACAGGGATGGGTAGCTGGAGGACCACTGTCCTGCTGAATTTAGCTCCAACCCTAATCAAACACACCTGAACAAGCTAATCAGTGTCTTCACCATTATTAGAAAGCTACAGGCAGGTGAGTTGCAGGGTTGGAGCTATAAACTCTGTAGGACAGTGGCCCTCCAGGACTGAAGTTTCCCATCCCTGATCTAGGAAGTCAGCCAGAGTTTCTAATTGGAAAAAGTTCTGTTTGTGTGTGCTGAAGTGTGAGTGAGATTTGCTGAGTGTTCCAGTACAAAATGAGTGAGGAAAAAGGGGTGGGTTTGCCAGCTCAGTGAAGAAGCAGCTCTGACTTTAGCACATTGACATTGACCTCTAGAAAGTTCCTCTTTTGTCCCGGGCATCAGCGGCGTGCCAAGGCTGCAGTCTGTGCCCTGTGAGCTGGCAGTGCCAGCAGGCTGGAGATAGAAGAGGGTGGCACAGGCCATCTGGGATATCTCCAGGAGATGCACGGCACGCCTCACACTCATCAGCAGGTTTGAATTTGCACCATAATCACAAACAGATGCTCTCTTCCTCCTCCACCGCCCTCCTTCTGCCTCCTTTCTTCCCTTGGTTTGGCTCAGTGTGAAACCTTTGACCTTCACCACATTCAGAGGAAAAGCCTGACCTGATCAAGGGGTGAAAGGAAAGGAAATGTTGGCCTAAATTGTTAATGTATTTCATGTATAATCCAACACAATATTAAATGAAGTCTGTTTGATGTTATCTATCTTTTTTATCTCTCCGCCCGTCTGACCTGCGGACTGTGTTCGATTTGTGTGAAGAGTGAGCCTTCTGTACTTCCCTCCACTGTCAGGAGTCTCATGTAGGCCCCACGATCATATCATATTATTTTATTTTATTTATTTTTTGCATGAACTAAAAGATTTGCCTTAGGTTTTCATCATTTTACATGTTGAAACTTCAGTTTGAGTAAATCATAAAAGTGGCAACTTCTAAAAGTGTATGAAGCATTCCAACAAAAGAACACAACCATGTGTCTTTCTTGAGTGATGTTGTTAAAGGCTTCTCAGACAATCTGGATCCACAAGAGCACTGCTGTAAGTTGCTGATGATGAAGAGATTCTTTTTGTTGTTTTCTTGTCAAGTGCAAAGTTTACTTTGAGAAACATCTTTGTCTGTTCTGGCCTCATTGCTCCATGCACAACCAATTAAAATTTCTGGTGGAATATATTTTATTATTCTTTTAAAATGGCAGGCTTATAGTTCATTTCATCATAGTCCTCTTTGTTATATCAGTATCAATCAATTGATATTTAATTGTGCGTGCTCATTTCCTCTATTTTAGATTAAATTACGTTTGCAGTCAACTAATGCTTACTTAAAGTTAATCTTGTTATTATGCCTAAATTCAATTTAAATCAATTTTTAAATTTATTTTTATATCTATATTTATTTTCCTGTATCCTGTAGAATTTAAAATTTGAGTTTTTTTTGTTTTATTTTTAAATTATTAAAAAAATACAATTTCATATTAACCTTTTATAAGGCCTGTCCTTGATTCTGATTGATCCGCTTCACCCAACGGTTCTGTGTATCACTACACAACACCCTCAGTACCTTATCGCTTACTTATCTGTTATCAGCCATAACATTAAATTGGCTGTAATCTCTTTCCATGTTAAAATCCATTCCGGTGTTCTTTAAGTTTTGTACTAATATTCATATTAGTATTTTGAATTCACTTTTATGTTTATATTTTTAGTTTTCATGTTAATTTCAGTGTAATTTTTAGTAATTTTATGTGCTTTAGTTTAGTTTTAGTGTTTATTTATAATTTTAGTGCTTCAGCTTAAACTTATTTCAGCTTATTGCCATGGTGACATTTCTCATTTTCATTATGTTTTTCAACTAATATTTATATTTTATTTATTTTATTCTTTATTTCAATTAACAGAAATGTTTTTAATACGACTGGGTTGTTTTAACCTAGCGATTGGGTTAAATGTTTGACCAACCTGATAGGTAGTTTTATTTAACCCAACCATTGATCTATACAACTGGATTCTGCAGATTTTCCTCCAAAGTATGCATGTCCAAAAAGTCATCAGATTCTATCAGAGCCTTGACATGGCATCTGCTCATTGGTGGTATAAAGGGTAGCACTTGTCTGATAGTTCTCTATGTACATAAAAAAAAAAGTCAATATATTAAAAAAGCACTTCTGCTCAGCAAAGCCGCTTAGCTATCTGTCGCGCCCCACCCTGCTGGTTACCGTAATCGCGTTAAGTCCTTTCTTCTAGCCTCATATCCAGTCGCTCGGCCGTCGCCACATGGGTTTTATCGATCCAGCAAATCTCGTGCTCAATGTTGCAGCACATCCCGTTGCCTGGCTAGCCTAATGCAGTCAATAATTGCCAGTGAAATGGCCGGTGCAGTCGAGACAACTTCATCAGCCACGGGACTGGGGGGCTGTAGCGAGGTGATGTCTGGAGGGAACGGGGAGGTGGAGAAGAGCTGGCACTGTTTCTCCATCACAGCGCAGAACACCATCAGTGGCTCCCAGGGGCCAGGGATTAATGATTTGTGTCTTTCCGCTACAGTGGCACATTGTGCCGGCGCCACTGATAAAAAAAGAAAGCTTCCCCCAACATCTGGCAACAGCCCTGTCGTACCGCTCTATATTGGCTCTCAGTGGCAGGAGGAAGCTCCCTCTCAGTGCCAGGGCTGTGGTTAACCAGGGCACGCTCTGGAAGAGGGCTCTTACTAGGAATGCACTGCGCTTATTTTCTTTGCTGACTGGTTTCACCGACTGCGAGGGTAGTATTAAGTGTACCCACTAAAATGCACAGCAGATGCTGTCTGATGTAGTGTCTTCCTCCGAAATGGAGTGAGGATTTGTAGTCTCATGTTTTCATCATTTATTTATGTAGTATTATAAATTATCTATTGGTATTCATCAAATGGATGAAAAATACATGTAAATTCCAAATGTGAGTTGTTACACAAACTCTATCTTGCATGTCTGCATCCAACAAGGGCTGAATTCCCAGCACCACTTCAAAGTCAAATGAAATGTGTTCAGACATTGCTTTTGTTGCCTGGTTATTCAAGAAGTGTTTAAGGTTGCACTACAGGGCCTTTTGTCCTTGTAAGACATATCGATTCATTTCTCAGTTGCTAAGTAACGGCAATAATTACATCTTTTAAGCAGCCAGCCAATTATTTCCCTGATTTCATGATGGCATGATGAAGAGGCTTGTTTATGAATGGTATTACTAAATTAAAAAGAAAGAATAATAATTAATCACATTGAAAGAATAAAAACCTCTAACGGCATGTATGTTCATAACCATTTTGAAATGACCGTGAACGCATGCACTTGTGTACTTTTGTTAACTAAAATTTGTAAGGGGTTTTGTTGCAAAGTACATAATAGCTAGGGTAAGGGTAATGTAAAATGTGTGCATATATATATATACATATATATATATATATATATATATTTGATTTTTTTTTTTGTCGATATATAAGCAAGAAAATTGCAGGGCACATTTGTCACAGTGGAAACTTCCATTAATCAGTTAAAACTAGACATACAGAATATCAAATCATTGTTTTAGTTGAAAAATGTTGCCATCAATAAGTTATATAAGTATACATATATCTATATACACTATATTGCCAAAAGTTTTGGGATGCCTGCCTTTACGTGCACATGAACTTTAATGACATCACATTCTTAATCCGTAGGGTTTAATATGGAGTTTGCCCACTCTTTGCAGCTATAACAGCTTCAACTCTTCTGGGAAGGCTTTCCACAAGGTTTAGGAGTAAGTTTATGGGAATTTTTGACCATTCTTCTAGAAGCGCATTTGTGAGGTCAGGCAGTGATGTTGGCGAGAAGGCCTGGCTCACAGTCTCCGCTCTAATTCATCCCAAAGATGTTCTATCGGGTTGAGGTCAGGACTCTGTGCAGGCCAGTCAAGTTCCTCCACACCAAACTCACTCATCCATGTCTTTATGGACCTTGCTTTGTGCACTGGTGCGCAGTCATGTTGGAACAGGAAGGGGCCATCGCCAAACTGTTCCCACAAAGTTGGGAGCATGAAATTGTCCAAAATGTCTTGGTATGTTGAAGCATTAAGAGTTCCTTTCACTGGAACTAAGGGGTCAAGCCCAACCCCTGAAAAACAACCCCACACCATAATCCCCACTCCACCAAACTTTACACTTGGCACAATGCAGTCAGGCAAGTACCGTTTTGGCAACCGCCAAACCCAGACTCGTCCATCGGATTGCCAGACAGAGACGCGTGATTCGTCACTTCAGAGAACACGTCTCCACTGCTCTAGAGTCCAGTGGTGGCGTGCTTTACACCACTGCATCCGACGCTTTGCTTTGCACTTGGTGATGTAAGGCTTGGATGCAGCTGCTCGGCCATGGAAACCCATTCCATGAAGCTCTCTACGCACTTTTCTTGAGCTAGTCTGAAGGCCACACGAAGTTTGGAGGTCTATAGCTATTAACTCTGCAGAAAGTTGGTGACTTCTGCGCACGGTGTGCCTCAGCATGCGCTGACCCCGCTCTGTGATATTTACATGGCCTACCACTTTGTGGCTGAGTTGCTATTGTTCCCAATTGCTTCCACTTTGTTATGATACCACTAACAGTTGACCGTGGAATATTTAGTAGTGAGGAAATTTCACGAATGGACTTAATGCACAGGTAGCAACCTATCACAGTACCACACTTGAATTCACTGAGCTCCTGTGATATGTACAATTAAATGTGTAATAACATTTAAACACAAATGACAATGTGCCCCATCCTGACTTAAAAAAAAAAAAATATTGTCCTAATAACATGGTTTAGTCTTTCAGTTAAAATCTGCTTTCATTATATACTATAGGTTGTGGAAAATGTGGGAATCCTCCTTACATGCAGTTAGAAGAATGACAGGCCCTTTCTTCTATTGATCTATCCATTGTCTATGCATCATCTATTGGTCACTGTTGTTAGTTTAGCTTGATATATACTTGATATATAATTAACTCTAAACCTGCCCAGCAATTCATATTTAATATCATTTAACAGTGCAGCACTCATGCCTAATTGAGGAGTATACTGTTAAGTTTTTTATGAGTCTGTTTTATTGGTTATTGAAATTGTTTGCTCTATACTTACTTGAATGCAAGTGTAATGTGTCGATAATAAAATCTATAGTAACATCTAATATAACTGCATTGCTGGAAGAGCGTGGGGGTGTTCAGGATTGTCTGCACTGCCGAGGAGCGTAATGGGTTGGGGGAGCAGCTCTCTGTGAGCACGAGGTTTGGAGGGTGATTAGTCTCCGGTGCATTCCCGTTGATACGCGGCGTTTGACAGATCTGCACCCGGCGTGGCACGAAGGAACGTGCCACAGATGGCGTAATTAGAGGAAGCTGAGCCAGGGTGTGAAATTTATCTTTGATCAGCACCTTCTCGCCAGATTGTCATCTATGTTAATATGATGATAGCAGAGCAGAGATGGATGGAAACGCCTCGGCAGCCTGAGGTGGGAGTGAGTCCCTGCTCGTCTAATCTTAATTCTTTGTTCACCATGTAGAGAAAAAAAAAAAGATACTTCAATGTATTCAGACCTTGAGCTCTCTTCAAAAGCCACAACACCATCATTAGAGACACCTGTGCTGTTGGAGGGAGCTGGTACAACGCTTGTAAGTTTGGCTTTGGAACGTGAAAGAATGAATAAACATTGATTCTCGTTGCAGTTCTACGGCCCTGTGATTTCTACAATGTGGAAAACATTGTCAGAATCATGGAATCCAGTCATAAAAACAATCCAGTCATTGGATTTGGCAAAATTTCAATGATTAAACCAAACGTTGTGTTGTACAATTAATCAAATTGCGAAATGGACTAGTGTGTAAATAAGGCATAAAGACCAAATCGATCAAAACATTGATTAGACCCTATAGACTTTCATAATATAGACAAAAAGAGCTGAAACATTATTCAAAATATATTAAAAATATGTAAGTTTTGAATGACATGAGGGTAAGTAAATGATGACAGAATTTTGATTTAAATTGAATATTTATATAACAGTAGAGATAATGAAAGTACTTGATTTAAATATTTGTACAGTAGAGTCAGAGATAAAACTCATGTATCGCTTCGACTAGAGAGGAAAAAGAAAACAAACAGCATCAATGTTTGGGGATTATTTGTCTGTGTTTCGGTTCTTGGAGCCTATCTGGACCTGGACATGAAGGGAGCAAAGGGACTCTGGAAAATGTTTGGCCCCAGGCCTCGCTCGCTTCCCTGATTGGGGAGTTAGGGTGGGAATCTGGGGAGAGGAGGGGAGAACGGTTAGAAGGACCAGGAAATGCAGCTCTAGGGTCCTGTCACAGATGAGGTCCACGCTCGGCTTTCATCTGAACGAGCCATTAAGTGTAATGACGTGTAGGTGTAATGGAATGTGCCTGTAACATCTGCGCAGAGAGAGAGAGAAGGAAAGGAGGAGAGAAGGGACACTGTTAATAGATTTGCAGATACACTGCTGGGAGAACAAAAGATTTTTTTCTTTCTGCTTTATTGCTCTGAGGTCCATCTGGTGCCTGTGCGCGTGTGTTTTGTGTATGTGTAAATGTGTGGCATGCTGTAGAGTGTTTGCGTGTGTGTTAAATTGCTACACTGAATGACAAGACTATCCCATATATAATTTATGCATGCAGGATGCACAATATATTGGTATATGTTATCTGCCGATATGATATTTTTTTTTTTTATGTATTATTTTTCAGATTGGTCGAAATTGGATATTTTGCAAGCACATTTCCTCTGTTTTTACATTTAAATTACTTTTGACCTAATTCTGAAAAACAATAATGTCAACAATTGAAAGTAATGTTGAGAAAAACAAATTTTTAATTTATCAGCTTTAAAAAAAAAAAAGAAATCATCTTATAAAAGCTATCGTTTGAATTTTAGCAATTCTGAATCTGCTTATTGATTCCCAGTTTCAATTCCAATAAGGTAAAAAAAATTAAGCTGCTGTCACTTTAAGACCAATTGCACAGACGGATACAATAGATTGGTGCAGGGATGATGCAATTTTGTAGGCCAAAACCCAGAAACGAGTTAGCATTTTAGCATGTCATGTTTCATCAGTTACTGAATTTTTTGAATGGGTTTTGGTTAAATGTTTGAAATAAGGTCCGTGGTGAACACAAGCTCAAGATATTTTCATGTTTTATTCTATGATATAAAATATATCAGTAATACCCTGTGAAAATGTGATTTTTTTTTTTTGATTTTTTTAAAAAAAAATTTTTAAGCTTTTACTTTTCTTGTAAAAGGCACTTGCTGACAAGTAGCTAAATGGGACTACAGGGACATTAAACGTCATCAGCCGAACAGGTAAACTCATCTACCCACTAGTCTACTTTCACAGCCCCATTGTGCAAACTATTATAACTTGAACTTTCAGGTAAAATGTTTCTAAACAAAGACTGAAAGAGTTGTTGAAGCTTAATGATGGTGACGTTGAAGTAATTCGACTCATTGATGTAGTTCATTTATAGCCTACGTTTAGCTTTAGACTTCTAAATTCATAAAAGTTGTTCATTTGTGATTATCACGATGAACAAAATGTGTAAGAATCATAAAATTTTGTTAGTCACAGACCTTATTTTCTGCAATAATCCAAAAGCCAATGAAAAAAATTCTGTTGGGTTTTTGTTGGGAGATTCAGAGTGATGCTAACTTCCAGGTTGGCCTACAAAAATATGTCATCCGTGCACTACTCTATATACTGATATACTGTACACATGCGTTTTCTTTCTCAACTGTTCCAACCAATTGTGTTAACAGGGATATTTTGACATGATTTTGTGTGTATTTGTCCTTAAGAAGCACAAGAAGACGTGAAATTCATTTCGCGATTCCAACCCTAGTTATAAGTATCGACCAGGGCTGAATTTTCTGATAACGTTGTCTCTTAGTGCGCTACTAAGACTCTAAAGGTATACCTTCTAGGCATGTTCCCCAAACTATACCTTAGAAGGTTGCTTAAGGTATATCTTCTTAAGTGTGACGTTACCAGGTGCTGTCCATGGCGGTGGTGCTGAATTGGTTGATATCAATGGCTCAAGAATCGATAATTCATTCTATACAGGGGCTGCTTCACTGCGTTATGTGAGAAAGCGGTGGTCTTTATAAAAGAAGCACTTCAGAAGTAGAAATTGCATTTATCAGGACTCATGGGATCTTATAAAAATAATTCAGATTGCAAAACAAATATTAACTTTGAGGTACAGCTTAAGGTATAATTTAAGAACGATGTTTTCAGGAAATCCAGCCCAAACTTTAAATGGTTGCAATGCAGTTCTAAGGTCGTCTTAATAGTTGCTGAGTGGTTACCTGGGTGTTCTTTCTGGTTGCTCGGAGGTTGCTATGATGTTCTGAATTGATTTTAACATGCTATTCAGTTATTATGGTGTTAATGATTGCTGTGCAATTCCAAAGATGTTCTGAGTGGTTTTTAGCTTGTTGTTCGGTGGTTACTAAGGTGTTCTTACTGGTTACTAGATGGTTATTGGGGGTTCTTACTGGTTGCTCAGTGGCTGTTATGTTGTTCTGAGCATTTTTAGCATGTTGTTATGCAGTTCTAGGTTGATCTTAAGGCCATGTGTCCACCAAAGCGTTTTTAGCCAGCTGAAAACGCTAGACGCTCTGCTTAAAACGCCTATCTGAGAGCGCTTCGGCAGCGCAACGTTTTTCTCAGTTGAGACGCTTTGTTGCTCTAATACGGAATATCTGTGGCACTGTTACTTATAACTGATTTTGCAGGTAATTTGTTTCAGACTTAAAATGTTGATGCAATGTAGAGTACTTGCTATGTATGTTCGGAGACCAGCAGTATTAATTTCTCATCCATTTTGTTTCGTTCTCTGCTTGTTGATGTCATTGTACAGCAAGAATGTTGTGACAGTTGGTCGGTGTTGTATTTGTCCCGCCCCTCCTCCACTCTGATTGGATGGCTGAATAAAAAGTGACAGTGATGAGCGCAGCGTTTTACTCAAAGTTGAACATTCTTCAACTCGAGGCGACCGGTAAAAAACGCAGAGCTCTCAGCGCTTGAGCGTGAAAAAGACGCTCAGCGCCTTGTTACACTCCTGGCGTTTAAAAAACGCGGCGCTTCCATTGAAAACAATTGGAAAAGTACGCTAGCAGCTGGAAAAAAGGCTTTGGTGGACACGGGGCCTAATGGTTGCTAAGTTGTTATTTTGCCATCTACGGGTCTCTATATTGTGATAGAGATACCTCCTGCAATGTCAGTCTAAGATATATTTTTTCATCAGGCAAAAATCAAACAGTTAGAAAAGTAACAGCACAGCTTTCCTCAATAAGCCGCATGATTTGAGGTATCATTCATATTCATAACACGAGTTATGTGACAAAGTTTATTACTTATATTTAGAGGTGTGTTTTGAATTCTTACCCCTACATACAGTATGAGCAATAGTGATGTTTGCTTAAAAAAAATTTTTATCAATGTTTTTTCTATTATTATTTCTTTAATGATATCAGTGGTTGTTAACATGGCCTCCTACACTCCTGTATGTTACCTGATGATAGATAAATGCGCCGATACTGAAACGCACCGACAGTTTGTTTAACATTGAGTGTTCTTGAATGCTCTGCATATACAACCCCGCTCCCTGATGTGTGTTTGTGTGTGTGTGTGTGTGTGTCTGAGTGAGTGCTCACATGACCCTACTCATCATTCAGATACTGGGCCGCAGCCAAAACGCCCACCCCAGAGCCTGCTCATAATAAGTAATAATGTGATATTTGCTTTCATGCTTTAAGCGGGTGGAATGTTTGGACCTCCCATTTAGACACAACAGGAATTTGGCACTAAATGTGCACAGGTGCACCAAGAGTGCGAGGGGGAAAAAAAATCCCTGTTTCAACATCTGTGTCAGTGGCTGTTGCTATCTCCCTAAAAACGCAGAGAAGCTGCTTTAAATAGCTGCGAGAGCTGGTGCCAGGCCAAACATGTGTGCCCTGATCGGAGAGGTTTTACAGGAAGGCATGGAGTATTATTTTTGTTCTCGTTTTTTCTTTTTTCTGTATCTCTTTTGGGGTTGCAGCTGAATCTAGACTGATATGTTGTTGCCTCACTCCTAGACTGCGCTCTCTCTCTTGCTCGCTTTTGCGGATGTCCCTCTGTGAAGGTCCATATGTTCTGCAGCTGGTGTGTGTATGTATGTGTGAATCAGTAAAGTGTGCTCTGTGATAGTGTGGGTAGACATAATGTTTTTAAAGAATGTGTCATCAAGTTTTTTCCAGGTACCTGCCGTAATGTTTCCATGGCATTTAAGTGTTTGACAACCTCGTGCACAAAGCTGCAGGTATACTTCCTCTGAATAAAGTGATTGTGGCGTAGATTGTTCTCTTTGGTGATGAATACTTTAGCCTGCTCTAAGTGGAGATGCACATTGGTTAAGGTTTATTCATGCACTCTGCTGTATTTTCTTATGCTGCATGGTTACTGTGAATATTTAGCATTCTTCACATTTTTTTTTACGTACATATAGTACATAGTGTGTGTGGGGGTGGGGTGGGGGGGGGGGGGGGGGGTGAATATTAATGTAAAGTTTAAAAACATGTAAAGGAATATTCTGGGTTAAATACAACTTAAGATCTATGTGAGGTTTATAAAAACAAACAAAAATAAATCATGTTTACCAGCAAAATTGTGAAGCTTGTATTATTGTTGCATTTAATTATATACATACAACAATCAGGCATTATATTATGACCACCTTCCTTATATTGTGTTGGTCCCTCTTTTGCTGCCAAAACAGCCCTGACCCGTCAAGGCATGGACTCCACTAGAGCCCTGAAGGTGTGCTCTGGTATCTGGCACCAAGATGCTAGCAGCAGATCCTTTAAGTCCTGTAAGCCTCGAGGTGGTTCCTCCATGGATCAAACTTTGTTCAGCACATCCCACAGATGCTCGACTGGATTGAGATCTGGGGAATTTGGAGGCCAAGTCAACATCTCAAGCTCGTTGTGCTCCTCAAACCATTCCTGAACCATTTTTGCTTTGTGGCAGAGCGCATTAACCTGCTGAAAGAGGCCACAGCCACCAGGTAATACCCTTTTAATGAAAGGGTGTACATGGTCTGCAACAATGCTTAGGTAGGTGGTACGTGTCAAAGTAACATCCGCATGGATGGCAGGACCCAAAGTTTTCCAGCAGAACATTGTCCAAAGCATCACACTGCTTTCACCGGCTTACCATCTTCCCATAGTGCACCCTGGTGCCATGTGTTCCCCAGGTAAGTGATGCACACACACCCGGCCATCCACGTGATGTAAAAGAAAACGTGATTCATCAGACCAGGCCACCTTCTTCCATTGTGCCGTGGTCCAGTTCTGATGCTCACATGCCCACTGTTGGCACTTTCGGCGGTGGACAGGGGTCAACATGGGCACCCTGACTGTACTGCAGCTATGCAGCCCCATACGCAACAAACTGTGATGCACTGTGTATTCTGACACCTTTCTATCAGAATCCAGCATTAACTTCTTGAGCAATCTGAGCTATACAGTAGCTCGTCTGTTGGATCGGACCACATAGGCCAGCCTGCCATCCCCACTTGCATCAATGAGCCTTGGCCACCCATGACCCTGTCACCGGTTCCTTCCTTGGACCACTTTTGATGGATGCTGACCGCTGCAGACTGGGAACACCCCACAAGAGCTGCTGTTTTGGAGGTGCTCTGACCCAGTTGTCTAGCCATCACAATTTGGCCAAATCCTTACATTCCCCATTGTTCCTGCTTCTAACACATCAACTTTGAGGACAAAATGTTCACTTGCTGCCTAATATATCCCACCCACTAACAGGTGCTGTGATAATCAGTGTTATTCACTTCACCTGTCAGTGGTCATAATGAGAAAGGTGATTTAAGTAACTTTGAACATGGCATGATTTTTGTTGCCAGACAGGATGGTCTGAGTATCTCAGAAACTGCTGATCTACTGGGATTTTCACACACAACCTTCTCTAGAGTTTACAGAGAATGGTCCAAAAAAGAGAAAATGTTCGGTAAGCGGCAGTTTTGTGGCTAGGCCAGAGATCAGAGGAGAATGGCCAGACTGTTTAAACTAATATAAGGAAATAGGAACTCAAGTAACCACTCGTTACAACTGAGGTATGCAGAAGAGCTTCTCTGAACAACAACACGTCGAACCTTGAAGCAGATGGTCTACAGCAGCAGAAGACCAAACTGGGTGCTATTAATGTCAGCTAAGAACAGGAATTCAGCTAAGTACAATTCACACGGGCTGACCAAAATTAGACAATATAAGACTGGAAAGCATTGCCTGGTCTGAAGAGTCTTGATTTCTGCTGTACCATTCAGATAGTAGGGTCTGAATTTGGTGTAAACAACAATGAAAGCATGGATCCATCATGCCTTGTATCAATGGTTCAGGCTGGTGGTGGTGTAATGGTGTGTGGGCATATGCGTGTGTGTAAAATTAATGTTATAATAATAATATTATTATTGTTTATTATTATTGTTTTATATTATTATTTATTGTATTTAATGTGAAATGTTCCTTTTTTTTCCCACCTTTTTTCTCATGGAAGTCTTCATCTTCCTTTCTGTTAACATCCTTCCTCACATTTGCCAAGATGTATCAGGCTGCTTATCAGTCATATCATTCAAAGGACGAAGTTAAAAAAAAAGGCCCAGAAACCGCAGCTGAAATGGTTTAGCTGAGCAAATGTTATGCATGCCACTTCTTCCATCAAGACTGCTTATTATTCCACTGCTTTCTGGCTAAGTGGCTGCCATTCTAAAAGGCAGCTTACGCAGCCCTTAGACCATCTTCAGCTGTAATGTATTGCTGTAGAAGGTATCAGCCAATGAGAGGAGTGCCCTCATGCGCCTTGTCGAAGGGTACGATTTTGAGTCGAAAATTGTGGCCTGTCAGTAGAACAAGCCTTGCCAGGCTGTCGAGTCATTGCGTTTTTGATTTGAAGCATTTGTGACTTCACTGCTATAGTGGCAGAAAAACACTGTGCTTTCCCTTTCATTTTCACCATACGGCAGCTTTTCTATCAACCTTTCAAAGACATTAACAATTTAGAGCCAAAAATCGTATCTTAGGACAGAAATCTGTGCTTCCATTATTACTAGAAGGTCCTTACTGTTTATGATTTACGCAAAATGTTCTATATTTACATACAGTATGATATAATATTACAGTATATACTGAATTCAACATTTATCTAGTGAGGAATTGCATTGAATCACAATTTAACCCAGAGCAGGAAGGGAATCTGATAATGCAGAATGGATATACATGAAGGCATGACGTCTTTTCCATTTCACTAGCAAGCCCTTGAAAATCAATTGTGGTGTGTGCAGATCTTGGCATTCCTTTTTAAAGTTAAAACTTTTGTCACATACAGTATACAGTAAATGTTTTTTATACTAAAGCCTGTGGGGAAAAATGCACTCATTCTCCCAAAGATACAATTTATTATTATTTTTTTTTTATGTTGCACTCAAAATCCATTTGGCTCAAAAATCGGAAGGGGTACATTTTTAGTGGGCATTATGTTTTTGGTTGTTGTTAAATTTTGTTTTCTTTAACCTTTCCAACTAATTTTGTTTCCTGGCTACACGGAGACGCTGTTCTGACTGACTGTTTGGAGGGCAGCACTTCGTAGCCTGGCGTGGAGCACTTTTATCAAAACCTTTTTGCCTTTGTAACCCTGGCGACTTGCATGAATTTGACGTGTATTTCATGGTAATAGGGTTGTATTGTCTGGCAGCTGTTTGAGGTCCTGTAGACTCTGTGGCTTGCTGAAACAGTCTGATTGGAGGTATATGATCAAAGCGGGGAGCGTCTCCCCCGAGGCCAGGGAAACATGCGGCTCGATCCTCGTTATTCTTTTCCGCTCTTTCTGTCTCTTGCACTGTAGGACTAACAAAGTGACTAGAATCTACAAGAGCTCCTCCTTCCAATAAACCTTCTTTTATGATCAGTGTTGTCCTTTAAAACTGCGTAGCTGAACTGACCTGGTCTGACCTGCAAATAAATTCAAAGCTCAAATGAATGGCCTAAACACACGCAGGCTGATGGATGAGCACGCAATAAATCATTATGTATATGAGAAGCAGTTGTCTCATGCAAACGAGCATGTACACTATATTGCCAAAAGTTTTGGGACGCCTGCCTTTACGTGCACATGAACTGTAATGACATCCCATTCTTAATCCGTAGGGTTTAATATGGAGTTTGCCCACCCTTTGCAGCTATAACAGCTTCAACTCTTCTGGGAAGGCTTTCCACAAGGTTTAGGAGTAAGTTTATGGGAATTTTTGACCATTCTTCTAGAAGCGCATTTGTGAGGTCAGGCAGTGATGTTGGCGAGAAGGCCTGGTTCACAGTCTCTGCTCTAATTCATCCCAAAGATGTTCTATCGGGTTGAGGTCAAGACTCTGTGCAGGCCAGTCAAGTTCCTCCACACCAAACTCACTCATCCATGTCTTTATGGACCTTGCTTTGTGCACTAGTGCGCAGTCATGTTGGAACAGGAAGGGGCCATCCCCTAACTGTTCCCACAAAGTTGGGAGCATGAAATTGTCCAAAATGTCTTGGTATGCTGAAGCATTAAGAGTTCCTTTCACTGGAACTAAGGGAACAAAGCCCAACCCCTGAAAAACAACCCCACAACATAATCCTCTCTCCACCAAACTTTACACTTGGCACAATGCAGTCAGACAAGTACCGTTCTCCTGGCAACTGCCAAACCCAGACTCGTCCATCGGATTGCCAGACAGAGAAGCGTGATTCGTCACTTCAGAGAACACGTCTCCACTGCTCTAGAGTCCAGTGGTGGTGTGCTTTACACCACTGCATCCGACGCTTTGCATTGCACTTGGTGATGTAAGGCTTGGATGCAGCTGCTCGGCCATGGAAACCCATTCCATGAAGCTCTCTACGCACTGTTCTTGAGCTAGTCTGAAGGCCAGACAAAGTTTGGAGGTCTGTAGCTATTAACTCTGCAGAAAGTTGGTGACTTCTGTGCACTGTGCGCCTCAGCATGCGCTGACCCCGCTCTGTGATTTTTACGTGACCTACCACTTTGTGGCTGAATTGCTGTTGTTCCCAATTGCTTCCACTTTATGATACTACTAAATATTGCACTGTCAACTGTTAGTAGTGAGGAAATTTCATGAATGGACTTATTGCACAGGTGGCAACCTATCACAGTACCACGCTTGAATTCACTGAGCTCCTGAGAGCGACTCATTCTTTCACAAATGTTTGTAGAAGCAGTCTGCATGCCTAGGTGCTTGATTTTATACAGCTGTGGCCATGGAAGTGATTGGAACACCTGAATTCAATAATTTGTAGGGGTGTCCCAATACTTTTGGCAATATAGTGTATTTATGCATGCATATGGAAGAAACATCACATACAAATGAAAACACCCACATGCGTACAGAATGCACAGTGATTCAATATCATTATTATCAAGTTCACAGTAGAGGATGTGAGCCTCTGATTAACACATACAAAATGTATCACGTCATTTGGCTTTTGTTCCATGTATGAGATCAACATGGTATCAAATTTGCTAAATTTGCTTACTAATTGTCATTTGTGGTCTTATTTTGAGCAACTGATCAGCTGACTTTTGGTTGACGTCACCAAGCCCACTTTATTTCTTGGCCTCTCCCCTCACACAACCTGTCATAATTCATTGAAAAACAACATATTCAGACTACCATTCAAAGTTTGGGTTGAATAAGAAGTCTCTTACTCTCCTCAAAGCTACATTTATTTGATCATAAATGCAGTAAAACAGTCAAAATGTTATTTATTCTTGTGATGGCAAAGCTGAATTTATTCCAGTCTTCAGTGTTACATGATCCTTCAGACATCATTCTAATATCAACATTAAATGTCCAGACTCTGTCCACTCTCCATTTGTTTGCCCAGCTTCCACAGGTGGTACAAATGACCTTTCATCTGTTTCGCCTTTCGCTTCTCTATTTTCCACTCCCACTCTTCATAATACCATTAACCTGTCCGTCCTCAAAAGGATCACTGTAATTTACTTTCTATTATTAAATTCTACTAATGCTAAGCAAAGCGAATAAGTTGCCGATTTTAATGAGGAGGATGTTGTGAATGTGTCCGTATATATATAAAGAAGGGTCTTGTAGAGTAGACAATTGTGTTCACTGAGGAGGAAAATGTGAAGTATGAAGCTTTGAAATCATTTAACATCACCGGCACAAAAGCAAAGTGACAAATTCTACCAAACTAAGTATCTACAAACCCAGCTGAAGGCCAAACATCACAGTGCATTTGAAAAATATTTAAATAACGTTGAAATACTCAAAAGAATCTCTTGGGTAAACAAAATCCATTCAAGGTGGATGAGTCAGCTTGTGTCTCAATTAAGAAAGCTAAATAAGCTTAAATAATTAAATGAACTTTAATCACTAAATGGAAAAACGAAAACTAATGATAAATAGTATTACAAAGAAAACAGCAGTTTGTAAATCTGTTTAATACATACTATGTTGACCCTCTTTAACCAAGCCTTTCTTTTCAGGCACATCTTGTACAAAGAAAGAGAAAAGTTTTCTTCTGTTTCGCCAGTGACACTAATAAAAACCACACTATATCTGTGCACTTGCCAAGTAAGGAAGAAACTTTAGGATTATTTATTTGTTTTCCAAAGGAAACCAGCACTCACCAGTGTGAGGTCTGAGTCATGCTGCCTGTTTATTTGTAATGGGATCCTTTCTCAACAATGTATTATATTTCATCTCTCCCAGCGCACAGCTCATCTGAAGAGTTGCCCCATCACTGACACAGTATGCAACATGCGTAGCTGGTTCCGATCTGATCCTTAAAGTCAGCATGAAATGAAAATTCACCCTATCTATTTTCTAAATGCTACAGATCTTATTGTGAACAATGTATCTGTGCATGTTTCTTTTTTATGTTTTGACCTCATAATGTTAAAGAATTAGTTCACTTCAGAACTACAATTTCCTGATAATTTACTAACCCCCATGTCATCCAAGTTGTTTATGTATTTCTTTCTTCAGTCGAAAAGAAATTAAGGTTTTTGAGGAAAACATTCCAGGATTTTTCTCCATATAGTGGACTTGAAGGGTTAAAGGTTTTTTTTTTTTGTTTGTTTGTTTTTTTTTTTGGAAAATGACCGATTGTTTAGCTAGATAAGACCCTTATTCTTCATCTGGGATCATGTAGAGCCCTTTGAAGCTGCATTTAAACTGCAATTTGGACCTTCAACCCGTTGGTAGCCGTTGAAGTCCACTTTATGAAAAATCCTGGAATGTTTTCCTCTAAAACCATCATTTCTTTTCGTCTGAAGAAAGAAAGACATAAACATCTTGGATGACATGGGGATTAGTAAATAATAAGGAAATTTTAATTCTGAAGTGAACTAATCCTTTAAATCAAAATTTAACTTTTCCAATCATTTAGTCGGTATAAACCACTGTCCATTCAAACTCGCCTTCCACTCTTGATCTCAAAATCCAATCAAAAACCGATGCATATATAGATTCAAGTCCAAGTTTTTTATCTTTTTTGTTAATCCATTCCGTCACATACAGGAGAAAAGATCTGTTGCTACTTCTGTTTCATTGCGACTCTAATACTGCACCAATGACCCCCTCAAATGCTGTTTTCCTTTCAGATATCTGTTTTACTTTTGTAGAGAATGGCAAAGAAAGAGTATCTACTTGCGCAGAGATTCAAATCTCTAAAGCACAGCTGTTTTCCCTTTCGAAAAACATCTTGATCCGTTTTAGTCTTCTGGTAACTGTGGATGTTTCTTGATCACATCTATTGTGTTTTCTGAGGGAGAGAGACACAAATAACACGATTCTGGTACTGGTCTATACACCTATACAATACAGTAAGCCCATTGTATTAAAACACACTGTCATAGACATCTCTGCCATGTAGGGTTCCTTTCAGGTAATTGCTCCCCTATTAGTTTCTGCCCAGTGCATCTGACAGATATGAATTGGATCTTGCCATGCAACCCGCTGATTAATGACATTTAAAATGGGGTCTTAATTGTTGGGGAAAAGAGTGAGGTGAAGGAGAGGTGTGATGTTCCTATCCACACACCTGTGATTAGAGAGCGTGAGGTGCGTTTGTGTCTGCCCTCCTCCACACAAATAGGACGGATGACCCCGGGGGGAGGCGCGGAGCTCCATGTGGCCTCGGTTGGGCTGAGGGGACGAAGGAGCGGAATTAATACCGTGTGTGATTTAGTGCGCACATCTGCGGCGCGCTGCGAAAGAGGAATTCTATTAGTGCGCACACGCGGCCATAATTAACCTGATGCTATGCACAGCTGGCCACCTCTGCTCCGAGTGTGGGTGGCACGGCGGCAGTGCTAAATCAATCTGCGCTAATTGCAGTGCCCTTCTGCATTCCGCCACGACGCCCATGCCACCATCGTCTGCGGTCAGTGGGCTGTATTTCCCTCCTCACATCCTTTGAATTGAAGTGGACCACCAGAACATTCTCTCAGATGATTGAAGTGTCGTCGTCTGAAACTGTGACTCCATATCAGTTTCCTGGAAGGCCAAGATACTCGCGTCATTTAGTCTGATGATCAATTGTGCTTGTTCAATCTGCAGTGCACCCAGTGCCAGGAATAGTTTTGTCATTATTAAAGCCTGAGCCAGTTTTGATGCCACAGTTAACGTTGAATGAAGAAATGTTATTCACCAGCCTGTCTGAATTCTAAAGTGAATTTCCTTGAACACAGTAAATGAAATTTCTCCGGCCTGTGTCGACAATATTTATAACTTTCAAAATGAAACACAACAGGAAGTCTGGATATGTGAACAGATGATCATGCCATACCTTGCTGTGTGAATCATCAGAGAAAATTGACGGAGCGTATCACCGACCTATATGATTCTTTGAATCCACACAGTTTGATAAACATCACATAGGCGACCATGATTCATTCATTTGGCGCATCCTATTACGTCAGAGAGCAATCAAATGAAATGCTCCTTGAGACATTATAGCGCTCATAAAACCTCTCATCTCATTAGCCCGGCTCACTAACGGCACAGAATATTCATATGTGATTTTACAGAGCACACGTGGATGGAAAGCGAATGGTGTGACGCGAGATGCACCTCTATCAATCACTCATCTTCCTAACATGGCAACATCGGCTCTGACCTTCCTGTGACAGTTTCTGCTCCGATTGAGTCTTTCAGCGTTATTATCGAAAGGGCCTCGTTAGCCATTATCCTGAGGGGGGAGGAAGGTACGGGGAGAAATGAAGACATTTGGTGGAGGTCGACCCCATCCTCACACGCCTGTGATGGAGCTATGGATTAAACAGCTGGATGGGGATCCCAGGGGGCCACTGAGAGAGACATTCTGCACTACAGCAGTAAAAATCCATCACACATATTTCAATTGCCCTGGCAGCATTAATAGACACTGCTGTTCTTTAATATTTGATGAACTGGCTGGTTGGACCATCCAACGGCGAGAAGAAAAGGGTAATCAAGAAAAAGGTAATAGAGAAGTGAGAGTGGTCTTGTCATCCATTTTTAATCCTGACAGGGGAGAGGGGTAAATAAAACGGAGAACACAGCTACATGCACAGACGATTGTGTTTTCCATTCATGCATAGCTTTAGCATCATATTTTGTATAATTTTTTATTGTGTGTGTGTGTGTGTGTGTGTGTGTGTGTGTGTGTGTGTGTGTGTGTGTATTTATAAAATGTTTAGTTCCTGTCCTTGATTCTGATTGGTCAATAGCTGTTTTTTATTCATGATAAAACACTTCTATGACCACTTCACCCAAAGGTTCTGTGTATCACTACACAACACCCTTAGCAACCACTCTTAGCAACGTAAACTGTATGTTCTCAATTCATATTGTTCATTGAAGCTTACTGTATTATGTAGAAGAGTATTGTGAGAAAGAGATCGAGTGAGCGAGTTTATTACCTGCATTCAGATTTCGCATTTTCCTTCAGGTCAGTACTATGTTCATAATAAAAAATCTGTTTAAATGTCCGCTGCAATATCTTGTCCTTTTAACAGTTAAGGGGTTTTCCCGTGACTGACAGCACTAGTCAAAGCATTTGTCAGATGCATCTTGTTCCGTGTTCACAACAATTCAGTATTTCAATTTAAAAGTCTTTGCTACTGACTGACATACTCATAAAGACAGTCTTTGCCGCCATCTAATGGAGTGATAATGTAACTTCTGTTGCTGTTCACGGTCGGGGACTATTTTTTTCTGGCGGAAGGAATGCTTTTAGTAAAAGTTCACTTCATGAAAGTTGCATTGATACATATTTTTGGCCTTAATATTTATATTGTGTGGTAACCATTTTATAAAAGCAATAAGGTGCTGTATCATATCATGCTGTATCGTGAATCGTGAATGTAACAAAAAGATTAAAATATTTGTTGATATTCATTTTACATGTTATGTACGTATGTGTATGATATATACACACACACACACACACACACACACACACACACACACACACACACACACACACACACACACACACACACACACACACACACACACACGTTGTACACCACGAATATATGACAGTTATCACATGGAATAAAAATGTCTGAAAATAAGATACGAGACCATTTCTATTTTTCCAGAGTCTAATAATTTCCATGTTTCTGTCATTGCTTTCAGCCTGCCAGGCTTTTTTTTTCTTACATGTAACTGCTGCAATTAGGGAAAGAGCAAACAAGGTGCTGGCGAGGACCCGTGTCTACATATGGAACCCATTCAATTCCTGTATGCCGTGCCTGTATACGCTTCACAAATGCTTGCGTCCATTTGCTGAAATTTGTCAAAACTAATATGGAATCAAATTGATTAAAATGTTAACACATGTTCAAAAGATCCAACCGGCTAATCCACGTGCAAATGGTGGCTAGTAATTGTAGGCAGGACAGCACTTTAGTGTTGTTCGTTCTTGACATTGAAGGATGAAAGCCGTGTGACATTTTGAACCACACAAGTATCATCCTCTGGGTTGTAAATGGAAGTGTGCAGTACTTACACATGAAGAAAGAGGCACTTGTGAAAGAATGTAGTTGTAGTTTTACTGTTTGTCTATTAGCTTTGAGGCTATCTATGTGCTAGCATACTCCAAAAAAAGTTACTCATATGAAATGTACACTTTTTCTCAAATCTTATGGATTGAAAAATTGACTCGTCTCAGACGAGGGTGTCTCTAATATTTGTCTCTATAATCATGCATCTTGGTTCACAGCTTTGACGTAAACTATATGCTATTAGCTGTTTTAAAAAGACGTGATGTCTCAATAGGTAATATATCAACAACAGAAATATATTTTTTTTTAAAAAAGGTGCTTGTGAAGTAATATAATGGGATTTTTATGAGAAGAGATTTTGCACATGCTAACCGTGCTTCAGTTTTACATTTGTCATAATTTAACCGTGTTAGCCATCAAACACAAGTCTCTTGAGTGCCTATTGTGTCTCCAGTCGATCAGTGCATCCAAAATCGCCCAGTTTCATAAAACATGAAACTAAATTCTACACTTCTTAAGAACAGGCTCTTGTTTCTTTGTCGGTAATGTTCCTTGAAGACCATTACACCATGTGTGCTGATGGACACGGTTGTTATTGCATCAGTCTGAGTATTGGTATGTCACTGGAGGCCTGTAGTCTCGTTCACTCTCCCACTGCGTGTATCCGTGATGCAGCTCAGCCTCTGGGAGAGCTTCACAGAATCGGCCTTTCAGGGAGTGTTTATGTAAACCAGGGCAAATTATTTCACCAATTACAGGGTCGCCAGGGTCAGCGCAGCTTGGAAGGAAGCACGGAATCCAGGCCGGGCCGGGCCGTGCGTAGAGGAGTTCAAAACATCTGCTGTGAGGGTAAGGGTTGGAATAAAGCTGGAAGCTTTCCCTGGCTAAACAGCCAACCCACATGAAGATGCTTTACTTTTTAACTGATAAATCATAGAGGAGGAAGATTTGCCAAAGTAATGACAAAACTGGCTGATTTTGATTCCAGGTGAGATCGGGAGGGGACACAAAGAAAGAAAAGAGAAGAAGAAGAATGAAGGAAATGGGGGAAGTGTGGGAACAAAGAAAGTGATACTCCCGAGGAATTCACTAAGAATGAATTACAACCTCCAATAGCACTGTTTTAGCACTTGATTTACTAAAGCAAGTAACACTGCAAACATGTCCAAAAAATGCAATGCAAAATTCCTAGTCTTGTGGTTCAGATCTGAGTGCTAAAATTACCAAAGGTGCGCTTGTCTACGCCGCACATGAATATAATTGATAGAATGATCAGCATGATCCATAGAAAGTAAGGAATTCTGTTTACTGCCTGCTTTCAGTGGGCGATAATAGCGCAACATTAATTGCTACAGGCAAATAGTGCCTTATAGTTCATAAGGCAACTGATTTACATAGAAATGAGATGAAAGAGCTGAAAAGAATGGCTTTTTTATTTTAATATGGACTGGTTAAATCAGTGTTACTGTTAGTGCACAATTAAACAAATGGAAAACAATCTGTAACCAAAATTTTAAGTAAATAACTAGGAAAAACTGTGATTAAACAAATACTTTTTATAACTCCACAACTAGGTAAAATAAAATTGGCCATTAAAGTCTCTTTTTTAAGCTATAAAACCTTTGCAACCCACCTCAAACATGAAAATGGCACTAGATAACAATATGACAGTAACATAACACTGTGCTGAGAAAGTTAACATCGTTAAACACGTTCAACTGACACCAGTATGTCCATAAAATGAAACTAGAAAACTATTGTAACATTTAAATTACAAAAACTAAACTAAATTGAAAGGGCAAATTGAGGGTTACACTAAATTGTGGCTGCTTTTGTGAATACGCAAAAATGACACAACTGAATTTGCCTTTCTGTTCAAGTGTAATGATTGGTTTCTCGCTGCTTCAGTGCTTATCTCCGTCTCTCACTTTTACTCTTTTCTCTTTTGCTCCCTCTCAGCAGCGCAAGGGGAAAATGTGAGAACCAGATGTGAAGCCTTGACTGCAGATGTGCTCGCTTAAAGGCCAAGAAAAAGCTAATCTCAGGACCTCGGAAACACACACTCACAAACCCTCACGAACAGACGCCGAGGCAAGGAGCATCTCTGAGGCAATACTTCATTTTGAATAATTCATTTAGGAAATGATAATAGCACTGCACTGCTGTCTAATAAAGAGCGTCAGTCTCTCGTTAAAACCAGATCCTGCTCGCCACATTTTAGCCGCTTCCAGGAATCATAGGAATGAGAGATACTGTGTGCTCCTTTATTTACTTAGCAGATGATAACCTCTTACCACACACTCTCTCAACAGAGTTTAAAACATGCTCTCCTCTCTCCCGCAAACAGCCTAATGGGTTTAAATGCTCTCAAATATTAATGCCTGTCCTTCAGACGCTACAAGCCAAGCCCATTATTATAACAAGCAGTGGCCTGGCGGACTGGGATGATGCAGACAGGGAACTCATTGTTAATGAAATGAGTGCGAACGGTAAAGTTATGAAGGGTGTGTAGCCCTGGCGTTTTTCCGATAACTGTATAGCTGTAAATTTTAAATCCAGTTTGTTTCTATTATCAACATAGTTTATGGGAGTTTTGGCCTCTCGGTGGAGAGAGATGATCTGCTTTTATCATTGTTTAAAAGAGAATAAAACACGTTTTAATTATTATTATTACTATTGTGGATAGAAAATAATTGTTATATATTTGATTTTAGACCAGCACTTTTTACCCTTCTCGCACTGTATCCTTTATATTACTTATCTATAAAATTGAAAATTGAAAACAATAATTCAATTATTCATTAGGCAAAAGCAAAATCAGATTATAGTTCCCGTAAAATTTCTGGAATAACTGATTGTGATTGGTCAGTTGTGCTATTTTGTGCACACACACTCTAATATATGAACCAATCAGCCCTGTTAGCTCTTATTTATATCGGAAAGAATATTTAAAAAGAGGGGGATGTTTTGATTTATTTATCCACCATAAACAGGCTTGAAATCCCTGGAAAATGCTCGATGAGAGAGAAATGAGCCTTCCACCCAATTCTTCTCCCTCATTACTGTTCTATTCATCCTCTCACTTCCAATGAGTATTGATTGGGCCACATTTGCCATGGAGTGTGCACCTTATGCTGACAGGCTGCCTGGTGTGTGTGTGTATTGGTTTGTGTTGGTGCATGAAGGATGTGTGTGTGAGTGAGTTTTGTGGCAGCTGTCAGCTGGTGTCTCCCCAGGATGAGCTCAGCACAGCACAACCCAACTCCAGGACCCTTTGACCCCTGCGTTCTCACCGGGGACCAATAACACGTCCCTTGATTTAGTGCAGGGAGGTTACATGGTACTTATGTTTAATAAGCAGCACACAGAGCTGGGCCTCCCCAGCAGGACTTTGGGGGTAATCACCTCATATCCATCTTAGGC
This sequence comes from Ctenopharyngodon idella, assembly GCF_019924925.1. Classification (NCBI taxonomy): domain Eukaryota; kingdom Metazoa; phylum Chordata; class Actinopteri; order Cypriniformes; family Xenocyprididae; genus Ctenopharyngodon; species Ctenopharyngodon idella. The sequence goes on from NC_067238.1 coordinate 24,719,263, forward strand.
TGGTTTGGGAAGCGAGGACACAGCCAATGAGAGCTCCTGTGGTGGAGGAAACAAGCTCTTTAGGTTATTGGATATTTTATGATTTTGGTAGAAGAAAGTTATTTATGGTCAATTATGGAAATGTGATTAATCCGATTTCATCATCCATTTCCATAAAAGAAGTCTCTTAGAAATAAGTGAGAATGTAATTTGAAGATTGTTTCCTTTAGAAATTGTGTTTGGCTTAATTGGAATTTTTTATGGAGCTGGAATTCGCTGTGTCCCTCTGGATACTGGGATTTATGGAGAAAAAAAACATGGTTCTGAGTTCTTACAACAAAAACTGTCAAACACAATCAGTACATCACACTTTCACTCTGAAATCATTCCCAATCAACTCTGCACTTGTTATCCTCGATATGACCCCTCTTTGCATGCCTCTTAATTTTGACTCTTATTCCAGTAATCATTTTGGTGATTTTTCAATTTAACATACGAATCACTTTTACAGTACTATGAAGATAATGCTTTTATGTGTGCATTTCTATGTGTGCTTTTGTTTATATGTATAGAGAGAAGGTGTTGAGATCCTGATACCTCATATTGTCAGCATTGCCCAAGTGTAATATTGCAGTTTCCTACAGAACTGTCCTAGCCAAGAGATACATATTTTGTCTGATTTATTATATTGTCTCGTTTTTCCTCCATTTTATGAGCACACCATCAGACCTAAGATACTCTCTTACAAACGCAAATATCAATCTTGAATAGATAGATAAATACAGATGGAGACATTTGGGAAGAAAGAGGTGTGGTTTTGTATAATGATAGCCTGACAAAGGTTCAAAGTGCTCTTTCAAAAATTGCAGTCAAGGCAACATTCAGAATTTTTCTGGGCAGATTTTTCTTTTTTTTATTTTAATTATTTGGGTTATATGAATTTTCAGTTCATTCCAATTTTCTTTTCAGTTCTAATTCTTTTTTGCTAAATTTAGGAATTTAGCTGGAATTTAAAAAGCGTTCTCCATTCATTTCGAAATGGTGCACAACTCTCCTACCGACAGCCTTAAAGGTTTACCCAAAAATGTAATTTCTGTCATTAATTACTCACCCTCAGGTTGTTCCACATCCATAAGACCTTCATTCTTCATCTTCAGAACACAAATTATATTTTTGATGAAATCTGAGAGTTTTTTTTTTTATTCCCCATAGAAAACAATGTAATTACCACATTCAAGGTCCAGAAAAGTAGTAAAGACATCGTTAAAATAGTCATCGTGTACTCAGTGGTTCAACCTTAATTATTGTTGTGCTGCTCACGTGAACAGCGTCAGTCAATACTGAGTCGCCGTTATGACGTAGAACCTGGAAGCGCTGAACTGCGTCTACAACGTAAACAGCGTAGGAAACTGACAGGAAAGAGTAGAAATTGTTGAATAAAGTCGTTATTTTTTTTCGTTTTTGCGCACAAAAAGTATTCTCGTCACTTTATAACATTAAGGTTAAACCACTGTAGTCACGTTGAGCATTTTAACGATGTCTTTACTACTTTTCTGGATCTTGAATGTGGTAATTACGTTGCTTTCTATGGGGGATAAAAAAAACTCGGATTTCATCAAAAATATCTTAATTTGTGTTCCGAAGATGAACAAAGGTCTTACAGGTTTGGAACGACATGAGGGTGAGTAATTAATGACAGAAATTTCAGTTTTGGGTGAACTAACCCTTTAACAACAGATAACTACATCTCCTGTTTTAATTTTATTTGCTATAATCAAAAAATATTTTACATATCTTTACTATTGACCACCCTGCTCTCTAGATATCAGCATAGACACTTAAAAAAAAAAAAAACCCATATTGCTCAACCACTAGTTTGTATTTAAGCCCAGTTGCATTAAATCAAATAAACTGCATTGATTGCCACAGGCTAATCAATGCTATGCATCATGCTTAAAACATTAACTCAAACAAGACTAAATCTGGCTTATAAGATGCTGGCTGACACATGTGTAAATACATGGCTGAGACAAGACAAAAGGCATATGCAGCCTTATTAAATGCCTCTTCAAATCCTGACAGGGCGCTGATGTTAAGAAACACCTGCTATCTGCTAAAACACATTACCAAACTCCACTATATATCATCATGAAGACTCCGGCTCCAATTATCAGATGCAAAACCCAGTAATAGCATTAATGAGCAAGATTTAATTGTGCTAGAATAGGATTTATTTGAAGAAATGTCTTGATTATGATAATCATTTTTAGTGTTATGATAAACCTTTTGTTTTTGCCTCAGAGTTTGCAAGAGAACCATTTTATACCTCACATATTCATTATTTGTTGTTTAATTTTGTTGTTTAATCCCAACTATCAAAAACTATGTTCTAAGAATGTTTTGCTATCGTTCACAAGTTATAAAAATGTTATTTTTGAATGTTCTCAGATGGTTTAAAATGTCCATTTTATTTTTTTTCTTGGTTATTCAAACGTTAAGAGAACATTCCATTTTATCATTTTACAAACAATATGTTTCATAATGTTAAGAGAACATTCAAAAGTAACTAGTATAACATTTAAAAAAAAAAAAAAAAAACATTAGATGAACATCCAACTAAAACGTTTCAGGACAAAAAAAAAAAAAAAAACATTCCATGAACAATGTATAAATGTTTTTGTTTAACATTTTGAGAACATTATTAAATATTAGACAACCTTTCCAAAAGGTTAGCCAAAGTTTTGAGATTCTGTTTTGGTTAGCATCAACATGTAGCTTTATATACAGTATTACTGATCAAATGGTAACACATGCCAGTATTGAAGTTGTTGTCCGGAAGGTGTTGTCAGATGCACAAACAGGCTTGTGTATCAGCTCTACTCGAATACACCCAATGTCACCTTTCGCTGAATCCCATGTCAGAGGGGCGGACGCTGGTATGAGGGGCTGTCATACACTGGACAGTTTTGTACCAGTCACCTTGTCTTTTCTTTCAGGAGCTAGTGAGCATTTCCTTTCTCCATGAGTGCCTGTGCTTGGCCTGAGGGAAGCCTAATGATCCTCTGTCTCTTCTGGTTTGTCATGTTGTCTACACCCCTCCCTATCTTCACCAGAAACCAAAGCTTTCCCTGCACCATTTCCAGCTGTAATGCTGCAAATTTGCCTGACCTCTCTGTGCCCTTGAAAAACAGGGCAGTTCAGTTTAGCAGATAATAGCACATTACATTAGAAAAGGCATTATTTATTAATGTCCTTCAAAAAGAATCAAACTGAAAACACAATTTCTATTTGTAATTATATTTTTGTAATATATCTTGAGAATAAAATGCCCCTAATTTCACTTTATTCCAAGTGAAAGACACTTTTTTAGATTTTCTTTTTCTTTTTTTTCCAGAGACAAAAGAATGGTAAATGGGTAAGTGCCTTGAATTGGCGTTGTTAGTCGAGCTCAAATATGCAGATTTAAATGCACTTATTACTTCCATTCTGCTCATTTCAACTGTCTGACTGCACTTAATTAAATCAGATTGATTAGACCTTTCCTAGACGTCCCCCACAATCAAGTAATTATGACAAATAGAGGAGTTGATACAAACTCCGGGTCTGAGGACTTCTTTCCTAGTAACGGAATGGTCCTGGTGTCAACTTGTGCCACTGCAGAGGAGACAGCCAGACAAGCACGTTACATTATGGAAATCTTGCAGTCGTTGTGGTCAGTTCACACAGAATGTGTTTTTGCATTCTCCTGCTCTACTTTTGCTTTGTTTTTTTTATGTAAACATGCTTTAGATTGATGTCTTTGACCGTTGTGTTCATGTAACGGACTAGCTACTGACGCTAGTGGCTTCTGTCTTTAGTTTCCTTGTTAGCGCACCCGCCTCCCACGCCGGAGACCCGGGTTTGAGGCCCGCACAGAGCAGGGAGTGTAGGACCCAAGTGGAGACATTGGTGCCGTGACCCGGATGGTAGTGAGGTTTAGGGGGGTGAGTGTAACGGAGGCCAGACAATAAGAGCTGTAAACCTCATTCCCCTGATCTCAAGAGGCGTGCTAGATACGGCGGTCTTTACCATCATTGTTGGCGCTCCTGCCTCCCATGCCGGCGAACTGGGTTGGAGGCCCACACAGAGCAGGGCGAGTAAGACCTGAGGGGTCACGCTCACTGCTCGCGTCTTTGCAGCATCTTGCGGATAGCCTAACAGTTAAAAAGGCACTCAAGTTAAAATGAGTTAAAGAGGCCCTATGATGCTTTTTAATGTTTTCCTTTACCTTTAGTATTTATCTGTTTGTACATGTATTAGATTTGCAGTTACAAGTTACAAAGCTCATAGTGTCCCACAAAAGGATTTATTCAATCTAACAGAGAACACTGCTCCAGACCTGCATAAAACGCCTCGAAGTCCAGATGTTACTTCCGCAAAAATCTGTCATAGTTTGAAATAATAGCATAATGCCCATCCAAAGGCATGTGCAAAGAAAAAAGGCAAGGGTTCAGTAAATTGTAGTGTTGTCACCATGTTGTGGTGTTAGTTCTGATTGATCTGCTTGATCATCTGCATTTTCAGAATCTGACTCAGGCCAAAACCAGCAACATTTTTTACTGTTTGTGTTTACATTTGCTTAAGAAGCCTTGGAAGCTTAAACTCATGATTATGATAAGTAACGTTACATTTCCGACACACGCCAGAGGTGTTCAGCCAATTATAATGCACTGGGTCAGATGGCCAATCAGAGCATTCTTGGCTTCTCGGAATGAGGGGTTTTGTAGAAACCAAAACTTAATCAGAGCATTTCAGACAGACTGGAAATAGAGGTGCTGCAATAATGTACAGTATGTGAAAAATAATGTTTTGTTCTGGTTTGTAATTGTTTTCCCATGTAAACATATGCAAGATGGGTGTCTGTGACTTGCTGATTTTTCAGCACCATTAATGCAGCCTTTTTAAGGCAACAGCACTAACTTTATTGCAGGTCTAAAGGTTTGGAATGAAGCTGCACTTTCACTGCAATGTGTAGTAACTGTTTTTCAGTGTAAACATATAGTAGTAACAATAGTATTCTAGATGGATAGGCTAGTCTTTGACTATTGTGCCACGAATCACTGCTTTTTTTGGTGTCTCATGCCAAGGTCACACTAGACTTGTGCATGCAAAGTTTCTTCAGGCACTGCAACGGACAAGATTTGACATCATGCTCTGAGGTGCCTTTTTTAAATCACAAATTTAACAAAGCAAATAACATTAAAAGTGCAGTGCTGTAAACCTGAATCTTTAAAATTTGTGTTCTTTTAATTCAGCTAAGAGGTCCTGCTGTAATGTATCAATATGCTATTAATCACACGTCTTCCTTTCATACCACTTTGCAGGTCTAAGTTCACCAAACTTGAACCTTCGCATGCGTTTCCGGTCTAACAATTACAGTCAATGCGTATGAATGGAAGTCATTGGAATGAAAAGTGTTGTTTGACTGTCTGTTTAAAGTTTAAAAAAAAAAAAAAAAAAAAAACTCAGTTGTTATAAAACAGTGAGATTAAATGGCAAGCAAATGGAGAATGACTAATCGTGCCTTTTAGAAGAGATCTCAAAAATGTGTCACTCAAATTTGCAGAGATAGCAAAGTAAAATGTAATGTATCTCAACAAACTCTTTGAAGATTAAATTATCTATTACATTTATTTCTATACTTTTATGTACTGTCATATGTCAACAACTCATTTCTTTCTATTTGTATCTTTCAATCCTTTATGAAAAAACGTCTACTTAAAGCATAACTCCATTAAGTCTCATTAGCTATGAAAGAGCAACACCTGAGCAATACATTCCTCTGGTGAGTTTGAAAACACTGTGTTATGAACCTCACGCATCCTACAATTCAGAATGTCTAGACAATGGTTCAGTTATTTTTATAACTGATACAAAATGTAAAATTTCTGTTATAAATTTACAGCTACTTTCGTGTAATCAGAATAAGGACTCAAGGGTCTGCTCAGTACTTCTGCTCAAGTACTTTTGATGCACACTGTTATTTTTTTGTGCAAAGAGGCTTTGAAGGACATTTATTGTCCTCGAAATAAAAAACGCCCTCTGTTCAGCATCCTTTAAATTTATGATTAAACGTCATTGTTGAGGACATTAACAGGGCATTTTGCAAGACAGAATAAAAGAAAGGATGGGTTGGCAAAAACCAGAGGGATAAAAAGTTCCCCCCTAGGAGCCGTTGAGTTAATATTGTTGCTGAAGTGTTTCGGCAGCTTTGATTGCAATTTTGAGAGGAAATTATCTCACTGGGGGGGTGGCATTGTCCAACTGTGAGTACTGTTCACATTAATACAATCTCTCTCTCTCTACTCGCTCTACGCTCCCTCTTTCTTTCTCGTGTTTTGTCCTAGTCAGACTCTGATAACATCCAGCTGGAGAAGCATGATGATGTGACTAAGTGTTGCATGCCTCGGATATTGACCGCATTCATAAATTGAGCTCTTTGTAGAAGCTCTCTCCTTATCTCCCTACTGCACAGCTCTCACTGCATGAAATGGCCTGATCCACCAGACCAGAGAATAAAAGCTATCTGATAAGAGTCCGAATGCTTTTCTATCAATTCATTCATCGTGTGAGGCAAAGCAATGTTTGCCTGCATTGTTTCACACACTCCACATGTGGTTGTATAGGTATGACCAGATGTGAGTTGTGTTTGCCTTGTCGTTTTAACCTTGGCCCTCAACAAACCCAAAAGGCCTCGCTCAACGAGAAGCACTTGATGATGTGAAGAGTTCATTTTTCAGTCTTTTCCGCCCTCCCCCATTGATTGGACAATAAGAAAATGATCGCTTTGTGAAAATGACTCTTTCAAAGTGGCATGGACACTTGGCATTCATATTCGTTTAATTACCGAGTGCATTATTACCTTCAGAGCATTTTCCACCCTTCTAACATAATGGCTTTTCACCGATTCTGATGACATTTCCTTTCATAGGCGGCTGCACCTCCATAAATTGCTCAGGCTGTCTTTGACAGCTCCAGTCTCTCTGCTCACATGCCTGATCAGACAAATCAGCCATGCCTTAATTGCGACACCATCGTACTGACACAACCTGTGCATGCCACACTACCAGTACAACTCACCTTTTTTCACAGCATTATCGCTCCATCTCTACCTGTTGTCTGCCTAGATCTCTTTGTCTCCTATTTTTTATTTCTTTTTGATTGGATGAATGCGATTTGTTTTTTTAAAGCAAAGTTGAGATGAATTAAACTTATAAATGTAGTCACAGTCCAAATAATACAATACCAAACATTTAAATGATGTATTTATAATATACTGTGATGCCGGGCATGTGTTTTCACTTCAATATGGAATACTATCTTAATATGCTGTGCAGGGTAACACTGTGTACTTCCTACTGTTTTAAAACTGGTTATGGAAACGGTAATCAAACAACATAACGTATATGTGGTATTAGAGTTGTCAAAAGTACCGACTTCGGTACCTATCGGTACTGAGATTTTAAAAATATGACGCTTTGAGCGCTGTTGAGCGGATTTGTAAACATCTCTGATTGGCCGTTGTGTTGACGCGCTTATCGGAGATGTCTGTGATTGGCTACAATGATCAACGCTCGGCAGCGTTCGAAAGCACACAGAAGTGTTTGAATTTGAAAGCAGGAGTGGGAGCGTTTGAAAGCAGGCGTCTATCAGCGGACTGGTCCGCGATAGACGCCTGCTTTCAAACGCTTCCGCGTGTATCTGTGTAAGTGCTTGGTGAAGAGCTTCATTGATGACTATTTACAACGTTTTTACAGCGTTGATCATTGTGGCCAATCACAGACATATCTGATGAGCCGTGAACACAATGGCCAATCAGAGGTGTTTACAAATCCGCTCAACAGTGCTCAAAGTGTCACATTTTTAAAACTTCAGTATCAACTAGACTAGGTACCGAAGTTGGTACTTTTGACAACTCTGTTTGGTATTAAAAGTTTTGCAGCCCATCCTCAACCTAACCACAGGCTCTACTCTTCACCACAATGGCAACCCTACAAAACTAACATAACAGAACTCCCTGTAAATCCCAACATAACACATCATTAAACACTAACTTATGTCTCTCTACGTTGATCTTGTGCAGAAACACACAAAAAAACACTTATTTTCAGCATTTATTTTCCTTATACAATCTGAGGCAAAGCATGCTGGGAATTAGAAATCTGCTGCGAATCAGTCATATTAAGTTCCGCTTACTACAATAAAATGTTGAGTTCACACAATTTTTTTTCTATTACGTACAATGAACTTTCATTATTTGAGTGAAACAAACTAATTTCATTTAATTAATTTCACTGTTCAGTTTTACAGTGAATATGTTTATCATTTGATTTCATTACACTGGGGGAAAATGGTAACCTAAAAATGGCAACATCTAAATTAACTGGTTTTATTCAAGTCAAAAATAGTATTTGATGTTACTGAATCAATCTAAATACATTAATTTATACCAACAAAAAATACATTTGTATGGTTTAAATACCAAGTTCTGTCATGAAACTCTAGATGGCACAGGCTGATGGGTCCTTAATGCAACCTGCTGACAATTACATTGTATACATGGCACGAGCTGATTGGTTCCTGTCGCATCTGCAGCCAGTGAGCTTGCTGCTCAGCATTTAAATAGTTGGTCAGTGTTTGCTGTAACAGTTTGCAGCGTGCTTTCAATCCCTCCACCTGTAAAGATCTTCTACGAGCAATTTCATATGCTATTTGTGCAGCAGCAGTACATGTTGTCAGTAGCAAGTCTCTGTACTTATATCAGCAGCACAGCAGATCTATTCCATGCTAAACTCTTCCGAGAGCTGTCATGATAGAAATCAAATTTAAAAAACAAACAAAAAGCAGCCATTTAGGTTAATAGTTACCACCTTTTACAGTGTACGGTGCTTGATTAATTCAGTAAGTGGTATCCAGTTATCATCTTGGAAATAAAAATGGTATTGGGTATTTTGTGTTTTTAATCCAAATTTTTTTTTTTTTACAATTAGCAATCTGGTTAAATTTGTTAGGATAAGTCAAGAAAGATGCTAGAATTCACAACTGATATTATTTCTGTTTCATGCATCACACTAGAAATTGACTGTCAGGTTGAGACGGACTGTTGAGGCATTGTGGGATACAGTATTACATGCAATAAAAAGTTGTATACTGCGCATTTGGACAAATGTAATAGGTTACCAATGTATTCTTTGCACACAGAAAATTTGCATATTGTGCAGAGTGTAGAAATTATATACTGCTGCAATAGTAAGTTATTCTTTTCTGGACATATACTCCAGTCTGTAGCATACAGTATCTTATCTGGAGTCCCTCTGCCCTCCTTTTCACCTGCTTTCAAATGCATTTCATACAAGTGGGGGGAAGGTAGAGAGTCCACAAATGTGAGCCATTTCCTCCATCAGACAGCAGACAGACGACAAAGGTCTGTGATGGGGTGGAGATGAAGCATTTGTAAAGGTTAAGCAATGATCCGTGACAAAAAAGCTCTTTTCTACATAGTTAAAGCCTGACATCAGATAATGGAAGGACAAGGACAGGGAGGAACATGCAGCTCGGGGAAGTGTCCTCATTTCTGAGAGCAAATTTAGCTTTTAATGTTAACATGAATTTTTTTTTCATTAAAAACAGGGTTTCTGTACAATTACACAGGCTGAACCCAATTTGCCAGTCGCTGTAATTAATGCAGTATTGATCAACTTCAATTGGCACTTTGATGTTATGTGCTCAGACGAGTTTGTTAGCCTGTATGCGTCAGTAATAGATTAAAACGCTAATGATATTGTGTTCAAAGAAGCAGACCAAAGCTGATCAAATATGCTATTATTCGAAGCAATTCACATTTACTAAAAAGGTTGCCGTGCATGTAAGCATACACATGCTTTTAATTGGAGTTTTTAATTAACTGTAGTTAAGACACTCATTTGATTTGTAGACATAGTTGCTCTCAGAATACTTGAAGCAATGCCAAGCTTAACTGGGTAAAGACATTCCCATTCAAATCAAACAAAAGTTAGAATCCTCCACAAATGGTAGTCATGGTTACCAGCAACCACTGTCTCTATTAGATATCCACTAAGGCCTCGCCAAGGTCATAGAAATAAACAAAGCTCTCACATAAAATGTTTGTGAACTCAGTGATGAAAAACTGCAGATAGCGGCGTTGACTTTTTTTATTAGCTGAATTCATAGCTGAAATTGTGTTTTTATGAACTCTTAGACATGGGTGTTCACGCTGTGTTTAAGTATTGAACAATTGCGGTTTTCATAAGTAGCGCTCATTCGGCACAGTCTGATATGGGTGGGTATCTGAGTGGTGCTGTGATGACCTTTCCGTTGTCACTTTTAGTGTTGTGACCTGACTGTACTCATTAAAACCAGTGTAACGGATCATTCCCCCTAATTGTTTTTGTTGACAAATTAGTCCTCAGACTCAAGGCTTCCACAGAGCCTGCAGCAGAGCTCCAGCTAATGAGAGATCCACTATACAATGTGTGTGTGTGACAGAAAGAGAGAGAGAAAGTGACAGATACAGAAAAAGAGACTTTCTTAGCTCTGTTCCAAAACCTAGAAAGTTGTCTCACTGTCAACATAGTCAGCTGTCTTCTATCAGGAAACATCTTAGGAGAGAGTTTGAGAGCACTGACTTGACTTTCAAAAGAGTTTGACATTAGCATGTTGCTAAGCTAACTGCATTTTTTAAAAACAGTGAATGCTCAGTAAAGACGAATTAAACTGATCAAAAAAAGACTGCAAAGACATTTATAATAATAACGAAAAAATGGTTTTCATGGTTTCCGCAAAATATTAAGTAGCAACTGTTTTCAACATTGATAATAATGATAAATATGATAACACTTTAGTGTACAATTCTCACTATTAACTAGTTGCTTATTAGCATGCATATTACTAGGATATTGTCTATTTATTAGTACCTATAAAGCACATATAAATGCCTTATTCTGTATGACTATATTCTACATCCCTTAAAGGAACACGCCACTATTTCTGAAAATAGGCTCATTTCCCAACTCCCCTAGAGTTAAACAGTTGAGTTTTACTGTTTTCGAATCCATTTAGCCAATCTCTGGGTCTGGTGGTAGCACTTTTAGCTACAGCTTAGCGTAGATCATTGAATCTGATTAGACTGTTAGTATCTCGCTCAAAAATGACCAAAGAGTTTCGATATTTTTCCTATTTAAAACTTGACTCTTCTGTAATAACATCATGTACTAAGGCCGACGGAAAATGAAAAGTTGTGATTTTCTAGGCCTATATGGCTAGGAACTATACTCTCATCCCAGTCTGTTCAGCCACACTTTCTTGCCTTTCACGTTCCAAAAGCTCATCTTCAGTGTATTCCGGTTCAAATAGATACAGTTCAGGATCTCCACCGAAGTAAATATCTTCTGAATCGTCTCTCACAAATGTTTCCATGGTTGCAAGGCACGCTCCCTGTGCAAGCAGGTGGTCACGTTGGTTATGTTGACGGAAGTTAGCCTATTTTCAGGCGCTGCATAATATCATTGCGCCTGCTGCAACCATGGTACGGCAGCAAAGTTCCTTGATTATTATGCCGTAATGAGAGTATAGTTCCTAGCCATATCGGCCTAGAAAATCGCAGCTTTTCATTTTCTGTCTTAGTACACAATGTAACTACAGAAGAGTCGAGTTTTAAATACACTGTAAACCCGAATAAGTTGGGCTAACTCAAAAAATTTGAGGTAATCAGTTACATCAAATTTTTTGAGTTATGATGTTTCCAATTTTAAGTAAGCAGAACTATCAAGTTTTGAATTGTAGTACTCATGCATGTTAATATCTCTTTTAGCTAACTCATACATTTTGATAGCAATTAACATAAAATAGTTAGTTAACTTTTTTATTTTGAGTTCTTGAAAATCAAATGAGTTATTTACTTCACTGTAAACCCTAAGAAAATACAAAAAAAAATGCCAACTTGCTAATTTGCTAACATGTTAACAATAGCATGGTGTATAGCACTTAGTGAATGAATACAGCAACTCATACCAAGCTGCATTCGCTACTTGTCACCATGATGGTAACTCTCCAAAACCCACATTAACAGAAACTCTTCTAAATTAGCATAACAAAACATTAATCATTACTAAATCTCCCTTACCATTAAGCTAAAAGTGCTACTGGGCTGAATGGATTCGAAAAAGGTAAAACTCAACTGTTTAACTCTAGGGGAGCTGGAAAATGAGCCTATTTTCAAAAATAATGGAGTGTTCCTTTAATCCTAATCCCTAAACTTAACAACTACCTTACTAACTATTAATAAGCAGTAATTAGGAGTTTATTGAGGCAAAAGTTGTAGTTAATGGTTAGTTAGTGAGAACTGGACCCTAATCTAAAGTGTGACCATAAATATTTTTTGAGCACCAAATCAGCATATTAGAATGATTTCTGAAGGATCATGTGACACTGAAGACTGGAGTATTGATGCTGAAAATTCAGCTTTGACATTACAGGAATAAATTAAAATTTAAAAATATATTAAAATAGAAAACAGCTATTTCAAATTGTAATAATATTTCACAATATTACTGTTCTTAAAGGGTTAGTTCACCCCAAAATGAAAATTCTGTCATTAATTACTGACCTTCAGAACACAAATGAAGATCTTTTTGATGATGGCAACTGAAACTTTGACACTTCAAACAGTTCATAAAGAGATCGGAAAACTAATCTATATGAATCGAGTGGTTTAGTCCAAATTTTCTGAAGAGACACGATCACTTTATATGATGAACAGATTTAATTTAGGCTTTTACTCGCATATAAACATTGATCACCGAACATAAGCAGAAGCTCAACCTAACCTGAATGACGGCGCACAAGAACAAACCTCCGGAAGCTCAAATGTGCTGTGTAACACACGAGAATGAACCTCATTGGTTACGCAGCACGTTTGAGCTTCCGGAAGAGGTTTTGGGGTGAACTAACCCTTTATTATTATTTTTAATCAAACGATTGGTGAGTATATAAGAAACTTTCATAAACATAAAAAAATCTTACAGTCTTCTGAAGAGAAGTGTGTATGCAATGCTGCATAATTAAGTTGCCTACCTTTTAGAACAGCTTTCACATATGTTGCCTTAAAATGCTGCCTCAGTAGGCGGCTAACTAGGTTTTCGAACAGAGCATCTGCGCCTGGTTTATTTTGCTGAAATAAACTGCAGTTTTTTTCTGTGCTTGACTAAAGGACAGTAATGATTATTTATTTGTGTAGGGTTGCTGTGCAGCTCTTGGGGTTCTCAAATCATTGGTATTCAAGACAGGAAGCTGTTTTTCTATCCTCCGCTCTGCTTCAACCTTGCCCTGACTCCACTACGCATGAAGTCACTCCATCTCTCTCTTTCTCTCTCTCTCTTGCATCCACCTGTTCCATGGTCCAGTGGAGGGCTGTGAATGCTATCAGGGGAGAGCGTGGTGCGGTGCAGCCTGCCTGGCTCTAGTCCATCACGGGTGCACTCAGGCTACTTTCCAAGCCCGCCAGAGCCGTGCCGCACCGTATCGGGGCCCAGCTGCAGACCCAACTGCCGCATTACAGCATGACGGATGGCTTCATATCAGGTGTTTAAACCGAGTGGCCGCTCCATCTGCTGAAGGATTTGGGAAGTCTGGAGTTCCTGTGTGATGAATGGTGAGAAGTGATGCTGCCAATCAGGCCTACCTTTGGCAGTGTCGCTCCTCTGCTGTCGGTCTTTCCTTTTCTCTTCTCTTTTCCTCAGCCAGAGACAGCTTTCTCCTCCCAAACAAAGTCTCTGTTTTCTTTGCTTCTCTTTTTCTGTTTCTCCTGTCTACCAGTGGAAAAAGTGCTCTGGCAAGTTTAAAGAGATAGTTCACCCAAAAATGAAAGTTCAGTCATCGTTTTCTCACCCTCATGTTGACCCAAACCTAAATGACTTTTCTTCCATGGAACACTTTTTGATGAATATCCTGGCTACTCTTTATAAAATAATGGAAATAAAAAAAATTTTAAAAAAAAAAATTATTGGTGGTTGATTCAGTTCACAAAATCTGTCTGAGTGATTTGTTCTTTGACTCAGTGGTTCAGATGCAATCGTTAAAAGCCTACTGAAAAATTATCGGAGAATAATGACTTGTAGTCTTTGCCTCACACAAAACTATCGTATGACTTCAGAACACTTGGAATATAACGCGCAATTCATTTGGGCTACTTTTTATGATACTTTAATGATATTTTTATGGTGCTTTTTTGAAGTTTGCCGGTCCCAGTCCTCGTTTACTTTCATTATATTGAGTGGCCAAGAGTGGCTATTTTTCAAAAATTCACCTTTAGTGTTCCATGGAAGAAAAGAAAGTCCAACGTGTTTGGAACCACATAAGGATGAATAAATAATGACAGTACTTTCAGTTTTGGGTGAACTACTCCATTAATTGTGTAGTGTGGGAAGTCTCTAGACTCGAGCGGTCAGATGTTCTCTACACATAAATCGTCTGCAGACTTCATTTGTTCCAATGGCTACTGTGCATAGCCACCATCACGTTAGAGTCAGCCAAGGCAAGTTCCGCCTAAAGACTTGTATTAAATTACATTTATGTTCTTAGCAGACACTTTCTTAGCAAAGCGACTTACAATGCTAGACTGGGAATCAGACTCATGGAGCCTTTAGAACCATGGAGGTCTATAATGCCTGGAGAGAGCTATCCATTGGTATTACCAATGCATCCCAAGGCTTTTCCCATTTTTGGACAATGCTAACTGTTGGACAGTGCCTAACCTTGAATCATAACACTTTATTTTAGGGTCTTTTAACTAGTACTTTATTAGCTTGCATATTACTAGAATATTGGCTGATTAATAGTACTTATTAAGCACATATTAATGCCTTTTTCTACATGACCTTATTCTACATTCTTAATCCTACCCAATACATACATAGTTCAGTCATGAAACTCTAGATGGTGCAGGCTGATGGGTCCTAACACAAGCTGATGATAAATACAGCATTAACTACTTGGCACAAGCTGATTGGCCCATGTCACTTCTGCAGCCAATGAGCTTGTTGCTCACACATTTAAATGGCTGGTTACATTCACTATAGCAGTTTGCAGCGCACTTCAGAGTTCCTCTAAAACCCTCAACCTTCCCCAGCTCCACCTGTATAGATCTGCTATGGGTTATTGATATATACTGTTTGTGCAGCAGCACTATGTCTTACTCGCAGCAGCGTATCGGCGTATGTATTGGCAGTAGCAAGTTCATGTACTTGCTCTTCAACAACAGCAATAATCTACAGGATCAGCAATTCAGCAGCAGCGCAGCAGATCTATTCCGCCAAGACCAAATACATTAACATTGTCATATTCATTACCGTGCTAAAAATCTTCCAAGAGTTGTCATGATTGAACTAAACTTAACAACTACCTTACTAACTTTTAATAAGCAGTAAATTAGGAGTTTATTAAGGGAAAAGTCATAGTTAATAGTGAATATGTGTTCCCCATACTAAAGTGTCACCCTTAAATACCTCTTTTTAAAACCCCTTTCCTCAAATCCCTGACTCCATTTTTGTATGTAACACCGACTTTTCATGTTCCAATCAATTGATGGATAAAGCCCTAAATTTTTTTCTCTCTTTAAATATCTTGTTCCATTCTCAAATATGTCAGATTATGGAATTAAAATGGTTTACAATGTTGGCTCCCAAGTTTTGTGTCTGTTGAGAACCTCATAACATTTTGCTTAATTTAGTTTATATGAATTATGGTAGGCCAAGCCTGTAAACACAAACTCAAAATACTCCCTTGTTAAAAACATATTTGTTAATATCCCTTTTCACTGAGGTGATTCCTGTATGTTGATATCTTCTCCCGATGCAAACAAACACTATTCCAAAAGCGGACCTTAGGTACCTTAAATCATGTTTGTCTAATGTGTCTAATGTTTGTGTGTGTTTGTGTAGCGGGTGTCCTCATATGTACTGTATGCCAGAGTGTTTATGCTTCCTCTTTCTGGCTTCTTAATTTCTCTGCTTCACAGACAGGCTTCTCCTGATGTGTGGGAAATCCATTTGACTGAGAGCACTTCCAGTTGTTGAAACAAGGCAGGTCTGGGCAAATCAATACACTGTCTTTCATTCTCATGCCATGACGACGGGGACGTATTTCATGGAGAGGAGTATAGAAAGACTGTGTGTGAGTGTGTATGTGTGTTTATACATCTGTGACTGACAGGCAGGGCAACGTTACACTTCATATATCTTGTCTGTCAACTTTTATTGCCGATGGGAGCTGGGCTGGTTGAAGGCACTAAGATGTGTTTTTCACATGTGTGCACTTCAAAAAGAACTGTACAGATCCCAGCGCCCAGAGGACGCCCCCAGATCCCCAAACTTAAGCATTGAGAGACTTGTATATCTGCTGCTTTGGACTGATCTGCCTTACGAGATACCTAAGAGCAGGACTGTACTGTATTGCTTCCCTCCATATTTTCATTTACACAAAGAGAGGTCTGTTGGTTGATTTATCTAAGGAACTGTCTGAGGGAATTTAAAATAAAAAACAAGAGGTAAATGTAAAGGCAAGTGTGATTTGTTGATTTGTGGAAAAAAAAGGAAGGTGTGAAACATCATCCAGTAATATACGGCCTTCTGACAAGAACTTGGTTGGAGAATTAGGTGAAGCTCTAGAGAACGGCCCGCTAATTACATTATCGCAGAGGTAGAAGCGCTTGTCAATTTCTTCCCACTTAGATTCTCCCCTTCACTCTCAGGAAAAGGGAGCTGCCAGACGGAATTTGAATTCAATAATATGCCAAGTGAACCGTGAGCCTGCCGTACAGATCCTGCACTCTCTGTTTGCAAGAAAAATCTTTTATGAAGTCATGACTTTTGCAGAAACAATTTTGTATCCGTAGAGTTAACTTGTGCATCCTTGTCAATGATAAATTTCATTTGCTTTGCAAAACATTGGACAGTGCAGTGCAAACTTTAAATGAGCGAAAATAGGACACAACAGTAAAGTGTGCACTTTCAGTTGATATTGACGTTATTTTCCATTAAGGATAATAGCAACTCCAACGGAGGATTAAACTGCATGAGGCACTCTGGAGTTTTAAACGTTTTAAAAATCCAATATTTCATCACTCCGCTTTTATTCTGTTATTTTGTTTTGTGCTCTTTATTGACTAAGATGATGCCTACATTTTTTAAAAATAAATATATTTTTTAAGGGTTCACAGCAGAAATGCTACATGGAGAAAATAATTTTAGGTCCTCTGAAATCTCTCAATCATCATTGTATTGCATTGCATTCTGTTGAAAACTACAGAGCTTTGATTATAAAACTAAGAATTTAAATATTATCTTACTAAGACATAGGCTGAAATTGGGAGATACAGAGTGACAACTGATATTTATATGCATTTTATGTTAGAAGTCTGTTTTACTACTGTTTTAATTTCATTGATCTACATTACAGGATATCAGAATTTCATCTTTTTTGCCCATATCAATCAGAAAAAAGATTCAAAAGAGCCCGCACACTCTACGTTTTGTTCACGTCTTGCTTTTTCTCAATGCCTAATGAAAAATACTCTGTACAGGAGCCATCTTAATATAAGAAGTCATATGGTTACATTGATTACATGATAAAATCACATGACAAACCAAACCAAGACAGAACAACATATAGGGCCAGATTTACTAAACGGGGCAAATTAGCGTGAGAGTGTAATTCCACAAATGCGCCGATGGGAGTGGCAAGTTTTGCGCGTGATCTACTGCTGACGCGCAAATTAAAGATCACAGACGCAGTCAAATCATTTATGTAATGACCAACGCAATCTACCAAGAGCAGTGCAAATTAGCGTTGGGTCACAAATTAGCAGAGCTGATGCTCATCAGGTGCGGGTCGAAACAGGCGCAACTTGTTACATGTAATATACGGATAACGTCTTCCTCTGGCATTCCAAAGAAATTATAGAAAATATTTTCTTCATTCTACGACACGCTCTCTGTTCTCTGCGGTGTCTCCTAGCAGCAGCAATTGCAGCAGTGTCACAAAATGGGTTAAGACAAGCTTTTTTCGGGCATTAAATAATGGCGCAAAAACCAGTAAATTGACTAGCGCAAACATTAGTAAATTGCATTGCGTGACTCATTTAAATACTCTCCTCCCATAAATTTTGCATCTGAAAAGGAAACTCCTACAAATGCATATGCAATAAGGTCAGCCGCAAAAACAACTTTTTTCAGCACTAATTTTGCACTGCTTGTCTTCAGTAAATCCTGACAGTAGTTTTTGAGGGTTTGCACTGGCACAAGCTGTTAGTAAATCTGGCCCATATTGTATTGTATATATTTGCAAGTATTTATTATTATTATTATTATTATTATTATTAATTATTGTTGATTATTTATTATAGTATATCATTTTGATCATTTTGGGACAAATTATGTTGACATTTTGAGTTATAAAATAGGTTGGTGATTATTGTTGTTTGGTTATTTTTGTCTTTCACAACATTTTTTCTTTTTACTTGTAATTTTTGGGAATACTTTATTGATTTTCGTCTTGTTTAAATATATATTGTATTGTGTACTGAGCTTATGTCATGCATTATGTATGTTGTTCTGTTGGTATATAGGTGCATTCACACCATGTTGTAATACCGATTTGGTTACACTTTATTTTAAGATGTTTTTGTTACACTGTAATTATACATTTAAGTACTGAGTAATATTAAGTAAGTACATGTACAGTACTTACTATAGGAATAGGGTTTGGTTTGAGGTTAATTTCATGTAATTATGCAGAAT
This sequence comes from Ctenopharyngodon idella, assembly GCF_019924925.1. Classification (NCBI taxonomy): domain Eukaryota; kingdom Metazoa; phylum Chordata; class Actinopteri; order Cypriniformes; family Xenocyprididae; genus Ctenopharyngodon; species Ctenopharyngodon idella. The sequence continues at coordinate 24,738,093 of NC_067238.1, forward strand.
TTATAGTTATTACTATAGTAACTACATGTAACATATGTAACAATGACACTGTAAAATAAAGTGTTACCTGAGATTTCAATTACAGATAGGACTTTTCTGAGAGCTCCTAACTGTACCACGTGACCACTGTACCACCTGACTGCTGCAGATTCATTTAGGCGTTGATAGTGCTACCATAGAAACGCATAATTCCCAGTCCGAGGACGTGAACTGCTCCAAATAGAATGTATTGTGTTGTCATCTTGAGGCTATGGTAATTACAACATGGCATGAGTGCAGCATATCTTGGTTTGGTTTGCCATGTGATTTTAGCCATATGACTTTTTAGATGTGCTGAGTATTGTTCCTTAGGCATTGAGAAAGGTCACAACGTGACCGAAAGGTTTGCTGTTTTTTTGCAGTTTTCTCATTTTTAGAGTGTGCGAACTCTATTGATTCTTGTTCCTGTTTAGATTTTTGGTCTACGCACCTCACTTGGATGATTTTTTTGAGGCGCTGGTTATTCTTCAGTTGCCCATATCAATAACAACAATTGCACCAAATTGTAGATTTTTGTTCAGTTTATGTGTCTAATAAAAACAAATATGAGCTCCATATTCTCAAATATCATACTATATTAAAAAAAAGCCTGTCAAATATAATGCTCAACAAAAACACATATGCAAACTTTTTTTTTGTGATTTTTCTAAAGTTTCAGTAGTTTTTTTTTTTTTTTGACTATTATTTCATATGTCAGGCTTTACAGTGTTAATTCTCTTGCTGTTAAGGATGTGCATTATAAATGTGTGTTGCAACCATAAGGGGTCAAATGGAAGACAACTTCAAATTCAACTTCAATTTCATTTGTAAAAAAGTGTCTGCTAAATTAATTAGTAAATATAAATGAGTTGCACAATGTCAACGCGTCTTTTTTTACTGTTGTTTAGAGCTCCCAGACAGTGGCTTGATTCAGCGTGTTTGCATGCATGCTACAGGTGGCTGACCGGTAGGTGGGGAAATGCAGGAAGTCTGTGTGGCCGTTTGTGTGTGTCAGACCCAGCATGTTTTTCCCTCAGCAGAGGCGAGGTATCCTGTGTGTGTGCGGCCCGTCGCCTAGGGCGGCTAACTTTCAGGAACCCCAGCGGCAAAAACAGCACTGTGTGTTTCCTGGTCTCTTGTTCTGTTATCAGTGGACACGACACCCGCTCGTGCCCCTGCAGGTTTCCTAAACCACCATCCTTTTTGCCTCCGGTGTCAAGATGTTGCCCTGTGATTGCCACAAGAAGCTTTTCTCTAACGCACGCTGTGCACAAAAAAGATCGGATTGAGTCCTTGTGATAACAGAGGGTCGGGTCTGTTTGTGCTGATCTGACACAAGCGCGTTTCATTCAGCCGGCGGCTCGCAGGCTCCCAAATTGAGAGGCATCTCACCGAGTTGTCTTTGTCTGAGAGGAACAAAGGCTCAAACCTGCACATCATGAACTCTGGTGAGAGAAGCCTTGTCAGAATTCCAGACTTTTCATCATCTCTGAGAAACCGTAACTACTCAAATGAGAAAATAAATACCCAGAATTAAGCTCATTCTTTGCAATTACACGAATAAATCCTCATTTGAGCAACTGAAACAAGAGGAAAACATTGAGTACAAGACATCACATTTTGGGCTGTGACCAAGTTAATGGTAGCTGCCAGAATGATTACATAATCTTGTTGCAGAACCTTATTGTTAAATAAGCCCCTCTAGAATATACATATCACATTTGAAGCAAACAACGTATGGGTCGAGTTAGGGTTAAAAAACGAGATTTGAGAGAGAGTCTGCGACGCATTAACTTCATGAACGCCGTCTGTGTGAAAGAGGCTGTTATCATCGGGCTGTAAACGGCGCTTCTGCTTTTCCTGGCTCGGCGGGCCGAGATGAAGTCCAGATGGTCAGGGAAGTGTTTGCTCAAGGATGTAACCAAATATTCCAGATTGAGGGGGGACCAAATGTAAAAGTTGAAGAAGGGGTCATTGAAAAATTCATATTGATTGACAACAAATCTATCTTGTTTTTTTGGCTTGGGGAGATGTTCCATAGCCCTGTTTAAACCTGGTATTAAGATCTCGAATCTCGGGTGATCCAATCACAAGTGGTCAGCTGAGAAACATTGGCGTTTACACCTGGTACTAACATCTGTTTCCATGTCTCCTTTGAACACTTTCGTTTTGATTCATCACGTGGAGGAGTACCTGTACTGAGGAACATTTATTATTTAAGCCCAAAGTGTACTTCATTTTTTTACAAGTACCATTTGCGTACATTCAAACACATAGGCTCTCATAATATACTGCATTTGATAGGCAAATGCAGTCGTCACATGCGCATTAGAAAGTTTCATTGTTTAGTGTCTGCGCTATTTCTCTCCAAAAGTTGTAAATGATAAATGTCTTTGTACTCATTTAAACTAAAGTTATGAGTATCTATTCAGTATTGTTACTGTCTCCAGTAGATTGTTGTTGTTTTTGTTCTGTCTCTCTGTCTTCTGTTTCTTTTTTGACACCGAAACAATGGCCAGTATTACAAATTAGTGTACCAAATTTAAGGATTTTAAAAATAAAAATACACATGCATATGCATACACTAGCATATACATATAGCGTATACTGAAGTATACTGAAACTCATGACTAAATTTAAATCTCTATTTTTTGGAAGTTTCCACCTCAGAGTAAAAACAAGTAATTGCAATTTTATTTCCTCTACCTCTATTTCTCACATTTTTTTATTTTTTACTCTGAAGTGGAAATGGCTTCCGTAGTAGCCTATTTAGTGCTGTCCTAACAGATGTTTATACTAGGTGTAAACAGAGCCTATGGACCAGTGTTTGCCTGAAGACACAGCAAGCTGTGTGACAGAGAGACGACAACAAACCTTATCCATTATTATCCCATCCTTTTTTTTCCATATAATCTCGTTTGGCCCGCTCTATATGCTGTTTATCCCATAAACCTGTACATATTTATATTAATGCCTGTTGTGTCAGGTCCCACCCACCGCTAGAGAAAGCCCCGCCTACTCTGCACCTGGGTTTCCCGCCGAAGCTCGCCGACTAGAGGCAAAGTACCACAGCTTCTCCAAGCAGCCGGGCGAGCGATAGAGGCTCTTCGGAAGAAACCGTTTTCATCACTTCTTCGCTGTTCTCGAAATATTCCTGACTCTTGTCGCACACCAGGATCAAACGTTTTCGTGTGTTTCGTTGTTCATGTACTCGGACAGTTGAAGGAAAACGCCGCACTAAATGAGTTGAGCTCGAGACACACACAGCATCATCCGCTTGTCAGGTTGAGCTTCATCCGAGCCTCGAGCTCACTGCCCTTCAGCACACTGGAGCGTTTCTAGAGCTGTGCCCTGGAGTTTGACGGACACATTTTCTTCTTCGTCTTGGAAGTACACGTTTAGGACTGAGAAACATCACTAATATATCGACCGGAGTCGAGGACAGGAAATTAATTTTTCTTTCACAACGCCGTTACGCATGGTGGGAATTTCTACCTCTTTTCAGTGTAAGTCGCGCAGTTATCTTCATCTTTTTTTTCTCGTGATATCAGATGAATACTTACTACTAGTCTTTAGCCACTGTTATTAATTTTATTAGAATGTTTTATTGTGCATTTGGGTAAATGACAAGCACTTTATTATTTTTCTTTCACAGAAAATTGTATTAATATTCTGTTTTGCCTACATTGCTTAATTTAATATTGTTCACAACGTAAAGCGTGTATCACCAACAATAAATATTAATTTGCAGTTAATACAATTTCCTCTAAAAAGTTAAATGGTTAAATGTAATGGTTCACTGCTGTAAATCTTAACAAATTTGACGTTTAACAGGGTTTGACTGCGTTTAACTCTAATCGTAAACAATGAATAAACAACGCGCATACAAAGCGTTTTATCTCATGTTACGCGTATTAATTTCATCTAAATTTCATATAATGATAACATTTTTCTCACTTTTATTCTGTAACTAAAGGAACAGATTGTGTAAGAGGGGGGAAAAGGCTGTATTTGTCGCTGTAGATTGTAATACTGTATTAAGATTTTTCTCTGTCTACAATCTCACGTGCTCAGTAAATTCATTATCTTAGAGTTTATAGCCTTGCAAATCCAACACAACACTAGAGGTCTTTGTGTATGAATTTTAATGCAGCTTTTAGATTTATTATTCGTCATTTTCTTTTTCATAAGAATGTTTTTATAACAGGCATTTAACTTTATTTCTACAACAATTCATCATAACATCCATAATAATATATAAAGTCAACCAGTCAAACATTAACTGACCATCAGCATATCATCTGTTGACCGAATGCAATATCACCTCCGTCTATAAACACATTAAGGGTCTCTAATAAGCTTGAGGATTGTTTCTGGCCAGTCTGCGAGCTTCTCGCGCGCTGCAAATTCGATCAAATCAAATGTTTGATTACAAGCACAGGTAAACATCTGGTGTGAGACAGGCAGAAAATTGTGACAACCACAGTGGATTTAAAAATCTTGATGAATCAAGTGTGAGAAGACACGTTTGACAATTGGGATATCACTTTGGATTAAGAAGCTGCGTTAATTGTGATAGAACAATCAGTCAAACAGTGATATAATTTGAGAAGATTCATTTACAATTGTGATGTCGCATTTGACAAGTGTGATATCACATCGGATTAAGATAATGTGTTCAACAATTGTGATATTAAATTTATTGAACAGATCCATTGACAATTGTGATGTCACACAAAATTGACAAGATGTGTCTGACAATTGTGATATCACAGTTGATTGAGAAGCTGTATTGACAACTGTGACATCACAATGGATTGAGAAGATGCGCTTATCAATTGTGATTGAGCCAGCTTTTTAAAAGCTGCTCCCGTCACAATTGTCAAGCTCATCTTCTCAATCCATCGTGATGTGAATAGTCCACTCTCGGCGCTTAAGCTCTCTCTTGACTGAAGAGTTGAGTTTCTGAAGTTTAAGGCTTGGTGGTTAAAATGAAAATGAAATGGACGATTTTTTTCCATTGCTCTCAGGGGCAGTCCATGTGTGTATTTAAGGCAAAAAACAAAAAAGATGCTCTCTGATGAAAAATGTTCGTTCTCACAGCTCGTGTTGCTCATGCCACAGATTTATGCATTTTTTTAAACAATCCGAGTTGTCTTGTACACATTCTCATTGTTCTTGTTCAAGTAGATCTCAAGTAGATTGACATTTTATTTTCTGAAAGGCATCATATATATAATTGTGTATATATATATATATATATATATATATATATATAATGATTCAGAAAATGGAGGCATGATTTGGACATCACCTCATTAAAGTCATTGCCCTCTGTTCCTGTCAACATGAGATTCGAATAGGAGACCAAGGGACAGTGCAGGTAGTGAACATACCTTGATTAAAGGCAAACATGGCGTATGGTGGCTGGAGGTGAGAGTTCGGTAAGCGATAAGCACTGTGTGTGTGTGTGTGTGTGTGTGTTTGAAGCCAGCATTAGCAGGCAGCAACATCCTCTGGCTGAGGCCATCTGCACAGCCACCAGCCTGCCTGCCTCACACCTGTTCCCCTCTCCTCCACTCCCACTGGCCTCACACGGGTCAAACGCATGAAACCAGACACTGCCACAGCATAATGAAGAGATGACTCGGCTGCCCACACTAACACGCACAGCTGTGTGCGAGAGAGAGATATGGAAATACTCGTCCATTACTTTCGAATATATCTGGGAGATGTTTACTTGTATTGGTTTAAGCCTATATTTTATTTAATAAATATATTCTGAATGGATGATGCATCATGCATCACTAGAATTAATTAGCCATGCATTAAAAAATATTATCTTTTTTGTTTTGGTCGTGTTCATGAAAGACGAGCATTGCATGTTCCTCCACTGATAAATGTGCTTCTCATTTACCTTGAACACAGAGCAGCGTAAAAACATTTGTAGTTAAGTGCTTACTATGTATTTTAAATGACGAACAGCAGAGGTTCTGGCCGAAAGCCAAGCGTGTTATCATTGCAGTAACTCATTTCATTAGTGATGTCATTAACCCCATACATAAACTGGCAGACATTCTCACCAGACACTTGCACAAATACACAGCATGTCTCGTTGCTTCACAATTTCTCTTTCATGCGCATTTAAATCAAAAACACGCTCTTTGTGCGTAAGGATACAGAAACACACACTGTAAATTTTGCAGTGTGTGCAAAAAGGTCTAATCTGACAGACCATATAATTTCTCTGGATGAATAAAATTGTAATAACAAAAGAGAAGAAAAACGAGCAAGTTCAGTTACACGACATCAGCCAAGTGCATTATATGCGCTCTTAATGTTTCAGCTCTTAAGGGAAACATTCCAAAAATGCATTAGCGGTATTTCACTCACATCTCTTTCCATTGAGCTATATCATGTATGAGGCTCTTTATATTCATTGAGGGCTACTGTTGGACTTGCTGACACACTCAATCTTGCGCTGTAAATAAGCGATGTGAGTTGTTGGGATTTGTCAGAGGGGAGAAAGGCCCCTTATTTGCGAGGGCTGTAGATTTGACTCGACATGAGTCTCTGTGGAGAGCGGGCCATGAATGATTGAGGCCGCCACCATCTCCCAGAATCCATGCCTCGGATCGATAGGGGGCATAATGGCTACAAATTTTTCAACGAGGGGAATTTAGCGTGTGGTTATTGGATTTCATAAAGCATGAAAGTATAATGTGAGAGAAGAGGATGAGTGGTTTTTATTGTATGGTGGGGCTGGAGTGTACAATATAATGAGGCAATATAAAGTCAAGGGGGATGTGTAAGAATTTACATGGGGCTTTTTTACAAATCAAATTCATCCTAGATATTAATTTGTAAAAACGTATGGGATAAAAACAATCCAAGTTGGATTTAAATGTTTGCCCAACCTGCTGGGTAGTTTTATTTAACTCAACTATTGTTTAAAAATTACTGTATTGCGTGCTTAAAATAAACCCAAAATATGTTGGAAATTAACATTTATTAATAAGTTTAATGAATAATAATTAAACAATAAAGACTTATTAAATTGCTTATTAATAAATGTTCACTTTTTGATCATTATTGTTGCCTTTAGTAATTATGTGTCTGATTTTTAATTTCCAACCTATTTTGGGTTCATTTTAAGCCAGCCATATAGTAATTTTTAAACAGTTGGTTTAATTGAAACTGCCCTGCCCACGCAAACATTTAACCCAACATTTTTTTTAGAGTATATATATTGTATTTATAGTAAACTAAATGCATTTGTGGTGTCTTAAAGCAACAGAAGGATTCCTATAAAGTTGGATCTAAATGTGCAGTGATGGGGTCTATTTGAACCTGAGCCGTCTTTGTGGTCCAGACCAGGGTTAACTAAACAAACCACTGCTCCAGCTGACAGGTGTCCAGGCTGCCCAGCCTTGCTCACTATCTGTCTTCCTCTCTCATTCACTCTCTCACTCTCTCTCTGTTAATCCAAGATTCTCTTGCCAATTAACTTCTCTTTCTCTCCCTTCCTCTCTTATTCCAACACATACTCTTTTTCACTCACATCTATCAGCCGCACTCACACACATACACAAATGCAGTCACGCGCACCCTAAACTACCTCTCTGTCTTCTGTCTCTGTCTCTCTCTCGCTCTCTCTCTCTCCCCCTCTGTTTATTTTCCTGCCTCCATCTGGACCAGGCTGATATTGTAATCGCCCTAATGCACATTGCCTTCCCCTTAGACACACACACAATGTGCCATCCTGACAAGCCCCTTTATATTTCAGATAAGCCGGGGATGTGTGTTTAATGAATACAAAGCCGCGGTGTGTCGCCGTGCACTCTGCCAGAAGGTAATCTTATTGAATAGGTGCTTTTCAGCGATGCAGAAGACGATAGCGGTGCAGGAGTGAAGATGTAACCTGTTATCTCATGCCTCCTCTATTTTCCCGTCATAGAATTTACATTTAAAGATTAGCTGTAAAAGGGTAAAAGATTCAGGGTGGTGAAGGTGTCAGGATGGGTATGTGTGTGTGTCGAGTGGTGGGGGGGGGGAATGGAATGGTCGAAGGGAGCATGACTTTAGCAGAAAGGAGTGAAGGAGAAAAAACACAGGGTCTGTCGTACAGGCTGTATCTGGCCTGCGTTTCAGCCTTGCGGCATCGCTATCTCTCTCCAGACCGACTCTCTGCTCCCTGGGAACAGAGATTAGCACATTGTTATCTGTAATTGGGTTTTGTCTGTGGATTCAAGGGCTGCTTTTGCCAAGGAGAAGGTGAGAATGGCACATGACCAACATTACGCTTTGGCGTATCAGTGTAAATGCATGATTGATGGAGAATATGGACTGTGTAATGGCTTCATTAGGGTTTACTTCTTTTTATGAGGTAACAATTGCTAAGGGATGGACTCGGCTCTTGCTGAAAGTCTATAAAGCTCCTCCATAAAAAAGGGTGTTCGTCAGTGACAAACTGCTAAAGAGACATCAGAAAAATCCTTTTTGGTTATCCTTTTGCTTCTTTTACAGTTGCTAGGGTTGGGCGGTATGACCAAAGTCTTTCATGTAACATAATAAAGTAATTTTGCAGGAATTTCAACAAAAAAATGATTTATATATATTAATTAACCATGTCATAATGCATTTTATTAAATAATAAATCTTTATTATTATTTTTTTACAATGGCCGATACAGGAGTTGTCTTAGATTGACACCACCCAAAAGCAAAAACCTTTTCATTTGATCGATTCCATTGTACCTTTAATTACTTAACGAATGAGTGGCACTTCAACTTATTTGATTATTTTCCTTGATGCAAATCAAATGATTCTTAATAGTAATAGTAATTTTTACCGAAACCGGTTACTTTGTGTGCATGAAATAGAAGCTGGCACAGTCAAAATGTGTCATTAAAAAAGTGCTAAACATCACTGTTTTGGTCAATGATTTTGGCCCTTCAAAACTATTCAAAATGAAACAGATTTTTTTTTTTTTTCTGGCTGAATATTTTTGCTTTCCAAAAGATTCAAAACAGAAATACTAACATTATAAAAACAGATCATTCTGACTAAATCAGATCTGGGCTGTTGTGAATAAAAATATATTATGTCAGAAATACACCCAAATGAATGGGAATCAAATCGAAATTTGAATCAAACCAAATCTAATTGAATTTGGGAAATCTGTATCTATACCCAGCCCTACTTACAGCTATTACTGCATTCTCAGTTTACATGGAGCACAGATGCATTAAGGACTACCTTTTTTCTGAAATTTATGGGATCAGAGTGGGAATCTGTCAGCTGTATCTGTTCAGTCACTAATGTTTGATTCATGGGCCGCTCACGCCCATTAATTTTGATTTATGGATTCTGATATTTATTTATGAAAAGGGCACCCACTCGAGTGCCGCCTCTGTGGCCCAGTAAAGAGGAGTGTAATTAAGATTTGTTTTGAGCCTAGAGGCTCAACTCCTTCAAGAGCTATGGATCAATAGGCAGAGACAGTAGACCCCTGTGTGTTCACTACACATATTGACACGCTCAGTCAATTAGAGCTCCCGAGAAAAGGAGAGAGCAAGCGAGCAGAAAGACGGCGAGAACAAGATGGATCGGTAGAATTGTACTCAACGCTCGTACGGTCTGAATAAATGGAAAATAATGTAGTATGCAATTGTGTAACACAGTGATTTTCCAAAGCACACAATGCCATATGGTGTGCATTCATTATAACGTCTATAGATTCTTACACGGCTAGAGAAAATAACACCTGGTATTCAATAGCTTCTTCATAAACTGAGTATACAGACTATTTCAAAAAGCACTGGGGTGTGTGTGTGTTTTGTTGTCTTTGAATTAGTCCAAATTGTATTGAGGCTATAGTTTGGGCTTCCTGTTGTTGGCAGTTAGTGTCACAGACACTGTGGTGGGACAATAGCTCTGTGGTGTAGCACACTAGAAGATTGTGTTGTAGTTGAACGATCAGCAGGTGCCTTCGGGATAAACGCTCTGTGTCAATTATTTCTAGAAGAGGTGATTCATAAGACGGGGCTGAAGTGTAGAAGTAGAGGAAGACAGCGCATGGGGGAGCAGGTAAAGAGGAGCATGGGCCTGGGTGGATGAACCTCTTCGTTTTCAATGCGGCTTCGCATAAAAGAGTCATTTTGTTAAACGTCGTTGCATCTAAGCTTTTGTTATCCATGAATAGCGGGGGCACCCCTGGTGCATTAAAAGTGTTTGGAGCTGCAGAACAAATGGAGAATTGGGCTGAATTACTTGACATTATCTCCCCATGTTACCATCATCGCCATTGGAACGACTAAAGGAGCCGCTTTAACACAAAAGTCAAAATATACCAACATATGAACACTGAAGAAAAAGATGATAATGCATTGATTACTCAATCGCTTTTTTAAACATAATGCTTTTTTCCCCATGCTGAATTACGGCAGCTAAGACAGCACCAGTGGAAGTTTCCTGACAAACGTGCTTCATCTGATAAGACTCTTGTATGCAGACTTCATAGAAGCTGTGAAATGAGAATGAACCTTGTCTCAGATCCTGTTTATGGCCGTATGGATGTGAGTGTGTTTTTTTAAAACAGCTGGGAAGGAATTCACCCTGCCAGGAGCCATTCCTGGTCACTCAGGACTTCCGCCATTAGCAGCACGGCTCCACTGCACGCACATGACCACAGAATGAACCCACAGATGGGCACTGGTCTCAGCTGCCACAGACCTCCAACATGTCAGTCACATTTCAAACTCCTCTGAAATAAGATATTGAAGAAAATCATCAAAGCAGATCAAGTCGAGATAAATGAATTAGTCTTCATGGTTATGTGACTTGTGTGCTGTAGTTATGGAGGAGCGGTTCATTATGGATCAATAGGGTCTGAGTTGAGGGGATCGGGAGAGGAGAGCAGTGATCCGTGCCACTTCAGTTTGTGTGTCATTAATCTTTATGTGTGGGGCACAGCCTCTAAGGACCTGAGATTCTGCCTGCAAGTTTGAATTAATGATGCACCAATTAATTAATAAAATAATTTAATGTTATGGCTTATATTAGAATTCGGTATTATGTCTATAAATGAAAAGTAATGCATTAAATACTAAAATCAATCGTTATAAATGCTACAAGTGAATTTAGGCATCACAACATTATAATGCACAGTATGAAAAATTAATATTCGTTTTGCGCTTTGCTAACAATTACATTAAACGGTCTTGTTAAATTATTAATGTTAGAGATAGAGATAGAGATAAAGATTAACTTTAAGCGAGTGTTTTAAATTTAAATCTAAAAATAGACAAAATGAGCATGCACAATTAAATATCCAATATCGATTGATAAATTAAAAATCTCTAATCACCTACACTGTAAAAAGAATTGTTGGTTTAACTTAAAGTACGTTACCTGGTTGCCTTAAAATTTTGAGTTCATTGAAATTAAAAATTTGAGTTAATACAATGAAGGCAATTGGTATAATCAACAGAAACTCAAAATATTATGTTATCTGAACTACATTAATTATCTAAGTTGATTTGACAAAAGAAAAAATGTTATGATAACAAATCATGAAAATAATTTTTTACAGTGTAATAGCTGATAAGGTACTGATATATTATGTGCCCTTAATTTGTATTTAGGTGGACAATGATATTGACTATTATGATGCATTTGGATTTACAGTTGAAAAATGCCAACATAAAATCAACATTTCTTGGAATTGATTTTTTAATGAATATTCCTGGTTTAATGTGGCTTATCAGTGCATGTTATTCCAAAGGAATAATCTTTCATAAAAATGTAAAAACTTTACACCTTTTCAGGGACGATATTGCTTTCCTGCTGAAATCACCAAGGTCGTGCGGATTATTGAATAATGTTAACCAGAAGGCAAATAGCAATTTAGGCATTGTTTGAGTCCCGCTCAAAATTTTTTTTTGCAGTTTATTCTTTGATATTCTACACCACATATGTTGCAAATGCCATTTTATGTTGACTTTAAGACTTCTAATTGCATGAGTCCCGATGAAGTGGTGATTTTTTTGTATTTTTTCAGTTTGGCAGAAAGGTTTCTGAACAACGTATCCAAGCATATAAAGGGGTGCGTATGGATTGGAATGGCACTATGTGGTATTTCATTGCGCTGTGGTCTCTCTCTGATTTATTCCTTTCAAAATACATTTCAGCGCCAGTTTTTTAAATAGCCTCACGTTGCGGCGAGTGGCGCAGCTATGGCAAAATCAAGACCCCTTTCCGAAAGGGAAGGGGTCTCAAGGAGCAATAAAATGGCAGAGCGTATAAATCCATCTTGCCTTATAAGGTCAGAAATGTTTTAAGTTGTTTCAGGACAGTTGTGTGTGCCAGTAATTGTTCTCCCATCTGTCTTAATGTGTCTTTATCAACATCTGGTTTTGTAAGCTATACTTCAGTAACAAGTATCCGTTATGTGTCAAGGGTTCCCAGTCCTGCTAGCGCGATTAGCCTAGCCTTGACTACCGCTCTGAGTGCAGCTGCATATGATTGCCATTACTCCATACCATTGACAAAATGTAATAACTTTTCAGGGGAAAGATGTGTGCATGTGACTGTTTTTCTTCTTCTCTTCACTTTTTCCATAACTGTAAAGAATTATTTTGGTCTGGTTTTAATGTTCCCCCTGTGACTGGACAAATTACTGGCTCGCAGGACATTTAGGGCTGCATGAGTGAAACGTGAATGGCTCATCCCTCTAAGCACAGCCCTGTCTGCACCTCCCTGCATACCTTACCAACAGAGAAAGCAAGAGAGACGAGAAAAGAAGATGCGTCTGTAACAAACCCATCCCCTCCTCCGAAGCTCGGGGCTCAGAAACGTGCGCACACTTTGGCAGCGATGCAAAGATATGATCTTAATCTGCTATTTCCTCTTTGGCAGTATTAAATTGTCCACATAATAATTCACAGCTGCACTGGGATCAAATATAATGGTGCAGCTGTAATTTTATGTTCGCGAATTTTAACTGTTCTTTCTCTCTCACCGTCTCCCTTCAGCCCCTCCTCCTCCCGGCACCATATGGGAGATGCTGCTACAGTCATATGAAAGGGGTTTGTGCGTACGATATGGCACAGCGTTATATGCAGTTGAAGCCTCCTCGATGGTTAGATTGTGTTGCAGTTGTGCGCAGTGTAGCATGCCCTCTCAATAGAGGGATTAGGAGCTTGTCATGGTTTCATTCACCCTGAGACACTTAATTCCAAACATTTCCATCCTCCAGAGACCTAATCACATCTAGAATTTGCGTTGGCCAAGTTACGCTCTGAATGCTCACCCTTGTATAGCTACCTACAGCTATGCCTGCGGTATTTTTGTTAGCAGTAAGCAAAACAATATATTTTTAAGTTGACTACTAGTCAGAGGATTGTCTGAATGACTAGTTGAGTAATTGGTCTTAAAGAGTTGGTTCACCCAAAAATTTTAAATTCTGTCATCATTTACCCTCATGTCATTTCAAACCTCTATGACTTTCTTATTTTGAAATAAAAGATGCTAAAGATATTAAAACCAAAATTCAGCAAGGTCCAATCGTGTTATTTTAGTGTTATTTATATGCTACTGTTAAAGTATTTGTTCATATTTTTAGAGCTTTTGTCTTTTTTTTTTTTTTATTATTTTCTTATATTTCTATATAGCTTAAATGTATTTTTATTTCAGTTTTTGTTTAAGTAATTTTAGTATTTCAATGTAAACTTATTTCACTTACTGTTCATGTCATTTTTATATTGACACATTTTTCTGAATATTTTTTTTTTGTTCCAGAGAACAAAGTCACACAGGTTTAGAAGACTTGAGAGAGTAAATGATGACAGAATTTTCATTTTTGGATCAACTATCCCTTTAAAAAGTCCTTTACCGTTGGTTCTAGGTTCACCTGACCCGATCAAACATACTATGCAAACCATTTAAAGGGATAGTTTACCCAAAAAATGAAAATGATCCCATGATTTACTCACCCACAAGCCATCCTAGGTGTATATGACTATCTTCTTTCAGATGAACACAATTGGAGATATATTTAAAAATATCCTTGCTCCTCCAAGCTTTAAAATGGTTGTGAATGGGGGGCCACATTTTGAAGCCAAAAAAAATGCATCCATTCATAATAAAAATAATCCATATGACTCCAGGGGGTTAATAAAGCTCTTCTGAAGTGAAGCAATGTGTTTTTGTAAGAAAAATATCCTATTTAAAGCTTTATACATTAAAATAACTAAAATAACTTCCGGTGGACGACTGTACGTATACTGTGCAAGTCAACTTGCACCAAATGAGTAACCCGTGACGCGATGTATGATGAAGGATGTAGGAGTAGCGTAAGCTTAGAAGCCTCTCGCGGTTTAAACAAATAGGGCTGGGCAACAAACTCAAGCTCCTCTTCTCTTATATTGAAATCCTCCACTACCATTATAAAGCTTGAAGGAACAAGGATATTTTTAAATATATCTCTGTGTTCGTCTGAAAGAACATAGTCATATACACCTAGGAGGGTGATTAAATCATGGGATAATTTTCATTTTTGGGTGAACTAACTCTTTAAAGCACAGTTTATCTAACAGTTAAAGCACAGTATGCTAATGAAAGTACCACTGCTAAAATAACTAACAGAAAAAAGATAGACCTCCCAAATCGTTTAGTCAGTTGTTAGACAACTAATCGACCATTGTGATCCTTTCTTATTTTTAATACGGTGTCCAGATATATCCTGGGGTGATTCGCCACCATCATTGTGCACAGCATGGAAGCGTGGAAGATGGCACTCGTCACTGGTCCTTCTGGACACAGCCTCCCTGAGCACTTATTGCCAAAGAGATGATTTGTCATGCACGGCCTCAGGCTATTGCTTTTAATGACAGTGTAAACGGAAAAGTCGGCGGCTGATTAGAGAGCATGCACACACAGCATGCTTATTCAGATCTCACTTTTGGCTCCCGTCTGGTGCTCCCTGTCACTCCGCGCCAAACACGATTCTCTTAAAAGGCCCCTTGCATCAGCTGAGCGCTGGAGGCGCCTGTATGTGTGTGCGTATGCATTTGTGCGCAAGATGGATTAATGCTATAAACAGAGAGTTGGATTTATCTGCGATTGGCACCACGTTTTTCTCCACGCAGGATTTGGAGCCCGAAGAGGAGGAGAGAGAAGAGAATGCCTTTATTCAAAACAACTGTTTGTGAGTAATTAACATATGAAAGGAAGCTTACAGTCTGGCAAATCCCTGCACTTGTTTTCAATTATTTATCCACATTCTGGGAGGGGGGAAGGGGGTGATGGAGGTGGGTGTCGATCGTGGAGGGAGGGTGGTGGGTTATCTGGAGCCATGAAAAGAAAAGTGATTTTTTTCTCTCTCTAACACAACCAGAGGGCCTCTGGGAATATGCTATCAGACATGATGAGATGAAAATGGAGTTAAGCCAAAGAGTGGATTATGAGTCGATGATGAGTGGACAGTAAAATGGAATCAGAGTGGACTAGAATTCCAGAGCTACATGATTATTGGATACACCTTGACTCGTGCTTGCCGTCCCCCTGAGAGAACGAGGCATTGATCTGACAGAGTCGGACGCCGCCGAGCAAAACGGATGGGAAAGACAAGGGGCCGGGGCTACAACTGACCTCAGGACACAAGGAACAACAAAGATAAAGAGAAAAGGACTGGATGGAATAAAGTTTTCACAGGCATTTGTCAGGGTGGGGCCTTCCTGTGTTCAACGATGCCACAGGCTGGAGATTGATGGGAAGGGCTGCAGGCCAGGACTATATCAGCACCGAGCAGGACCAGTCTGGACGTGGCAGAGGAAACCAGAGGGAGGAGGAGATCAGGCAATCCTGTAAGAGACCAGAGAGAGAGAGAAGATTGAGAGTGGAGCTCAGAGCGATTGAACAGACGTAAAGTCACTGTGCCAGATGCCACAAACTAAAAAAGCAGGAAGAAGTGAGGGAGGAATGAAACAGGAGGAGATGGTCTGTACAGCGGCACATTCAGAAGCATCACATAGTATCATGTTTTAATGTGCAGATTTGATTCACTCTTGCAAGCTGTGCTTGTTCGCCCCTAATCACTAGCTTTATTTATGATGGGCTGTGGAATAATGTTATAATCAGATCGTCTCGTTTATGGATAACGCAGGCTGTAATGTTATACTTATACATTATACAGAGCAACATAACTTTACAGATTCATGTCTTTTTTATTAGTGTGATGGTGCAAACCAATGCAAAATGTTTCAGTAGAAATGTTGCATTTGTAGTAGGAGCATGTAGCTGGAGGCTATAGAGAGTTCGATTAACTCCTGCTGTCCTCATTCTCGCAGATCTTACTTGTTCAAAGACGTCTGCTTCTGTGCATGCCGTTCATTTCAGACTCTGACTTTGGAGTGCTTGACAGTGTTATTGATCTGCTCTCTGCATCTTGATCTCTTGAGTTTCAGCAGAGGGATTGTTTGAGTTTTTTTTTTTTTTTTTTCTAAAACACTTTTAATAGCACATAGTTGTGTTGATGTGGAAATGTGTTCACTACCCGCAATTCACATTGCACGTGTCTGTGTTTACTTCACTGCCCTAATGTTATGGATTTTTAGCTGTCTCCAGACTGAAAAATGACTTACTGAATTACTTGGCAAATCCCAGAATCACTGGAAATGTATATTTGATTAAACATATTAATAAAAAAAAATGTCTGTCTGTCACCAATGTTGATTTTTTTAAAATTTAAATAAGTATAAATAAAATAAATAATAAAATATAGTGTCCAGAGAGATATTGATATTTTTTATCATGATAAAGATAAATGTAATTTTATCATAACATAAAATATACACAAAATTAGAGAACATATTGTTACATTTTTTGTTTACATCAGTAATAATATTTGACAAGACAACATATTCTTTATGTATATATATGGCTGTTGGTAGATTTGGTAGGAAATATTACAATAAGAAAAAACATACTGTATATATTATAAATACTGTAAATTGCTGATATATTTTTTTCTGTCACTAAATTATTTGGGAACGAGAGTGTACACAACACAGTAAATATATGTTGTGTATAATTATATAGTGCTTTATATTTGTCAGGTAAGTCTAACAGTATTCAGGTACATAAATTGAATAATCAAATGTAAAATAACACTGCATAGTCTTCACTGTATAAATTAAATATAATTAATCTGTGTTAAAACTACAAAAGTGATTTTTCTCTTTGTGTTTTGTTGTTTGATTAACATTCATGACACAGAAAGTAGCAGGGGCTTCTGTCACTTTAAGACCGAATGCGCAGATCCAAAATAATGTTACACATCCGGTTTTCTTTCTCACTTGTTTAGTTCACCTAAGCCATAAGCAACTGTGTTTACGAGGATACTCAATGTTTTACGTGCATTGGATTACGTCCATTTAAGCATAAATAGACACGGAAGAGCATGGCATTCAGTGTTCACATGCATCTGTGCAGCTCTGTGTGTGTGTGTGTGCACAGAAAACAGCCGTACGTTCAGAATTGAGCTCTATTTTGCATTTTCATGAGCTCAAATGGTTTAAAGTCACTTAAATATTTAAACTGACAGGACCTAAAGCACGTTCAAATGATAAACTTTCATTGTATGATGGTCAAACTTTGCAGTTTATCTGAGAATCACATGGATTTTAAACCGTGGTGTCTGGTCCGTACGGATTAATGTTCCCTATACTTGACATCGCACATTGTGATATCAATGCTAAAACGATATATCGTGCAGCCCTAATATAAAGTGAGAAAAACTCTTTCCCTTTTTTCCCCTCTTTTAACAAAACTTATTATTTGCATTTCTTTATTCAGGTGGTGAGGCTCTTATGTCCCTGGCTTTTCTTGGCTGATAGAGGAATGTAAACCCTGAATTGAGTGAAGAAGTTGTTTAGCCCCCTCTCTCCTTCAATGCCTCTCCTCTCCCGTCTCAGGCTTCATGCCATCTGTGGGTTTGATTTAGTGGCTAAGAGGCTTTCTGAGCAATGGACAAGTGATGTTAATAGCACACATATGCCAGAGGACTGTTTTAGTTTTACGGCTCTGACATGAGACGGTTTTTATTCAAGCGAGGCCGAGCATAACTCATCCACTGCTGCGCTGGTCGCCATATATTTTAATAACAGCAATGAGTTTCTCTTTTTATGTCCTCTGTATCTGTTTCTTTTTTTCTCTTTCTAGTAGTGGTGGTGACTTTATTTAGCATGTACTACACACACAAAAGCACCTCTGCAGGTTGACAGGCTGCTCACCTCACAACATATCTGCAGTGCCCGTTGTCATGGCAACTGCAGCAGCGGGCTTCTGGCGGTACTTTGTGGTCAGAGGTGTGCTGAAGTAGAGCAGTGCTGACCAGAGGGATGCTCGGGGTCTGCCCAGGACACCCAGGGTCAGCGTGCCACAGAAATGCAGCTCTGTCTGTCCTCACCTAGCTGGGGCTAGTGAATATTTCATGAGGATGCTGGGAGTGTTTAATCCTAATCTGTGAGTATAGAGTGTGGACATTTATGAAACCCATTCCATACCTTGAACGTTAAAGTGACGTGTGAAGGCCATGTATGGTAACCCATACTCGGGATTTGTCCTCTGCATTTAACCCATCCAAGTTAGTGCACAAACATTGGGAGTAGTGAGTAGTGAAGTCATACACAGTGCAAACAACACACCCAGAGCAGTGGGCAGCCATTATGCTGTGGCGCACAGGGACCGATTGGTGGTTAGGTGCCTTGGGGGTCAAGAGTCATTTACTGGAATCGAACTAGCAACCTTTGAGTTATGAGTCAGACTCGCTAACCATTAGGCCACGTCTGCTCCTTGAGGGACTTAGTATTGTGTAGAAAACAGAAATAGAGAAAGACATGAGGGTGAGTAAGTGATGACAGAAGTTTCGTTTTTGGGTGAACTATCCCAAAGGGGAGGAGCATGTATAACTTTATGAATGACGAGCATTCGATTTTTGTAGAAATCTGTGTAGTTTCTGCCATTAATTTAATTGCTGGGTGTTCCTCAAGAAGGGCAAGAGTGTGACGGATAGCGGCAGCTTGTTGATGCCCCAGCCAGGGCTTGCGGAAGCCTGATAGCAGGACCAACCTCTCGACCAGGACAGTGGAGGTCAGGCCATGAGCTCGCCCGCCCTCAGGGCTTTCCGACTCTAATTACCTGAGGAGCAAAACATCCCGGCCTGCCGGTGGGGGAAGAGTGTGTGAACGTGGGATATCTGGGCCGCGCAGTCCCGCAGCAGCGACATCCTGCCCGGGAAGGCCGGGCCCTGTCCGTCCTGGTTCCTGACAGTGGGCTATCTCTGCCGGGCCCATGGTTCCTTCCATTCTAAAGGCCATTGTGTGGAGAAGGGCTGGGCCAGGAATGACTGGTTCCTGTTGGGCTCGATCTCTCGCTCAGCCAGCTCCGGTCCCACTGACAGATTCCTCTTGTTTTGTTTTGCTCTCTCTCTTTTTGTGTTAGTCACTCATGAGGATACTGAAAGTAATGTCAGAACTGAGAAGAGGCTGCATTGTGCTGTTTCTTTCCTCTTTCCACAATATGTTTGTATTACATAATCTAAACATAAGCTGGGACAGCTGGTATCCTCACTTTTGAAAAAGTTGACAAAAACGTTCTAAAGCCGAAACATCTTTTTTTTTCTCTTCAGCATTTGCTGGTGAATCTGTCAGTGCGCATCTGGACTCGCCTCTGAAAACCGAACGGCTCGTGATCAGGATTTAGAAATGAGACGTAGGTGTTTTTGTTCGTTACCTAAATGCAGAGCCAGACACAATGAATCTGTCACACTGTACGTGTTTGTGTGTGCGTGTATGTGTGAAAATGTAATATCTGAAGTATGTATTACTAGCACCACCTAGTGTGCAAACACTAAAGGATGTAGGCATCTCTATCTTCATGTCCCTCTCTCTGTTATTATACAGACAAAAGGTATTAATCTCCATTGCCCAATGAAACATGCTCTGTTTTCTGCAATGAGAAAGAGTGGCTCAGCTGTCAGACGGTGCCTGGACTGGGCTGAGAGTCTGGCTCAGGTCCGAATGAGGGGGCTGATTTGTTACTGACGACATGCTTTTCATGAATCAGCACATTTCTCTTTCTAGAGTGAGCCGCACATACAGATGATACTTGGACACATTATAAAGACTGGAAAGCAGGATCATTCTGCCGTCACTGGGGGTGAGGAGGGGGGGTCTCTTTGGACCTGGCGACAGTTGTTCAAATTGATTGGTGTGCACTGTGTGCCACAGTGATGCTGAAAAGGTGGAGTGGGAAAATCATGAATAGCTGTGGAACACAGATCTGGCCCCGGCCCTCAGCCACAGCTTGCTCTGGGACTCGGGGACAGCAGAACGGACAGATGGCTCAGGACTGGACACACACACACACACTTGCTTTTTCTCTTCTTTTTTCATGCAGACCCTCAACACTAAGGTGGCTAAGAAAGCTATAGTGCTTTCACGATACACACAGAAACCAATAGTGATGCACCAAAATTTTGTTTATTGCTTTTTGATTTTTATCATATAGTACCATTTAGGTTGACAGGAAAGGAGAGGGTTAATGGGATTGCTGCATAACATAGGTCATCCATTCATAATATTTCCTGCATTATATAGACAATTTATCTGTGGCTTTATATTAAAACAAGTGCGAATTGACAGCACAAGATCAACATTTCCAACCTGTTTGAGTCTTCATATTTGTAGCATCTGCATGAGATGAAACACATCTTAAATATAATGTTAGCTGAGTACTTTTTTTGCTGTGTTTGCTTCTTGTATCCAGTGTTTTGCTCCTGCAAGGAAATCTTCATGTGGTTTCTGCTGTCTGTTGTGGCTGAGAAACATTTACACTGTGATTCGTACCCTCAGCCGTGCCCTTTGGGGTTTCCTTTGAGAGACATACTGGCTGATCTAATGATCGTCTTTTTTTCCCACAGTTCCTCCCTTCTTCCTCTTCTTCTCTTTTTCTGTCTCATTGCAGCCTCTCCAGCTCAGCCACCCTGCGTATGAGCAGATCATCAGAGAGCTCTAATGACTTCCAGCTGTGTGGAAGATAAAGCCCTTTGGTTTGGGTCGAGAAGTAGACTATGTACCCAAAAAAAAAAAAAAACTAATTTGGGCCCTTTTTTCAGCGTCAGCGTACCACAAAAGACACGTTTCCCCCTGTGTAACCTGGCCTGCAGCACAGGTCAAGGGGCTGAGCATGTGGGGACACTGCATGTGTGCAACTCCGTCCTGCTTTCCCAGTTGGGACCTTTGCAGGAATAGACCCTGCTGTAGAGGTATCTGTTTGGTCACTGGCTTTTTATGAAACTCTTAAGCCCGTCACAAAAAAAATCTGGCACTATTGATTCTTGGAATGCGAAAGAAGTGGAATCCCTTGAGCTCACAGTTTCCTCATTTTGCATTGTCTCGTTCCTGCTCTTTCAGTCTGTTAATGCAGCCAACTCTTAAAGCAGGCCTTTATCAAGCTGGGCTGGAAATATATTCTCTTCCTACCGGCTCTGAAAGGGTTGTCAGATTGGTTTAAGGGGAGGGAGGGGACGGAAGGGACCCACAGAAAAGCTTGAATATTTAGTTTGCTACGTTGCCTCTCAAAAAAATCATAGATGTAGCGGATTTTGAGAAATTTACTCGTTTAGAGGCTAGGGGAATTGATGAATCTGGCTTTGTGCTGAGTGGACATGAAGGTGTGTAAGTGCTGACAAAAAGGAAGTCGAAAGGACATTTTCTCACACACCCTATTGCAGGATATAAATGTAGCAAAGTTTTGTTTTATACCTTGTGGTAAGTGATCATCCTAGAATTGTTCGATTATGTTTACATTTCCTGAAAGAGCTTTACGAAGTTTCAAAGCGTTTCTTTCAGTATAGCAGTGTAATTTTTTCTTATACCTTGTTCCACAATTTGCCTTTTATGACTTTGATAACTGCACTGCATTCTGCTTCAGTATTTATAGCTGCAGGAAAAAGCAAATGAGGAATTCTAGCATTGTTGGAGGTTTGGTAATGTTCGTAATTTACAAGTGAATGCAACCTCTGCCAATTAAAACAAATCAACTTTGTTTGACGCTGTGCCAGTAAGAATTTTCAGAAAAGTCATTCTCTTTTTTTGCTTGTGATTGAACATTTAAGGTACAATTATCCCTATTGTATTATTACCCATCTCTGTGAGACAGTTTGGGTGGTGAATCTCACTGCCATTGGCATTTTAATGTTTCTTCGCTAGTGCTGTTTATCTCAAAAGTCACATTCGGTCCAACCCCCACAGTGGAGAGACAAGTTGGAGGCCAATGCAGAGAGAGAAGATCCACCACTAAATGTGCAAGAAGAACAAATCTGTCTCTCCACCCCTCATCCTTTCCCCCCCTCTCTCTCTCTCTCCTGAGTGTTTCCTCCACATGGAGCTCATCTGCTGTTTAAGGCGGCTAGGAGAAATGCCTTCAAGCTGACAGGGGCTGAAAGCCCAGACATATGTTAATCACATGCAGTGATGGCAGTCTGGGAGGGGAGAGAGAGAAACGGCAAATCTGAGAAAGAGAGCAGAAAAAGAACGTGTGCGAGGGGTGGGGGGAGGGGGGAAGAGCGCCACTCTAGAGACTTAAAACACAGCAGTAGAGGCAGATGCATGCCTTTGTTTGGACTCTCCAAATTGATTTTTCTTGGTTCTAATGAGGTTGTTCCCGCCGTTGCTTGCAAAAAAAAAAATGGTGGAGGGGGCTGATTGATGCAGGCAGTATGCCGGCATTTTGGATGGATCTAAAGCATTTAAGCATCCACACAGTACATTTTTAGGTGGATGAATCAGGAGGTTGATATGTGAATCTGATCATCTGGACATCACAAACATGAGCAAACATGCTGTTCACCTCAGATCTATATTTTTCATCAGCTATGAATGTAGTAGTAAAATATGAAGTGAATCTGGTTAAGCAGAAGCAGATGTGAATGAAATCAGATTGGCCAGTTGACCAGAAGAGGGTTGTTTTTGTAAGACTGCACTTAATTCAGAGCATATGAGAGGACAGATTCACAGCACAAATCTATCTTTCTGTCTATCTTTGTGTGTATATATGTATTTGTCTGTCATTCAGTTGTTCTATCTATCTATCTATCTATCTATCTATCTATCTATCTTTCTATCTATCTATTTCTTCCAACCCTCTGGCTTGTGCCCCCCCCCCCCCGCTCTCTCATACGCGTGCTGTGTTTTGTGTGGCTGCCGCACATCAGTTGGGAGGGGTCAGCGGAGGAGGCGGAGAGCGCGTGTGTGCTCGCATTTGCGTGCGCTCTAGCTGTCATTGTCTCAGTCTGCGGGCTCAGGGAGCAAGCGTGTGCAGGATAGCGCGAGGCCCCAGCGGCCACACGTGCCCTCGTTAGTGCAGGGCATCCCTGGAAGCAGAGCAGAACGAGAGGCAGGTCTCCATCTGTCCCTCTAAGGCTCTGAAAGCAGGAGGACAAGCTGCTCGACTCTCCCGTTTGGACCTGGTGTACCGGCCCTGGGGTCCTGTGCCACCCCCGTACCCCTCGCAGAGCACAGAAAGACGCAAAGAGACTTTGGTTACAGGGAAGCTGGTAGAAATACCCTGGATTATTTGATAAGATCATCTTCATCATCTATGATGCCAGGTGAGATTGGGAAGCTTTGATTGTGTGTGGGAAATTGTGCATGTGCGTTTTGAATGTAAATATTTTGTAAAATTTAGAATTAGACTATTTAAGGCAGCTTTTACTGATGTTTTTACATTTGTTGACTGCTCTTGGAAGAAATAAATGTGCACTAACTTTATTCAGATGATGCTATTTTTTAATATTTTCATTACAATTAATGAATTGAGTTATTTGAGATCTTAACTGACAGAGTTTTTGATATACAGTTGATGACTTTTTTTGATTAGCTTAGATGAATAGTATGTCTGTCTGTGCAAGGGAAACAGGGCTCAATAAGTATTGTTCAGGTCAGTAATTCACATTTCTTTCTTGTTTTCATTTTATTTCACATTAAATATTAAGTTTTTGGTGCCAAATGTTTATAATATGCTGCAAATTCTGCCTTTATAATATAACTTCATGATAGCTAAATCCATCCAATCCTGGAAAATTATCATTAAAACACAACTTTTGTACTTTTTACAACCTTTTTTCAGTAAGGCTTCCAAGACTATAACAAAGTCATTCTCTATGTTAGCCTTATAACTTCACCTCGGTCACTGATTTAAATCAGCACAATTTGCAACATTTCATTTATCACAGAAAATCAAACGTTTAGTATGCATTACATGAAATCTCAAATACAAGCCCAAGAATTGTAAGGTGTATTACCAATACAGCAATGGCCTGACAGTACATCAGCTGGCCTTAATCTTTCTCACATCCTTCTTTTTTGAGCCCTGTTCAGGAAGATCAGAGATCTGCTATAGAAACAGTAAAATCACTGTACAGGAGCATGAAAGTGAAGAAAGCAGACTGAAAGAAAGAAAATGAGAGAGGAGAGTTTCAGAGGGCAGCTGGCATGCTGTGTGTGTGCAGGCTGCAGGGAGATCTCAGTGCTGCTCTTCACAGATGGTGTTGTGAGACAAGCTCTGTTGGCACTGCTGCTCTCCTGTGTGCCATGGCCACTACCTCTCTGCCAGCCAACCCGTCTGGTGCCCACCTCTCTGACTCCCCCTCTCCATGTACCCAGACTCAACTTCTCTTTCTGTTTGTGTCTAAACGTGCAAGTGTAACATTGTTGGCTGTGTATTTGGCTCAGTGCAACTGTGGTGGCGTTTCAAAGTGGAGTTTGAGTTAATATCATATTCCGATTTTTTCTATGGATGGTTGCATCTCTACATTTGTGCTTTATTTAGGAATGGTATATATGGAGCAAAGTGTCTCTTTCATGTTTTTTCTTACAGAACGACGTTGCAGATTTTCAAATGGGCACTTGAAACGTGTTTGTTAACATTGGCCTTTGTGTACAGTGTGTGTTTGTGAATTGTGTGTGCATGTGTAGAATTGTTCTGGGAAGCTCTGGAGGAAGCAGCTGTAAGCAGGCGCGTGTGCCAGGTCAGGGACACTTGAGCAGAACTGACACTGGGTTATTTCGGACACCCATCTGCACTGGAGCTACCGTTCCTCCAGGCCGCCGCCACGGACAATCTGTTCACTCGCTGGCAGAGTGCCAAACACAGTGCCGTCCATCTGTGGCAGGGACTGAAGCTCTCAGTGCTGAGCTGAGCTTGGCTCCTTCCTCTCCGCCTGTAGTTTTATAGCTTTTTTTGTTAGCGAGAGTGTTTTCGTACAGTGTGTTTATAACGCATGTTCTCAGTTTGCAATAATAAGCTACTGTAATGAGATAAAGGTCATTCTGTTGGGTAATATAGAAACTTTTAGATAGCTTTTTTGTTACCTACAGTGTTTTCGTACAGTATATGTTTAACATTTCTTAGTTTGCAGTATTTCATTTGCAAGTTATGCTACTTCAACAAGGAAAATTTTCATTTCCTTGTGAGTATGGAAAAAAAGGCTAAGCGCCTGTACCTTTGTTACTTTTGTTTTGTTTTTGTTTTTTTAGTTAGCAGCAGTTTTCGGATGATGCGTTTTGATAAGTTGAAAGTTTCTTGGGTAGTATAGAAACAAGGCTAAATGTCCATATTTTTTTTTGTAAGCTAAAGTGTTTTTCACCACAAAAAAGTGTTTTTAATGTTGTGGTGTTTTTAATATGCTTTAAGACAAACCATGTGCAAATTCATAAGTCAACACCATTGTTGAGTATTTTCTCTTTAAAACTGCAGTGAACTAAAGACAGTTTCAAAAACGCAGTTTGGAACCACTGGTGTCTGTGACGTCACAAACTACCTTGTAACCAATCACGTCAACATGCCGGCTAGCTTTAGCATATCATTAGCTGACCGCACAAGGGAGTCTCAAAAGTTCCCGGTATATTTTTCTGTTGAAAAATTGGGTAGATTTAGCAATATAGCGGGTGTATTACAATGTTATGATGAACTATATGCCTTTATCCACTGACGTTCTAAGTTGTTCAAAGCATTTATAAGGATATTAAGTTTTAGAAGGCAGCTGTCTGACTCATAGATGGCGAATGGAAACATGGTTTGTGTAACATTAGCAACACATTATTAGCTGTTTGATAACATAGTCAAGCAAAAGGCTAATCATATTAATTACCGTTATGTGTCAGACGTTGTAAAGAGCATACCATTGTGCAGCGTTTACCTCAGTAAGTTGACCAAGTGGATCTCTGAGCTCGTGCGAGTGAGTGGAGGCGGGGCTAATTAGTATATTCACAGATCTTTGTATACTAAATGAAGCAAGGGTGTAGAGCTACATTCAAGCTATTTTAAAGCATGAAGAGTTTTTTTACAGGGGAAAAAATGTTTAAATATGTCATTTTGGTGATCAAAGATGAGTTTTAAGGGATAAAATTTATTGACTTACAGGGGGACTTTAAACATACTTTCTTAGTATACAATATTTCACTTGAAATTAAAGCTACTCTAACATGATACAAATAGTTTTCTTTGTTAGTTTGGAAACAAGGCTAAGCGCCTGTACCTTTTATAGGTTTTTGTGCATTATGCTTCTGTAACTAAAAAAAAAAATTTACTTTCCTTAAAAATTACCTTCTTCGTTCAATATTTTGCTTGAGGGTTAATCTATTGCAATGAAAAGTCATTTTTTGTATGATAACAACAGTAAGTGCCTGTATTTTTCCGTTATTTTTCTATCTATTCTTTTGTTAGCCAGTGTTTTTAACGATAGATAGCACTTTCGCAATATATTGATGGTGCATTATGGTACTTTAACAAAAAAAAAGGTAATTCTCTTGAGCAGTATAGAAAAAGGCTCTCGTCCTGTAGCCTTGTATATTTTTTGTTAGAGACCGTGTTTTTGTAAATTTTTTGATGCACTTTATCAGTTTGCAATATTTTACTTGTGTTATGCTGCTGTAATGAGATAAAGGTTGTTCTCTTAGGTAATATGAAAACAAGTAGTATATTTTTTCCTCTAGCTTTGTTACTGTTTTGTTAGAGACACTGTTTTTGGTACAACATGTTTCCCATGCAGTTTCCCTATTCTTTTGGTTAGTATGGCAACAAGGCTTTTGACCCAAGTTTAAGCATTAAAGACAGCCTCTCTAGAGTGTATTTAGTCATTAAGAAGCCACTCAGTAATGGCAGCCAATCGGTTGAGAGGCAGTCATTGCCTGGAGCTACGCCTCAGTTCCTTGTACTGAAAGCCATTAGCAAACTGTGGCCAGTGCCACAATCATGCGCGCACACACACAGAAAAGCGCTCAGGGTGGAAGTGCCCTGACGTTAGGTCATACTCCACCATCTCCTGCGTCTCCTGCCTGCCAGATGTGACTCGAACAATTTTTAAGGTCTCATGGAGGGAAGGAGGAGGAGGGAGGGAGAGAGAGATAGAGAAAGAGACAGTGTGTGTATGTGTGCAGTAATTGGGCAGGGGGTGGGGGGGTAGTTGTTTTCTGAATCTGTTTCTACTTAGTAAATCTCCATCCAGGACTGCGTTTCATAAATTGTCGACATATTTTTCTGCGCAGCGGACTTAACTCACTCTAATTTTGAACACATGGCTTCTGTCATGTGATATTTTCAAAACACTTGCAGACAGAGGTCCCAGCAGAAATAAACCGTCATTCTGCCGCCAGGGTCTTTCTTTTTTCTCGCAATCGCCTCCCCCCCCCCCCCCTCCTCTATGCCTGTCAGTTATTCTTTTATCACGTAGCTGTGTTTTCAGTTAGCGAGAGCAATATATTATTAGCTCACATCTTTGAGTGTAGTAAAATAGCGTTTTGTTAATGTAAAACATGAGCCTCTTTATTATCTGTCGAAAATTGATTTGGCATCCACCGCCGTGGGCTCGACTCGTCCTAGCATCAGAGACTTTGCCACGCTTTTGTTGCCAAGCGTGGAGAGACGTCCGTTCATAGCTGCCACAGCCAGTGAGAATAAGTGGCTGAAATGAATAAAGTGAATAAGTGGATAAAGGCCTACAATTTGCAGGTTTGAGTGGTGCTGAGGGCAATGAGCAGAGTGCAGAGGTAATTGCAGTCTGCTTGAACTGCAAGAGAGGACGGGAGCTGTATACGGTTATGGATGAAACATCTGACGTGTGTTTCTTAGAATTTTGAGAACTTCCAGGGCTCTCTGTGGGAACCTCATGAAGTTCTCTGGGCTCTTTCAATCTAGACTTCTGTTAGGTTGTCAGTAGTTGCAGATTGTTGATCGATATGGGTTATTTGGTGGCCAATATGTTGCTGAGATATTCTTAATATTATTTAATGACAGCGTACTATTTAAGTTGCTGAAATGATATGGCCACTTAAATGACCAGTCAAAGCTTTGGACACATTTGATGTTTCTCATGATCTTAAAAACACTTTTAATCTTATGCTTCAATGTTTGAAATTAGTTTTGTTAGCAAATACATTTACATATTTACATATTTTCTTTACAAAACTAAAATTTGATTACATAGTTTTATAAAAAGTGTCATTTCATAGTTTCGATGACTTAACTCTTAATTCTAAAATGTGGCCGAACAGTGTTTCCCAAAGGAATATAAGGTTACAAATTTCTTGAACATTGCAATTATGTCTCCTAGATGATATTAAATGAAAAGCAAATGAAAACTTTCTGTCTTTTTCTTCTTTCTTAAAAATTAAAAACGTTAATAATCTTCTAAAAAAGATCTCAACAATGTCTCAAACTGTGCTCAGATTTGCCAAGATACCAAAGACTGATCTAATTTAATCACAGTAGAATCTAATAATGAGAAATGTTTGAGTTCATATTGAAATCTCTGCTTTTTCATCACAGTTTTGGTATCTTGACTAGCTATTGTTGAGATCTCTTCTGAATCTCTAGAGGATTATTAGGCTTTGTCTCTGGATTTAAAAAGTGTAAGGAAGAGACCAAGAAAGTCATTTGATAAAAAGTGTGAGGTCAAGTCTCAAACATTGTTCAGATTACACAAAAACTTTCAAAAACAAAATGTTGATAAGGCTGATTGTAAATTCTGGAACGGACACAAGGGGGAAGTACCACTTCTGTTAATCCACCAAGCAGGCACAGTTATAATCTCAAAATGGCCAAATACCAGTCAATATATATATTGGTCTATCACAAGTTTTGAATGTCTACTTTTTCTGGCCGTGTTACATTCTGTTTATGTGATGTTGTTTTCACCAAACAAACTTTTTTCAATGACAGAGTGTTGCTTGTGGACCAAGCACAAATCCCACGAGGACGTGTGTGACTTTAACCTACACGCTGCTAATGAGGGACACAGTGAAAAACACAGCAGTGTTGGTGGATAGCCAGTTAAAGCCATGTGTCTAGGTGCTGAGCCATATTGCATGTGCCATCTTTCTCTGTTTCTCTCTCTTTCTCCCCACTTTTCAGCTGGCATCTGCTCATGCCAGGAAGCTGAGTGAGTCATTGACTTGAGAGTTGGACGAGCTTCATACTAGCATTTGAGAGCACTAATCTCAGTATGAAAGGCCTTTTATTGAAAAATGCTCTAATTCTGCCTCTCTAGATAAGAAGTCAGTAAATAATTATTTACTGTTTGTTCAAAAGATTCTGAAAATTGCAGTTGTGCTCGTAGTGTAATTGCAAAACCTCCATTGTTCCTATTTCAATTATGATTGTCTGTTTGTAGATGAGGCACGAGAGGAGATTACAAGTGTTTTTTTTAGGCGAGTTCCCCTGTGAGGTCTTACACTCTCACAGCCTTTAAGGATTTATCCTTTTCCTCTCTTTTTTTAAAGTCTGGCAACAAGATACCACACAAATCTCTGCGATTTCAACGGATGCGTAACGGCAACCGTGAATCACTTTTATTGTTCCTCTACACTTGTTTTCCTCCTCTGCGCTTCATGCCAACGGGGCCTTATTTCAACAGATGGTTAAAACAGACGTTAAGATAAATCCATTTTGAAGAAGAGGACGAAAGGAAAAAAGAGTGACTTCCAATATAAAACGCTGCATCTGTTTTATTGGTCAGTCCTTTTTTTCCTTTGACGCAAGACCATATTTTGAAATGGATCAGCAGATGGCTCCCGGCCCTTCCTATTTACTGCAGAAATGCTCCAGGAACACATTATCTCACATTATAGCCACACTATAAAACTAACAGTGCCCACTCGTCAGTGTCCACTTAAGCCAGCACGACTGGCATCAAAGTGGGTAGCTATAGTGTGAAATCACTTTCTTTTAAAGGTTACTGCCATCGGTAACTGATGATGGCATTTATGGTGCGTTTAAGAGGAGGAATGATTCATACATCTGTTGTAATCCAGAAATAACATCTCGGTTGGGTGTGCTGAGGAATGAGCCCGACGGAAGAGTGCAATCTCTTTAAATATCGGAGTGCACAGGTTGCTGTGTGCTGCGGTTGGTGGTTGGGTGGGTTGGTAACTCTTGAGTGAGCACAGACTGATGCAGGTCCCATCAGTGCGCGTCATTTGATGGGATGGAATGGAACGTTGGCACACCACCTGCCGCCGGCCAAGTGGGGCTCAGGAAAACAACTGCGCCTGGGGAGAACCCTTGAAAAGTGAGGGCTCGGGGAGAGAGGGAACGAGATGGAGAGGAAGAAGGAGATCCATAGGGACAGGCTTTGTTGCAGGGAGAATGAGCAGAATAAGTGTTGGGAATGAGTTCCAGGAGGGTGGGGGCATCCATACATCTTCCTTGACAAGCCGGCAGGGTTTGATGGGCCACGCTCTGTGCGCCGTTCCATCTGGCGGAGATGATTGCATGGTGCATCGGCGTGCACAAGTTCATAATGTATTCATACCGACGCAACACGCTCTCCCAGTTCACCCTCGGCCTCAGATACCTGAGACGGCATCTGAATTCCAATTATCCAAAGAGTCGATGTTCTCTCTCTCTCTCTCATTCTCACCACATTACTGACTTCATTATCTTTAATGAACGGTGGCTCTAAAGCGCAGCAGCTGGTTGTAATGCCACCTTCGTCATCTCCTTTCAAGGTGCTATCTGTCCCGCGAGATGTCTCCTGTGAAAGATGCTCTCTATCTTTGCTTTCCTCACCTTGTGACCCTGATCTGATGAGCACGAGGCCACTAAAAGCAGCCTTCTTGTCAGCATTAGTATGCAGCTGATTGGTATCCTGTGGCTTTTGCACGTCATGTTTCACATTACTGGTCACACCTTGTCTCAGAGGAGAAAAAACAATTTTTCTATGGAGAGAAACCCTCCCTGAACTTCCTGCAAACACATAACAGGGGGGATTTATGCATTGCTGCAGGCACTACAGAAATATAAGGCTGAATCATCACAGCAGATTAGGTTTCACAAAGCTTCTAAACTAAGTCTCTAAGTGAATAAGCAAGTTTAGCTGGCATGTGGGAGGATGAATGTAGTTTCAGCTTTACCGTTTTCACAATGACACAAAAGCGGAGATGCACCTACATGATTATGATTTTAAATTCATAATGTGTTTGCACATGGGATGGGCTGCTTCAGAAACACCCTAGGGTTTCTAATACGCAACAAGGAAATGAATGAGATGATTCGTGACCTTCTTTTTCCTCACGTACTGGATGTGTACACAGATGTCTGTTTTACTCACCGTGGAATGAGCCGAACATTACCACTTGTGCAGTGAGTGATGTAAGAGACATGTAAGTCGAGCTATGTGCGTCAAACATATGATTTTTCTGTTTACGTTATCAGAAGAAAAGATCAAATACAGGGTGCATGTATGAAAGGAGCAGACTAAAAGGATGGATAAAAGATGTTTTTTTGAAGACTGATGTTGATTACAAATACGAAAGAATACGCTAGAATACGAAAGTACAGGCTTTAAATTAGCTTGAAGCTTAGAAATGTAATTTGTCACTGTCTGTTAGTTTAGTTTTGTATTTCTGTGTAATATTCTTTGTAGATTGTATAATTTTTAGGCTCAATGTCTAGGCTAGTTGTTTTTGACTCAAATAAGAAAAAGTAAAGAAAATTTGTAACCCATAATTCTATGTATACAGATGGGACCTATGTAGTGTCACTTGTTCAGGCATGTTTATTATTGTTATTATTCAATATAAATACTTGGAAAACCATTAAAGGATTAGTTCACTTCAGAAATCAAATTTCCTGATAATTTACTCACCCCCATGTCATCCAAGATGTCTTTCTTTCTTCAGTCAAAAAGAAATGAAGGTTTTTAAGGAAAACATACCAGGATTTTCAATGGCTACCAACGGGTTGAAGGTCCAAATTGCAGTTTTAGTGCAGCTTCAAAGGGCTCTACACAATACCAGACGAGGAATAAGGGTCTTATCTAGTGAAATGATCGGTCATTTTAAAAAAATAAATAAAAATTATATATTTTTTAACGACAAATGCTCATCTTGCACTAACTCTGTGATGCACCGCGCATTACGTAATCACGTTGGAAAGGTCACACGTGACTTAGACGGAAATACCGAGCAAGTGTTTTCAAAGAGAATATGCAACGACAAAGTCAAACGGCCTTTACACAAAAAAAAAAAAAAAAGTTAAAAACAATGTTAGACAATTTTGAAGTTGGATGAGAAAATGAGATGGAGTTTTTCGCCCTACCTCGGTACTTCCACCTACATGACCTTTCCAACGTGATTACGTAATGCGTGGCGCATCACAGAACAGTGCAAGACTACATTTATGGTTAAAAAGTATATAATTTTTTTTTTTTTTTTTGGAAAGTGACCAATTGTTTCGCTAGATAAGACCCTTATTCCTCACCTGGGATCGCGTAGAACCCTTTGAAGCTGCATTGAAACTGCAATTTGGACCTTCAATCCATTTGAAACTTCAACCCATTAGTAAATTTTAATTCTGAAGTAAACTAATTCTTTAAATAGCCGAGTTGCTCTTTTATTCACCTTCATAGAAGACTGTAGAAATTAACAGCATGCACAGCTGACTGTTTAGATCATAGAGGCGAACTGACTAACTGACCCTGAAGGATGTGACTCAGTTCTGCACCAAATCATGCTGGTCTTTAAAAGTGTTCTAATAAAAATAGTGTGAAAGTTTACGATTTCTCTTTGATTTCTGGTATTTGTTTGTGCATGCAAATTGGTGATTAAAGCACGAAGATATAAGGAGAGCAGCTAGGAGAGCCAGTCACGTCCTTGCAAGATATTCAGTGCCACTGTCAGGTCATGAAAAATGACCAGGCATGGAGTGAAGATGAGCGACTCTGTGCTTTCTAATGCTCAGTTTGGTGTGCCGTTTAATGGCGATCCATATTACTCGAGAGCTCTTTT
The DNA here is from genome assembly GCF_019924925.1 of Ctenopharyngodon idella. NCBI lineage: Eukaryota > Metazoa > Chordata > Actinopteri > Cypriniformes > Xenocyprididae > Ctenopharyngodon > Ctenopharyngodon idella. The sequence continues at coordinate 24,771,461 of NC_067238.1, forward strand.
GAAAAGCAATAAAAGACCTTGGCGAACAGGAAAATGGAAAGCACTTCATCGTCCTTCCTAGGAGCCACATTAAATCTCTTGCTGCATCAATATCCGTGGTGTCCTGCCTAATATTCATCTGTGCCGTTCGTCTGCCAATTTCCCGTTTTGAAAGGCCAGGTAACTGCCAAACAAATGCACTCTGTGCGTTAACTCTGCGCAGATTAACTTTATGAAATCAAGGCAGGATGGATGTGCACTCTGGTATGTTTTTAAGCCTGTTTAAAATGCAAAATTGCTTCTTTTCCACTCCAAGAGGGAACTCATTTGAATTGAGTTATGCATCTCTTTTTTTCCCACAGCATGTTTGTGCAGTCTACCACTTTTAGGTGGGTTTAATGCTGCTTTTGTACAATGCATTTTTATTGGCAATCCTGTTTGCTTTTACTAATAGGAGATAAAATATATATAAAAATTGTGCATATGTACCCTGCACTCCATATTATGTACTGTATATAACACCTAGATTTTATTCCAGTACTCTTAGTCTAATGGAAATAGTGAGATTATAATATAAATAGTAGAGAACCCTTCTATCAGAATGTTTTTTTTTTTTTTCGTTTTTTTTTTTCAGATGGGTTTTTACAGTCATTGATTGTACTTGATGTGGAATTCATCCATCCTGCCAGTATAAAAGTGAGATGTATTATGGTGATTTTATTTCACTCAAACGCTGGATGACGCACACTATGGAAGTGCAGTGCTTTTAAGTTGTCTGATGTGTAATATTCCAGCAGAAAATAGTGAAGGAAATATGAAACATAATGGATATGTTGTGCTACAGATCCTAATGGAGGACGTTCCACATTCACAACACTTTTTCACATTCAGAATCTTAGTGTCCATATCGACATGCTTGTGAACATGCACATGAAAGTGTGCACACAGATTACAGCCTATTCTCTACCTCCTATCATCCATTTCTGTTCGACAGGTAAGGATAGAGGATGAGGTTTAGACACCTCAGGGTTGTTTCTCTTTTCTCGATTCCCAATCCAATCCCAACTTTGACCCAGATGTTAATCCTCAATTACACATGCAGATCCACAAGCTGCTTTTTAGGTTGCCCTGGGCTGCTTCTGAGACCAAAGCCGAATAAAGACTTTCCTGTAGACCTTTTCCATCTTGGACAATTAATATAATTTTTCACAATTTCGTAGGATATTTTCCAATTATAACGATCTGACAGGCATATTGGTTTAGAAAAGCTTTCGCACCAGTGCTTGGGCTATTTTATTCATTTCAGACTTGTACTGTGGCTCTCATAAATTATAGTGCCTGGACTTGTCACGTTGTTAACATTTCAAGGTAATAACTAACCCCATACTGAGATTTTAATGTTGAATCGAACCACTTTGCTTTGCCTCATCCCTTTCACTGACTCAAGAATCTTTCGTTTCCATCATTGTGTTTTTGAATATCGTAGACCGAATGCAGAGTTGCCTTATTAGAAGTAATTGTCACTTTGACATTACCAGTTTTGGTTTATCTCAGTAGTCTGTCCATCATCTCTTCATTCTTTATATTATTTGCTTTTTTAAAATGTATTTATTTATTTATTTATTGACAATACAGATACAGAACTGTTAATCAGCACAGGTGTAGGAGTGGAATAAAGACCCCCGCTCATTATTCTGTCATAAACGTTTAGCTCAGGCTGGGATAGATGGATCTGTAAAACGCTTGAGCTTTGTTTTTAGCACGAGTGACTTTTTATCAATTGGGGAACGGATTGAGAGTGCAAAGAGAGCAAGAATGGGGCACATGTTTAGGTTCTGGTGCACACATACAGCCATAGAGGTGCCTATAGGGAATGGGAGCCATACAGAGCTGAAATTCCCACCCTTTTTTATCTCTTCTGCTTTAGAGCACCCACCTTTCTTTTTAGATCATTCTGCAGTGTGTACATGGCTAGCAAGACAATAGCTGATATCTCTAGTTGTGAAGCATGTTTAAAGGGAGGTATAGCCATTATCAATTGACTGTGTTTAATATTCTTCTGTGGAGTAAGGCGTGCTGAAAAGAGAGCGGTGAGAAAAAGAGAAGGGGAAAGACAGGAGCCCCTGCTGTTATCAGAGTTAAGGGGACACCCAGGACAGTTGTAATCAGGAAAGTCAAGCAACATTTCCCAGATGTAGGACGACTGCTCGCCCTGACACACAATGTTCCCACAGCTGGTACAACACGTACATGTCTGTCTATATGTAAGGAACAGAGAGAACAAGGGTGATGATGGGTCAGTACAGATGCTGATGTTGTAAAACAACTAAAATGAGAGTGACTTTGCTATCATAAGTCTGATAGATAGGCAGGCTTTTAAGGTGCACTGTTATAGCAGCTAAAGAACACCGTGACCCCAGCGTTAGTCATGACCTTCTGGAGTAAACAATGTCTAGATATCATGTTGTGCGCTGTCATATCTAGGATTTTGAATAACAAAAAAAGCATGCACATGCCCTAAAAAACATCACTGTTGCTGCAAAAAACTAAAAACTAAACCAAAAAAAAAAAAATAAATCAAAAGAGATGGTAGAGATGGAGACCTCTTCATCTCTAACAATGACCACTTTATCAAGAGAGAGAGATGCTGACCAGTCTTGTTAGATATTACCCACAATCAGCGTTCTATTTGTTAAATATTTTGCTTTTTAAAAACCTAAATATAAACTTCACATTTTAAGAAGCTATGAGCATACTAGAGCTATTTAAATTCTTAGGGACATGAATGATACTGCAAATCATGCGGTTTATTGAGGTCTACTATTGTTTTTTTAAACAGTCAGATTTTTTATTTTTGTTAACTAACTGACACAAAGTAAATTGAAGTTGAACCATGTAGCAATGCTCTAGAAACCACTCACAAATCCTAGTAACCACATAGCAACACGTGATAACCCCCAAGCACTGTGACTGCGAGTTTTGCACATGCAAGCAAATTAGCTTATTTCTATTATACTTAACCATAATCAAGTGTAGAATGGGTTTACTGACTATTTAATCTGGAGGAACAGGGTATTTTAGACATTACATGTCTGTTGAAGATGCTGGAGATCTCTGTGGGGTTCCTCCAGATTTCTGAAACATTTTAATGAGAGTATTGCCGGTGTCTTTGATCATTAGGGAAATGGTGATGACAGCTGGAATTTGACTGGTGTTACTATCTATGAACTCTCTAAAGGCGTGTACCGTGTATGTAGCTATGTGTGTATATCTTACAGGAGCTCAGGTGCTGTGGAGAGGCAGCTGTTGGGATATCACTGAGGTCTCACAAGAACTGTTCCACTTTTTCTTCTGCAGATCGTACTGAGAAGCGCTCCACCATGCCCGACTCACCTGCTGATGTGAAAACACAGTCCAGGTTAACTCCGCCCACCATGCCTCCTCCCCCCACCACACAGGGAGCTCCCAGGACCAGCTCCTTCACCCCAACTGCATGTGAGTACTCATTCACACTGTGTTTGACCTATTCATCAACACCACGACAGATGACCAATGTATCTGAATGGCACAAAAGTATAAAATATTCTCATAGCAAACCTTTCATACTGAATCCAATTCTGTTCTTTCTTGGAAAGTGTGGATACCTAAATAAACTTCCAGCATCCAAACTAACCAAGTCAGCCAAGCCAGATCATTGCAGTACGTTTTTTTTTTGCATTTGGTTTACAGAGATGCATTATTTCATTTTGAAATAATGATATTTGGACTTCCAATTCATCTTCCTGCATTTCACAGTTTGTGATGTGTCAGAATTGTTGGCTAGTTGGTTTAAAGGAGATGTTCTTACAGAAACTAATCAAATACTAAATAAGTTGTGTTTGTGTCCAGTGGAGAGAAGTACGGGAGCTTTGGAGTTCCTGTCATATGCATATGTTGAGTTTTGATCTGAGCTTTGGGTGCGTAAATTATTTAACAGCATTATTTTTACGGTTAGACCATATGCAACCGCTAGATCAGACATGATGTATACTAATCAAAACTTTGAGCGTGAGGTGAGAATTACCAGTATTTCTGCACTGCAATGTTATTCTTACAAATGTCAGAGAATATAAAGAATATGTAGTTTTGCATTCCCCTCATTACTGCCGTCATGAGTTCACATCGCCTTCTGACCTGCAGATTTTTGCGTCTGCCCGCTGGCTGATGCCACAAAGAGCATCACACATGGCAGCTCAGGGGAGCGCTGGAGTGGCTCACTATCAAAGCCGTCCGTGCCGCAGCCTCCCAGCACCATGTCAGTGTAATTGAGCAGTGGTGTGCTGTCAACAGCAGTAACACATTCCTCTCTCTGATGTTACATCCCTAAAAACAGATCAGTTGGACTCTGCAATTAGCGCTTATGAAAAAAGAGACAAAAAGCAAGCCGGGTCTGAAGCAATCCGGAGCCTTTTTAAAGGCAGACTCTAATTATACATTCTGAAGGTTTAACAAAGCAAGCGCTTTGATTTCCCCTCCATGTAATTGTTACCAGATGCAGCTCAAGTATCTCGTTTCTGTTCTGTTGGAGGGAGGCCAGGCAAACGAGGCTATCACGCAGCCTAATCTCATTAGAGAGACGTTGATTCCAAGCTGCATCCCTCCGCCGCGTATGTTTCTCATCGTGGCACGGGGGGCACTCGACCACATGTATTCTCCTCCTCTGGACTTAATATGTCTGATGTATGGAAGCAAGAACGCACGGCTTCCTTCTCAAAGCTGCCATGGCTGATTCAAAACAAATGTTCCACTGTCACAAGAGCCTCGTTCAAGCACCGTCAGTCACAGGCGTTCATACAAAGCCAGTGTCATTTTTGACAAAGGATCGTCTTGCAGCTTCTTTTTGAGGAATGTTCCTGGCAGTGTTTAATATGAATCTTTTGGGTTTAGATCGTTCAATATACTTGGGTTAAAAATAAATGCCAATGTTCTCTTTGTGGCGTGTAGAAATAATATGTTTCTGTTTTCCAGTAACGAATGGCACCAGTCACTCTCCTACTGCACTGAACGGAGCTCCATCTCCACCCAATGGCTTCAGCAATGGGCCTTCATCATCATCTTCATCCTCACTGGCCAATCAACAGCTGCCACCGGCCTGTGGCGCAAGGCAGCTCAGCAAGCTCAAACGCTTCCTCACGACACTGCAGCAGTTCGGCAATGATATCTCACCTGAGATAGGAGAACGAGTGCGTACGCTGGTGTTGGGGCTTGTGGTGAGTCTGCTATCACATATACTGTGTCACTTGGTGGCTAAAGTCAGCATGAAATGAAAATTCACCCAATCTATCATGTAAATGCATGGTATTAATCTTATTGTGAATGATTAATCTGTGCACAGTGTTGGGGAAAGTTACTTTTAAAAGCAATGCATTACAATATTGCGTTACTACCTAAAAAAGTAACTAATTGCATTACTTAGTTATTTTTTATGAAAAGTAATGTGTTACATTACTTTTGCGTTACTTTTCCTCAGCTGGGATGGGCTTGCTTGTTTGTTTTATAATAACCACTAAAAAAAAATTGGCAAATGTTAAGGCTCTTTCACACCAAAATTGAAATGAATAAGCCTCAGGCTGAAGGAAATACATATTTACACCTGTACAGTAGAAGGCGCAACTCAAACAAACCTTTCAGCTGTGCTGCCGTTCTGGATTAAAGAAGAATACAATACAGGAGAAGGAAGTTCAACGCTCTTATTTCTAAATCTAAAGTAATTTTTGCTTATTAGTATGGTTGAATTAGATCATTGAAGGTCAGCAGCAAGACATTGGTTAATAAAGTGAGATTAAATACATAAAGTATATTTGTGTAATCTAATGTAGTTAATTATTACAGGTTTGCATAAAATTCTGAGATTGCATTTCACTGTTTTTATTAATTTTGAGGAAAACTGAATGTTTTCGTGCAAGTGAGATGCATGTACACATTTAGTCTAGAACTATAAAAACCATCATGTTCACACAGCGCACACAACACCTCTGCACTTTATTTCTCTCAACCTGGGGACAGGAGAGCAGTCAGTCAATAAATGTGAAAAAGTAACTTGCGTTACTTATTTGAAAAAGTAACTTGGATATTTTGTTGTAAATTGAAAGAGTAATGTGTTACTGTACTAGTTACTTCTGATTACATAACTCAAGTTACTTGTAATGCGTTACCCTCAACACTGTCCATGCATTTGTTTTATTTTTTAGTTCTGATAATTTTTAATCAAAATGTTAAAACTCGATTTTACTGTGAAATGACAGACTTTTTTGTGGTGATGTATGCCGGACTTCTCCAATTATGGATCTTCCTTAAACCCTGTTTTTGAGGACAATACCCATATCTCAAAATCCAATCGGCTACCAATGAATTGAACCATGTCCTACACTTGTTTTCTTTTTCGATAAGCTGTTACACTCGGATGTACATCAAAAAACAGAAGAAAAGGTCTGCCGCTACTTCTGTTTCATCATTACCTTAATGATTTTCTAACAGTGTATTGTTTATATGACTAAAATTCTTTAACTAAAAAAAAAAAAAAAAAAAAGGTTGTCTCTGTCAGGATACTAGTGATTATTGTGTCTCCTGAAAAGTTCACAGATAGCTGAAAAGGATTTGTTTTGCTTTTTTGTCACCAAAAAGGTTTTGCCACCAAATTTTATTTGGCTTTTATCATAGAAAATAAAAGCTTGTCCAACACATCTGTTGCTAAGGATAGCAACATAACTGTGAAAAAGAAAGAAAAAAAAAACGATCCACTTGACAAGATGTGCACCATAAGCTGTACACAGCATTATTTTCATTAATATGTAGTTATGGAATAAACAATGGTGAAATAGCAGCCTGTACTAGAGGAGGGCTGCTTTAATTAGCCATTCCAAAGGAAAGCTCTTTTTTTCAGCGGGCATTTGTTTATTTTTCGCTATGTCTACATGCAGAGGCTTCCTTGTGTCCCCTTGGCTTCCATGGCTCTTTTTAATTCGCTCCCCACTCTGCCTTATTGAAAAGAGTGACACACTTAATTAGCGCCGCCGATGCTGGAGAAAAGCTCAGGAGGCTTTCTGGCTGTCAAAACAGGCCGCTGCAATCTGGCCGAACAGATGTAAGCCTAATGTAACAAAATTCAGGTCTGGGAAAAGAGAGGAGGAAAAAAAGCCTGTGTATTTTTCTCAAACGTACGACTCTCCGCCGTCCTTCCCATCTTTCCTTCCGCTACCTCTCTTGGAAATAACATCTAGAAAATTGAAAATAGTATCCAATCCGTTCTATCAGTCTGTTAAAAGATGATAGAGCTGAGAGCAGGAGAGATAGAAATTAGTCATTTCTCTTTTTTTACACTGCCAAGTTTAACAGGGGTGAGATATATGTCAGTTAGGTAGGGAACAAGACATATTTTTTTAAAGCCGCATATCTTCTGTGTGCGTTATGATGTTTATGCCATGTCTTATCTCGGAGAGCAAGCTGCCTGGTGTAATACTGCATCTGTAGTTGTGTTTGCTTACGTATTTGTGTGTGTTTGTTGATGCAATGATGATGCGGTCAACGCGTGCACATGTAAAAACCACCAGATCAAACTTCCCCATACAAGGCCTTTCACCACAGCCATCCATATGCCTCCCATTACAGTCTTCAAATCATTCAATCTTCAGCAGGATATAGTTTTGCCTCCAATAAGTAATATTATCACATAATGTTTTCCACATGTATTCATGCGTGCACCGTCTTTTTTCCTCTCTCCCTGCAGAACTCCACTCTAACCATTGAGGAATTCCACTCCAAACTGCAAGAAGCGACCAACTTCCCACTCCGACCTTTTGTCATCCCATTTCTGAAGGTATTGCACAAGCAAGCAATCTGGAAAACATTTAAACAACTGAGGCACAGATGTACATATTTCTCCCAGCTCTCGATTTTTTTTTCATCCCTCGCTTTTAAATGGCCTAAATGGATACATGTTTTCCTCATGAGCAAAGAGGCATCAGATTTCTTGGTCACTGGGACCTATTTTTTAGTTTCTCTTTGGAAATACTTGATGCGAACACACATTACTCAGTGTAACAGCTCCATACGAGACCGTCCCACAGCACAATGTCTCTTTTTATTCATACGTGTCGATGGACGCCCTTGTTCGACCGTTGCTTTTCTCACGCTGAATTTCTAAGGGCAGGGCACATCTGAAACCATTACCACAGTAAGACGATCTGTTGTCTGGGAGAATATCAACCTTTGCCCTCTCTGCCGCCCATTTGTCACTACAGCCCTTATTTCATTACAGTTAAATGTGTCTCTGGGCCTGTTTATGTTGGAGCACTTAACATGAACCGTTCAAATAAACACTCTGCATATTATTCTTTCGACTAAGGGAAGTATTTGAGTTACACATGACACATTTTTGTATCACATTATCATGTTCGAGATTAAAGTGATTGTAGCCTGCGGAGCGAATGTATAATTTGTTAATTTATGACATATGTAGCAAATAGACATCAGCGCTTGATAGAGATTAAATTCTCATGAGCTTTGATCCATATGGTGACTGCTGTATCCATCCACTCTCAATCGTTAGCCATTCGTTTTCATCTGCTAGTAAGTGACAGCTATTACGCACGACGCACCAACCTACCCTTTCCCCTCCCTCTTTGTCTAACCTTCACCCCCTCCCCCTGTTTCCCATCTTTCTCTCTTGCTCTGCTTTCCTCCATCTTCCTTTCCATAATAATAAAATAAGCGACCGGTGGAGATGGATCAAATCTGTGTTGTTTACTCCATTAGATGATGATGGAAAGGGGTCCGTCGGTTTGATGCTGCTGCCGTTCTCGCAGCGTGCCATTCGAAGGCATTTCATCTTGTCCACTGCTTGTCCTGGCTGGCTCTGTCATGCAGAAATTGGTCCCATTAGGGGTTGCGCCGGCCGCTGACGGATGCAGAGAAGCATACAGGGACACTTCCCTGACTCGCTCACTCTCACACAACTCCACGCCATATGGTTACTGTATCATCCAGTCAGGAGGGGTGGTATCAAAGAAGCAACTTGTGTTTTTTTTCTCGCTCCCTCTCTCCCTCTCGTCTAATTTTAGTGGTTTTCCTCAAAGGAGCCTTTAATGACAAATACCATATGGCTGTGGGAACAGGGGCTTTTATAAGTGTGCAGAAGCGCAGCTGCAACAATGTGCATTAGCAGCATTTTTTCATTAGGCTAATGTTGTCTAGCGACCCTCCCGTCAGAGTTGGGTTTTGCGGGGAAGTGTTTACAGGAAGGGCAGCGCGCATCACGCTAATGATGTAATCCGAATTTGACGCCAGCTGACGGCCTTTGTGCTGATGGCTTTTGTTTATGATTTCTCCAAATGGATTCCTCATCAGATAAATTTGTAATATTTAGCCGCCGCTTCGTTCAGCAGGCTTCATAAAGCCTGTAAGCACATGTGTTCCTCTGCGGCTCTGTGCCTCATTGCTCAGAGACGTACTCAGCGTGACATAGTCGGCGCTTCACCACATGCTAGCAGTGCAGAGGAAGTGAGGATTACATATACATGGCAAACTGCTTTGCGGCTTGTGTTTGATATGCTGGTTTCCAAATAGCTGTGTGCTAATGGACCACACAGGAGCTGGAGAACACACTCAGACATAATCGAAGCAAACGTCAAATCACTGCATGTTTATAAAGCTACAGGATTGTATTATGAAAAATACATGATGATAAAATTGTTTTTACCGCTATTATCCAAAATGCTTTTATACGGAGTTGCACACAACACAAATTAGACTGTTGTGTTAACGTTTTCTGATGAATAAGCTTTTCTCATTCATTGTCTGGAAATACATGGCAAATATGATTTTCTTCCTCATTATTTTGTCTTGTTAAATATCTAAACATTCTTTAAAATCAAGATGAATTAAGATAAAAGCAAAATGACATATGCAACCCTGCACAACAAAACTAGTCATAAGGGTCAATTTTTTTAAATTGAGATTTATACATCATCTGAAAGCTGAATAAGCTTTCCATTGATGTATGGTTTGTTAGGATAGGACAATATTTGTTTGAGATACAACTATTTGAAAATATGGAATCTAAGGGTGCAAAAAAAAAAAAAAATATTGAGAAAATCGCCTTTAAAGTTGTCCAAATGATGTCCTTAGCAATGCATATCCACTCACAAAAATTTGTGGTAGGAAATTTACTAAATATTTTAATGGAACATGATTTGTACATAATATCCTAATGATTTTTGGCATAAAAGAAAAATCGATAATTTTGACCCATACAATGTATTGTTGGCTATTGCTACAAATATACCCATGCAACTTATGACTGGTTTTGTGGCCCAGAGTCACATATTAGATCTTGTTTTCTTAAAAAATATATATACTTAAAAATTTGTTCACTTCATAATTCAAATTTCCTGATAATTTACTCAGCCCCATGTCATCCAGGATGTTTATGTCTTTCTTTCTTTAGTCAAAATGAAATTAAGGTTTTTGAGGAAAACATTCCAGGACTTTTCTCCATATAGTGGACTTCAACGGCTACCAACGAGTTGAAGGTCCAAATTGCAGTTTCAGTGCAGCTTCAAAGGGCTCTACACGATCCTAGCCGAGGAATAAGGTTCTTGTCTAGCGAAACAATAAAAAAAAAAAAAAAATTGTATATTTTTTGAACCACAAATGCTCGTCTTGCACTAGCTCTGCGATGCGCCACGCATTACGTAATCACGTTGGAAAGGTCACCCGTGACGTAGGCTGAAAAGTGTCGAGCAAGTGTTTACAAAGCGAACGTACAAAGGCTAAGTCAGACGGCCTTTATATATAACTAGGATGTCGGACAATTTTGAAGTTGGAGGAGAAAATGAGATGGAGTTTTTCACCCTACCGCAGTACTTCGGCCTACGTCACGCATGACCTTTCCAACGTGATTACGTAATGCGCGGCGCATCGCAGAGCAGTGCAAGACGAGCATTTGTGGTTAAAAAAAAGTATTCAGATTTTTATTTTTTTTTACAAAATGGCCAATTGTTTAGCTAGATAAGACCCTTATTCCTCGTCTAGGATTGTGTAGAACCGAAGCTGCATTGAAACTGCAATTTGGACCTTCAACCTGTTGGTAGCCATTGAAGTCCACTATATGGAGAAAAATCCTGAAATGTTTTCCTCAAAAACCATAATTTCTTTTCAACTGAAGAAAGAAAGACATAAACATCTTGGATGACATGGGGGTGAATAAATTATCTGGAAATTTGAATTCTGAAGTGAACTAATGGTTTAAAAATATCTCCCAATGGGGTAAAAAAAAAAAAAAGTTAATTTTTTAACCCAACTTTATATCATGTCATTTTACTCCTCAAGAAAATGTATCTTGGTATAAGAATGTTTCGATATTCATACTGGAAAGCGAGACAAAATACTGAGTAAGAAAACAATTTTTTACAGTGTTTTTTAAAGCCACTGTATATGAACTGTCACTAACTATGAGAACCTCCATTTAATGAAAGTCTAAGGTCACTTAGGGTCAAAGCAATTTCACTGCCTCTGGTAATTATCACCATAAACTACTAACAGACCATTACCTCATACAGCTGGCGACCAAGAGGTCCTTTATAAACAATCCCAATCATTATCTTCATTAAAATGAATCAAAATAACTTTTATTTATTTACATTTATTGCGTTTTACTTTTTTGATTTTTGGCATTTAATCTGTATCATGACCAATGGCTAAATTTTTTGCCATGCTTCCTTTAAAGTCTATGCTTTCATTGTGTTTCGTTCAATATTCAATCAACGCACTGCTCCTAATTTTAGCCATTACATCACTGAAAAGGCACACTGTGAGAGTACTCTGAAGAATATTCCAGAGCTGAAAAGATGTCTGATTATAGTCTTAGATCAGAGTCACAGGCCAGAAAGAAAGAAAGAAAGAAAACAGAAATGAAGAGAGCACAGAAAGAGAAAAAAAATAGACATCATCCTCCAACTAACACCTTGCGCTGTTTAGATGCTGCAATAGTCCAACTGTTGTTGGATGGGGATTCACAAAAACCTTTCATCTGCCGTGAAAATGCTCCTCAGTGTGTCTTTGAAGTGGCGAGGCCTCCAAGTGCTTTCGGAGAAAGCCAAGCCAGCTAGTAATCATGACGGAGATGCAGAGGAAATGAGACAGAAAGAAAGCAAACGTTGCCCCCCCACCTCCAAACCATCTGCTTTGAAGATGTCACTTTCTATGTTGACCATGATTGCTCATATCAAGGGCCCAGGGCACTAATGCATGTTTCAGGTCACAATAGAGTGCTGCTCGAAACGGCGTGAGAGTGTCTTTATTTTGGAAGAATGTACCTGTAATAATAATAATGAGTAAACAAAAAACGGTGTTTAGAGCCTCTGGCTGTGGACAGCTTCATAGTGCCACATCTGCTCAGCACAACCTGACCGCTATCTCCCCCTACAGGCCAACCTGCCACTACTGCAAAGGGAGTTGGTGCACTGTGCACGGCTGGCCAAGCAGAACCCGGCTCAGTATCTCGCCCAACATGAGCAGCTCCTGCTGGACACAAGCACCACATCACCCGTCGACTCTTCTGAACTCTTAATGGATGTCAACGAGAACGGCAAGAGAAGAACGCCTGACAGGTGAGCCAAACAGTAAATTGACATCATTATCAATTAGTTTTGTAGTTTTTTTAGACAGATACACTACATTTTCAATTGCCCCTACACAAAAAAAAACAAACATTTTATTTCCTTTGAGAGAAAAATACAATTTATATTTATATTTTTCTATAATTTACACAATTATAGAAAAAAAAATACTTTTTTAATGTAATATTACTGTATGTATTCTTTTATCAAAATTTACAGCAATCTAATTAATGTTTACAAGGCTAACAGAAGTCAGTCGGATAAGTGTGTTCAATTCATCACACAAAACCAGGTGTATAAGTTTCCAAGGAATAAAAACACAATCAAGTAAGTTGTAAAGATGATGCAAACTTTCTCATACTGGCTTCAGGTCAGTGGGCCTTTTCTTATTGTTGAGCCCAGATAACGAAACAAAGAGCTCATAGTAATTAAAATCTTTTTTAAAAGTTATCAAATATCGATACGTTTAATAGAGCATTTGTTTGGTAGTGAGTGGACTTTAGGCACCTAAATATATAGACTAGGAATACATGCTTGTAAAACAGCTGGAGGGATGTAGAAATGTTGCAGCAGGTTATGAGTGTCTATATTGTCATGCGTCATTTGGATTCTCATCCTTTAATGGAGCAGAACCTAGAGGAACCAGACACATCTGGAGAATGCAGATAGATTCTTTGGAGACTTCCTGTTGAGATGGACATGAGTAAGAATTAGCACTGTAAAACCAGAGCAAATCTACAGTCTGTGGACTGAGAGAAAAGCTATATAAATATAAAAGCTTTTATATATCAGTTCATTTCCAGGAGCTCAGAATTATTTCTTTTTCAGTGAAGAAACATCATTTTTAATATGCAATCTTTTATGAATACATATCAGCTCAGGTCCCCGTGGTTATTAGGGAAGAATATACAGCTCTCTATTTTTCTCTTTCTATCTTTTTTTTTTTTTTTTTAAATGTAATACCTGCATTTTTGCGTGAGCTCTAATGTATGGCTAGGTGAGCCTGGGGACATGGCTGATAACACATACAGATGAGACTCAGCTCAGATACGGCTGGCTAAGCGCTTCTGTTTCTGCTTAGCTCGGCTCGGCTCAACTCGACTCTCCACACTCAGAATGAGGAGGTGCAAGAGAGAGAGAAAGCAATATTGGAATTTGAAAGGGAGCTATGCTGTCCTTAATCACGGAGTACAATATACGGTCACTTCAGTCTGATTAATATCAAAGGAATCAGGAAACTACGGCTACAGAGAGGAGCGCACCCTACAATGCATTCTTAGTACGCTCTCCTCATTTAGAAGAGAAATGTGTGCCGAGACTTATTTGAATAAAATATTCCATTGTGCTGCACAACCCCTATATATTTGAAAAGCAAAAAAAAAAAAAAAAAAAAGGTGTTTCAAAATGAGGTTCAGATTCAGTTCACAGCTTTCAGTGATCCTCAAAACCTAATTTAAGACATTACCTGGGATTTTAAAATGCTTGCACGCAATGACTATCAGTGGGATCTTACTTGTACACTACTGTTAAAAAAAAAGTTGTGGGTTGGTAAGATTTTTTCAGGTTTTTAAAAGAAGTCCCTTTTGCTCACCAAAGCGGCATTTGTTTGATCAAAAATACAGTAAAACAGTAGTTTTATATTATTAGTAGTAATAATATAAAATAAAACAAATTACAATGTAAATAAATAAATTTAAAAAAAGAGATTTTAAAAAATGCATGTTTTGTGGATGGGAAAAAAAAGTAAGATGGAGAATTACGTGAAAATCACATACAGTGTCTGAATCAGAGACACAAGTCCATGAAGAATGGATAGAATTAGAATTGGTATTAAAATGTATGAGACTAGGGTAAAATAAAGGCAGCTGTGTTTTGGAGGTGTGGGTGGAGGAGAGAGTTTGCTTTGAGGAGCATATGGACGGTGATGGATGCACATTAGCAGCTCATAAAAGCAGCTCATTAGGAAGTTCAGTCTCTTTCAGAGGTAACCGAGGGACGACCGCCTCACAACACACACACAGTGACTCACACGAGTACCAGCATCTGCGAACACCTGGACCCGTGACACATGAAAGTGAAGGGCAGAGCAATGTGAAAGCCCCAGGGTTTAGGTGCGCAGAGTGAGTCCTGTAAGTGCACATCTCTTATGGTCCTCATGTGCTCTGTCAAGACCTCTTTTTATGGACAACAAAGTGCTCGACGGAGCCATAGTAGCTGCTTTTCTACTTAGCACATTAGATGACAGACTCTTACTGCCTCAGGAGCAGTTTCACATTCTCCCCTCGACCAACAACGAAGGAAAGTACATTACATGAACGAACACACTGTCCTCAGAAGACATCTCAATGTCAGACAGTGTCTCGTTGGAGTGGTTAAAAAAAAAACTAGTGAGTCAACATTCTCCCTGACATGGAAAGACAACCAGTTGTGTAGAAGAGGAAATAAAAAGTGTCTGTATGCCTAACTATCTATCTATTCTATCGTTTAACCTGTCTGTCTGTCTATCTATCTATCTATCTATCCATCCATCCATCCACCCACCCATCCATCCAGAGCCGGTCTTCCCTATACACAAAGTACACAAGTACCTCCGAACCACCAGGGGGCCCCCTTGCTCTCAAGAATGATTTAATGACTAGAGCTGTCTTTCAGTTTCGTTTTTGATTTTGGTTTCAAACGGTTGTGAAATCACGATTCTGCGTTCCTTTCCTTTAAAGTGGTGCACTGTCACCCTTACACCCAAATCAGTCAAATCATGTAACGTGTAAAAGCGTATTGAGCTGCGAAACAGACGCTGTTGAGCAATTTGATTTGTACAAAAAATTTACGGTTTTCAAATAAACCTCATTATAAAGGAACACCCCTTACCCCGCCCTAAACCCTACCCATCACTGGGGTTTAAACAGATCGTATGAAAGTGTACAAATGAGGTTGTACGAATTCACACAATTTAGCCACCAATTCAGCAAAATGTAAAATAGTTGCGAATTGCTGTGAGATTGTGTTGGGTTTTTATGAATGCACTGACAGGGGCCCCTGACAAAGTTTTACTTAGGGCCGCTAGAAGTCTAGGACTGGCTCTGTATCCATCCATCCATCCATCTACATTAGTGTAACCTCAGTGCAACACCTCTCCTTCCTTCCTGTCCTCACTCTGAAATCTTCTTTCTCATTCCAGAACCAAAGAGAACGGCTTTGAGCGGGAACCACTCCATCCCGAGCACCCCAACAAGAGGCCCTGCACTATCAGCCCTGGCCAGCGTTTCAGCCCCTCCAACGGGCTCTCCTACCAGCCCAACGGCCTGCCACACCCCACCCCACCCCCTCCACAGCACTACCGTCTGGACGACATGGCCATCGCACACCACTACAGAGATTCCTACCGCCACCCCAACCACCGCGAGCTCCGCGACCGCCCTCGGCCTCTGGGTAAGAGAGGGCAGATTACAGCAGCATCTGGGGACAGTCATTAATAAGAGCGTTACTGTGCTGTGAAAGATTGTTAGAGCCCGAGACATGCAATATAAGCCGCCTTCTCCACGGCTGCGGTCACCAGTGCCTCCAATCCCCAAACTTTGTGAATAATATATTCCATTTTGATGTAAGACCTCTATAAATTTGGAGGGTAAAAACAAGTTTCAAATAAAATGAGGCTCAAATTCAGTTTATGGTTTTTAATAGACCCCAATAATATAGAAAGTCATGAATAAAATGTCTTTCTTAGAGGAAAATGTGCACTTGATTAAACTGTAAATTAAATAAATAATAACAATAATAAAATAATGATAAGAGTACAGATGCAAAAACCGTCTGACGTGTTTTCTTTTAAATGAGCATTTTTTACCAGGCTACTATGTTTAGGTTCAGTAATTTCACTTTAATGGCAATGAAAAGGTTATTAGTCATTTATTGAAATGCCTTATTTTCAAAAATGTCACTTTAGTCAATTCATTGTTTTTTAACAATTTTGACTGTCTTTTGCTGCAAAACTCCATGTGTTGCTTTTTTTGCAAAAACCTCTAAGTCCAACTCTTTGGACAACAAGACATAGTAAAATGTCTGTTTCTGTCAGTTTTACAGTTTTACGAAATCCTGTCATTGCCACTGTAACGATGGACAAAACATGATAAAAACTTGCAGCTCTGCAATTGAAAGCCGGCTTATTACCACACCATTATTCATCTTGAAATCGTATGATTCGATTTGCGTCTTTTGATTGGTTCTTCTGTGGACTTAGAGGCTTTTGCTGACAAACGGAAATGCCGTTTAGCAGTTTCTGCCAACGAACCGGTATTTCTGAATGGGCTGACAATGGGATTTACGAATTTGAAGCGGACGTATTTGATGAACGTATACTATGTGCGGAGAGCATTCGCTTAATATCATTATCTCATTTTTGACGGAGGTGGAGTTTAGCGGCTTTTGCATCTGATCTCTTCATATATATATATATATGTAAATTTGAAAAAAATAAGAAATGTGCATTTATTATTTTAAATAAATTTTTCAAGTTAATTTAACACTAAAAGCAATATGAGCCCCATTCTCCAAGGCTGAGTTTGCCAATGCCTCAAATCCTCAAAAGTCCACTGCGTGCCGCTCAGACTCTTAGAAGTTAAACCAGGCGAGACTCAGTTGGATCAGGAACATAAACTCCTTTAAAAATGATTTGAGGTTTACATAAAGCCAACTCGCCATATCAGGTTTAAATGTGCTAAAAATACTCAAGCACGTTAGCCGGTGATATATGCACAAGATATGCATGAGCCTGGCAGCTCTGGTGCGGTGTGGAGAGAGGGAGAGAGCGTGCCCGCAGGCAGCACGGGAGAGCGGAGTGAGGGATGAGAGCGTGTGAGGAATGAAGAGTGTGTGAGCAATGGAGAATGTCAGGAAGAGGGTGAGCTATGGCTGTGAAACAGACGGGCACGACATGCCGCTGAGGGCAAGCAAGAGAAATGGAAAACCGAGGCCCAAATAGTAACACGTTTAACACTCGCTCTCTCTCTTTCTCTCGTTCTGTGTCAGGGATGCACGGCAGCACACGCCAGGAGGAAGTCATAGATCACAGGCTCACAGACAGAGAATGGGCAGAAGAGTGGAAGCACCTTGACCATGTAAGAAAAGTAATAACATTTTTTATTACTATCCAAAGTGTGTGTGTGTGAGAGAGAGTGAGAAAGAATACAGCACGAGAAGTGTGTTTGCTAGTACAATTCTGTGTATTTGCATGTTTTTTTGCTTTATTACAAAAGTGCTTCTCCTAGACAGCAATGACATTATATTGACCTCAAATGGTGATTTCAAAATGTGCAAGATACCAAAGTCTGGAATAAAAAGTCAGAGAATTTTAACATGAATGCAGACTTTTTTAAATGTTATTAAGATCAAAATTTTGTGAACGATTGCTTATTTGTGTCTAAAGAGTTTCAAGAGGAACAACTGAGACTGTTGTTATTTAAGTTGTTAAAAAAAAAAAAAAAAAAAAAAAAAAGAGCAACCTCAGAACATTAACTTTTTCTCAGGGGTTGGCATCAGTGTTTTAATGACTGTAAACATAGAGATATGTGAGTTAGTATTCAATGTAAGCCTTTTAACTTGATATTTTTATATCTAAATTTGACCAATTCTATTTAGAGGAGATGTTGTGTTGATAACACTCTGCCTGCATCTCCCCCACAGCTCCTGAACTGCATCATGGATATGGTGGAGAAGACACGTCGCTCACTGACGGTGTTGCGGAGGTGCCAGGAGGCCGACCGGGAGGAGCTCAACTACTGGATCCGTCGTTACAGTGATGCTGAAGACCTTAAGAAGACCAGCAGCTCCAGCAGCAGTCAGTCCAGACAGCAGAGCCCCGCCAGCCAAGAAAGCAATGCTTTAGGTAACACATATTCAGCACAAGATGTGTGTCTGTATCACCCAGAAAGCATCATTTCCTATTCAATTGACCTAGTCAGTTGTCTTGATGACAATATAATGATCTATCAGTTATTCTGACTGGGAAAAATTGAGTTCATTGTAAATGAGGTGTCCTTTGTTTTCTTTTTTACAGATATCCATAGGGAGCTCCTTCACAGGCCAGTATCTGGATATGTACCTGAAGAAATCTGGAAGAAAGCCGGTTAGCATGCTGTCTTTGTCGTTTTTTTAAACATGTACACATACTCATAAGCACAGGTGGAAAATCAAAGCTAAATTATTCACACAGAGCTCTTTCGTCTGTGATTTAAAAGCTCTCTGAAATTCAATCAGTCAGTCAGTTAGTTGTATGGAGAGTCAGGTGGGAACCTAGTCGGTGTCACACCAAACTCTGGTTGTTTTCCTGAGATCGAGGCTGTTCTTGAGAAAAATCAGGGGGAAAATGTAATGCACAACAAATGATGTACATAAAATTGCAGGTTAATCTCTTGGCAAAATATATACATAAATATATATTAAATAAATTGACCCATATTTATAAATAAATGAACAAATGATAAATAAAATATAATAAATTAATTCCTTTAATGCTTTTAAAAATGCTTTTTTTAAACAGAATTGTTTCTCTTTCATGCACATTTGAGATGACAATAAATATAGAAAAAAATATTATAATTTTATTTTAAAAAAATAACATTTTATTAAAAATTTACATTTAAAACCAACATTTAAAAAAAAAAATCTTCAGAAGCACAAATAACACTTGGAGTTTAGTAGGTCTTGGAGCTGTAGAGTGAGTTTTGAAATGTTTTTGCATTTTGTTTGACTCCTGTAATGTCCCTGAGTCGTGTGTTGGGCAGTTCAGTGATTGGCTTTCACTGGAAGCACCTCTACACATTCCAACAGTGATGTCAGATCATAAAGCTCTTTTATTGCTCTGGCTGAACAGGACACATAAGTGCTCCCAGCCTTTACAGCACTTCAGCACTCTTGCCATTAGCTGTGCAACAGGCTCTCAGCTCTCCACAGCACTCTGTTTTATCACAGCAGAGGAGCTGGTTAAAAGACGGATAAAGATATTAAAAGGCTTTGTTTAAAGAGCAGTTGATCTGTGTGAAATATGACAAGTGATGGATTCTGTAATAGCAGATTGTTTACCTTGGCTTCGGCTCGCTACTACACGACAGACGCATCTGCTAAAGCAGTTTGTGTTCACTGTGTGGTCTTACCAAAGGCTTTATAAAAGCAAACAAACCTTGCCACGAAAGTGACGTTACAAAAGACGTTCGTTTCAGCTAATACATTGCCTTTGCAACACAACGGCGGTAGTAACACCCTAAACAAATCACCGCAGATTGAAATTCCATCTGAATAGTCAAGTATAAATGCAGTAAAACATATCAGGGAATGTGGTGCATTTTCCGTGACCTCAGCCCATCAAGAGGACGACTCTGTGCACCAAACCACCATGGTTTTACAATTCAGTCCAGTCTTGATGAAAATGTCCCTGGCTCTATAATCCTTCATATTTAAGACTGGGGTCTGCACAACCACAGCCATCCATTTCTGCAAAACAAGAGACTGCAATGACAGTTTAGTCTATTAAAACTCCTTAAGAATAGTCTTTTTGTAAGCTATTGTACACCTCTAGTGATGGTTACACAACCCAAGCTAAAAGTGTTTAAGAGTCAGAACTGCCTTAAAGCGGTCTTCACAACTTGCCCCAGTGTAAGTGGTGAATGTCCTTTTTTTTTTTTTTTTTTTTTTTTTTAGAAAGACTGTGTACAGTAGGTGATGAATATTCAAACCCTTTTCTCGCACAGTGCCATATCCTGATCTGCATGGTCCTTTGGGGGCGCAATTGAAATGCATAATTTAAATATAAATTGCCCGATTTGCATATGCAATTAGTCAGGCTGCAGCCTTGAACAATGAAAACAAACAAACACAAAAAATCCCTAGTCTGCTCTTGAGATGAGTTTTCCAGCCAGAACTATTTACGGTTAATGGGATAACAATGTAAAAGTAGAGATAAAATGCAAGTTCAAGGAAATACATTTATACTTCAGAGGGAAAAATATCAAGGATTACCTGTAATCTGTCTTTTGCACTACAGTAGAGTCTTTGGTTTGAGGCTAAACAAAAGCATTTTATTATTGTTTATTTGTATTCAGCAAACACAGAGTCATCTGAGCACATTCAAATAAAAATTGATGTTTCTAATTAATCCCCAGATTAATCTCTCAGCTGCTTTTGAACAAAACAAACCAATAGGATCAATTAAACAATGTAAAAAATAGTTTTCCAAATGCACATTAATTAGCTGTTGAGTTACTTTGAATGAATAAAAAATGTCAGATACTATTGTTTTTAAATTAGAATTTGTATCTATTAATTTAAATTTTATATAAATATTTTAATAATTTAATTAAGAAAAAAAACATTTTGGCATAAGCTCTTTTGCTGAAATTTTTTAATGTGCATGAGACACATAACAGTTGTTTTTGCAACCATTTGTGCGGTTTTCAGTTGTTTTTTATATAAGCATGCCATAGACATAATCTTTGGCTGTGAGATGTTATGTCAACAGTTTAACATGTGCAGTTGTTACCTTAAAGCGTTAGTTTGCCCAAAAATGAAAATTCTGTCATTAATTACTCACCTTCATGTCATTCTAAACCCGTAAGACTTTCGTTCTTCTTCAGAACACAAATTACGATATTTTTGATGAAATCCGTGAGCCTTCTGGCCTCCGATAGACTGCAACACAATTACCACTTTCAAGGCCTAGAAAGGTAGTAAAGACATCGTTAAAATAGTCCATGTGACTACAGTGGTTCAACCTTAATGTTATGAAGGGACAAGAATACTTTTTGTGCACAAAAAACCCCAAAATAACTACTTTATTCAACAATTTCTTCTCTTCCCTGTCATTCTCCTACGCTGTTGATGTAGTGTAAACAGTGCAGCGCTTCCGGGTACTACGTCAGAATGCCGACTCATTATTGGCCGGCTTCTGCGTCAGCATCACATGCATGCGTTGTGCTGCTCACATGAACAGCGTCAGCCAATACTGAGCAGGCGTCTTTACGATGTCTTTACTACCTTTCTGGGACTTGAAAGTGGTAATTGTGTTGCAGTCTATCAGAGGCCAGAAGGCTCAGGGATTTCATCAAAAATATCTTAATTTGTGTTCCAAAGATGAACGAAGGTCTTACAGGTTTGGAACGACATGAGGGTGAGTAATTAATGACAGAATTTCCATTTTTGGGTGAACTAACCCCTTTAAAGAGCCATTTCTACCAGGTCTGACCCTTCAAATTTACTTGATGTAACACAATGTAGACAGGTTGATTAAGTCATATAAAATAATAATTGACTTCAATAAAACCAGTTAATTTCAATGTCAATGTTTTAGGTTACCTGTCACATTTTCTGCAGTTAGCAGAGCTGCAGAGTATATATGATCCATACATCGGTTATTCTTTCTGCACTATTTCTGTTGCTCTGCTATGGACACTTAAAAGCACTGTGCTCTTTCTTTCAGAAGAGGCTGTGAATGAGGTGAAGAGGCAGGCTATGTCTGAGCTGCAGAAAGCTGTGTCAGAGGCTGAGCGCAAGGCACATGAGATGATCAGCACAGAGCGAGCCAAGATGGAGCGCACGGTGGCCGAGGCCAAGAGGCAAGCGGCGGAGGACGCGCTGTCAGTCATCAACCAGCAGGAGGACTCTAGTGAGGTAACAGCTTGTACGCCTACCGCACATTGTTATTATATTAGTGAACAGCTGCATCGTTCACATACTGCACAATGATTCATTGGGATGGTAATATATTCCATAATTTATTATATTTTGCATTAGATATTATCTTGGGGATTTTCTTATATTTTATATGATTTGTACATGACTGATTTACTTGGTTGGGTAGTTTTATTTCCATGACTTACATTTGATCTCCTTAGTATGGAAATCTGTAGGAAAACATGGAGATCATATGAAAAGCACAGGGGGAAGAGAAAGTGTCCCAGATAATTCCTCATGCAAGCTGGTGTCACGCAGAGCCGAGGAATATAACATTGCATTTATCACCTCAGGCTGAGCGGTGCTTTTCCTCCACTAAATGAAACATGTGGACAGTTAAGGTGGTACTGATTTGGATGAGGGAAATTGGGAAGGGAGCGCCGAGTGTCTGTGCACAGCGGGGGTACGGCTCGTTTAATCAGTTAGCAGAGAAAGGCGGCACGCATCTGAGTTTAATTGTACGAGCCATGTTTATGCACGTCTCTCCGGAGGATTGCATCGGTAGCCGTTTATAACTCCAGCTTCTCGTCTCTGGGACACATTTGAGACTTTGTGATAATTGCTCTTATTTGGCCCGGAGACAAACACAACGAGGCCACAGTGGTAACCTGAGTTTCTGTGTGATCTTTGAGCGTTTTGTAGTTAACCTGTTACAAATGTGTCCTCACATAGCGCCATGTGGAACTGGGTAAAATGACTGCGTTTTTCCCCAGCTAGCTCATTATTTCCATGTTTTCAAAGCAGGGAGATCCAAAGAAAAATAAAGCAGAATTCTCTATTTACACTTAAATTCAAATGGGAAATGCTTGCTGCTAATGAGCCGAGACTTTCGCTCACTTTTCTCAAAGGTCTATGCATCTATTATTTCCTAATTGGGATAATACCCATGGAAAGAAGTGCACATTTTTTGAATGTATCAGAGCTTAAAGGGTTAGTTCACTCAAAAATGAAATTTCTGTCTTTAATTACTCACCCTTGTGTCGTTCCACACCCGCAAGACCTTTGTTCATCTTCGGAACACAAATTAAGATATTTTTGATGAAATCCAAGAGGTTTTTTTATCTTGCAGTGCAGAGCTTCCATGTTCTACGTCATAACGTCGACTCTGTATTGGCTGGCTCCTGTGTCAGCATCACACGAATGTGTCGTGCTGCTCACGTGAACAGCGTCGGCCAATACTTAGCCGGCGTTCGGACGTAAACACAGAAAAAGCACACAAAAAGTATTCTCGTCGCTTCATAACATTAAGGTTGAACCACTGTAGTCACGTTGACTATTTTAACGATGTCTTTACTACTTCTCTGGACCTTGAATGTGGTAATTACGTTGCTTTCTATTGGAGATAAAAAACCTCTCGAATTTCATCAAAAATATCTTAATTTGTGTTTCGAAAATGAACGAAGGTCTTGCGGGTTTGGAACGACATGAGGGTGAGTACTTAATGACTCATTTTTGGGTGAACTAACCCTTTAAACCTCCCTTCCCTCTCTTTCCCATGTAGAGCTGCTGGAATTGTGGGCGCAAGGCGAGCGAGACCTGCAGCGGCTGCAACACGGCGCGTTACTGCGGTTCCTTCTGCCAGCACAAGGACTGGGAAAAGCACCACCACGTATGTGGCCAGACTCTGCAGGCACAGCAGCAAAGCGAGACCCCCGCCACCGTCAGCTCCTCAGCCACCCCCAGCAGCGGAGCTGGCAGCCCAGCAGACACGCCGTCCGCCGCCACTCCCCGCTCGGCCACGCCCGGCACACCCTCCGCCATAGAGAACACGCCGCGCTAGAGTCAAAGCGGATCGTTCCTGATGCCTCAGCTGACTGGGGACTGACTCACCTGCCTCACTCGCTCCAAAATGCTAAAGCTAGCGCACTAACAAAGAAAGAAGACTGTACTTAGGGCGATCACCCACAGGAGGTCCATTTCGGGTCATATTGACTTGCCATGATAGAGAACGCAAAGATATTCTTTGTTTGAAATTCTCATTGTTCTTTATTGTTACTACAGCTATTATCAATTACTGTTGGTAATGTCCTTTATTGTTGTTGTGGCTCTCTTGCATTCTTGTAAATAAGAAGACAAATGGAGTAGACAGCCGGGACCTCTTGATGAGTATAATTGACCTCCCCTTCATTTTTTTT
This sequence comes from Ctenopharyngodon idella, assembly GCF_019924925.1. Lineage (NCBI taxonomy): Eukaryota > Metazoa > Chordata > Actinopteri > Cypriniformes > Xenocyprididae > Ctenopharyngodon > Ctenopharyngodon idella. The sequence continues at coordinate 24,795,951 of NC_067238.1, forward strand.
TTTTTTCTCCTTCGTTCTGTTCTCAAAGCTCTTTATCCAGTAGCTGGGATATGAAACTATTTGACCTCATTCAAAGACACTTTAAATGACAAAAACCAAGGAAATATTTCATAGCTGATGTAAGCAGAGACTCTGAATATTATTAGGACAGCGTTCCTTGTAAAGAAGACAACGAAACCTTGTTGAGAAAAAAACATGCCATGAAGGGCATCTGTGTCGGACGTGGTGGAGTAGACGGCGGACGGCGTTTCTGGCTCACGCGCTGAACTCTGCAGATGTGCAGCAGATTGTGAAGGAACGCAGATGTTCGTCCCTCTTCTGCAAGATAATATCCAGGTCAATGGTCTGAGAAATAAAAAGCTGTTTCACTGAGGAATGTAGGGGCGAGGAGGGCCCATGCTGGATGTTGAGTACCACACGGTGTAATGAAGGATGCGCTCTGAGCCCTGATCCCAAATGCACTTCATCAGCTCCCAAAACAGGACGTGACGTCATCAGCCAACCAGAGCAGGACTGTCAGAACCTCACTGTGACAGCCTCTGGGAAACAAAGGGCTGAGAAATTACCCATAAATCACTGGCTATTGGAACCAGTCCAGAGCCCTCTCCTGTCCTGCCTATCTCTAACCCCGCCATCAGTCCTCGTTCTGCTTCTTTTTGCCCTTCTAGATCTCATTGTGTTAAACACTTGTGTCCTGTGCCGTCTCCAATGGTTATTTATTGTACATGTGCTGGACAATTGTGACGACGCATTAATAGTTTAAACCAGAGTCACAACTTTTTAGTCTTTCTAGGAAGAACATATTTTCTCTTTTTTTCTCTCTCGCTCTCTCTCTCTCGCTCTCTCTTTCTCGCAAGCTGCTTTTCTATTTGTATGTGTTTGTGCTAGTCCCCTTGTAGTTCTTTAAGAAGAAAAAAACACTTTTCCCATTGTCCTCGAAAGACAAACGCTATCTCTCAGAGCTGCTACTTCAGTCTCATTCAGATGTTTTTTCTGAGAACTAGCATGTTACATGGAATGCTAACATAAATGTTTTTGTACATGGGAAGTACATAAATGTATTTGCACTGTCACGGTTTCTCTCGGCATGCTTCTTTTGGCAGTTTTTTTTCCATAGGGAGCCTCACTTCATAGGTTATCTTTGGAGTGCTTCGTTACATATCTGTGATTTTCATTTCTTGTTAAAAAAAATGAAGAAAAAAGTATGAAAAAAATGAGCAAAAATGAAAAAAAGACAAAACAGAAGTATCACAATCTGCTTTTGTTAACATTTTTTTCTAAACATTTTGCTTTGAATAGTTAAGGACAGTGCATGCACATGCATACTGAACGCTATGGTATATGTTGTTTTTGTTTTCTACAAAAAAAGAAGAAAAATGTACAAAAAAAGACACTAAGAAACTAACTTTCCAAATGCAGAGGTGAAAAACAGACAGCTTTAACACTGCAGAGCACCAGGATACACAGTATTACAAAAGAATTAACATGGAAGACAGCCAAAGACAGACATGAAGGACCAAAACCTGATTTTATCCAAGATTTAAACATGACAAAAGAGACTCACTCCAATGCATTCTTGTTTTCTCGACGTGTTTATCAGGGGAAGCCACATTGAGCAATGTTTCCATTCAAAAACCTTTAACTCTCCCCTGTCCCGAGCCAAGACCAGCCCTGTTCAGCTCGTAAGGAGGAGGAGACACTCAAAACCATGTAGCAGGTCCTAAGGAAAGAGGGTTTCACGCGTGGATGATTGAGCAATAACTGAAAAGTTGGATCCCATATCTAGATCCTCCAGGGCGAGGTTTTCACAACCATTGTCGTTCTTTTTCTTTTCGTATCATTCCACGAAACAGATCCGTTGTAAGAACGTCACCCCAAAAGGCTACCTGCCCGATTGAAGCGAAGCTCTTCTCATTCACGAACGGCGCATAACCAAACCTTCAAGTGTTTCAGCTCAAGATTAAAAGCCATGTGAGAAACTAAAACTAAACGAAACAACCTCGCCTATGGCTTAAGAGGAAGAGGGGTCTAAACGAGCACTTAGCTGCACTCTGATGACTCACGTCCCCCCAAACCATGGTGCTAAACGCTGTGCATTTGACCTCTTAGGAGGAGGGGCTGGCCCTGGACGTACTCCCGGCCTCCTCCGGCATGCTACGGTTAAATAATCCAAAAAACAACGGTGTAAGACACCTGTCCACATCTCCAGAGAACCTGCCAGCTAAGCTGTCTTGAAACACTAGTGTACTATTTTTGAAAAATACATACAGTTAGTGTAGTAACTTCGATCAGGGTGACCTGAATAAAATAAGCATTAAGAAACTCCTCCTTCCCACTCTAGTACGTCTGTTTTGCTACAACCTTTTTTCCTCGGTGGCAAAAAGTCTCACTCTACCTCTGACAGCACGTTAGGAGCACCAGTCGCCGAGCGGACACTGGTCTAGTCAAACCAAATGGGCACATGAGAACAGGACTTAAACCCAAAGTTAAAAGCTCATATAGCTGCAAACCATATCACTACTTGGTAACAATGCAGACCTCATGAGAAAAAAAAAAAACTTAATAAATAGAATACGTAAAATAAAAAAAAAAATTAAAAAAAATGTTATGTTCATTTTAAGTTTGTCACACGTACAAATCACTTTGAGTCAACTCGAAGTTAAAAAAAAAAAAAAGATTGCGGAGTGTTGACTCCATTTGATATACACTATAATTCAAAAAAGATGAGAAATGTGATATATTCCTATTGCCCTCCTCTTCTCCTGCACCCCTGTTTATGTCTTCTGTTGTGAGACACTTGGCCGCTCGTCAATGTCATTTAGGTTCGTGTTAATGAGGGATTCGCACCAAACGTGAGCGAAAAGTAACGGCTGGTGAATTTGCGCATGCCTTTTTTGCCAGGTGTTCTTACGTTTTTGTTTTTTTCTCCAGTTTGTAAAGTTAAACTTTGGGATAATAAAGGGACAGTGGAAACTTAGTGAAATGAATTGGTGGGGTGGGTTCAGGACGGGCAGTCATAGGGTTCTTCGAAAATCTTTATTGTGAAAAAAAAAAAAAACTCATGAAAGTTGTTGTGCAATACTTAACGGAAACATGAACCACAGGTTATAGGTGGGCTGGGAGGGTGTGGTCTCTCATCACACCATTTCAGTATACTCTAGGGTTTTTTAATCTACTATGTCAGAACTGTGGTTTCTTGTTTAATCTGTTTTCTTTATTTTATTCTCTCATTTTTGGGGGCTGTAGTAAATGGTCTGTCAGTCTGTGAATCTTTGCAGTATGATTCTGGTATTGTTGTACTCTTTACTGTGTAATAAATATGTTCATACCTGCATTGGAGGCTGTGGGTTAATTTTTGTCTTTGTTTAAAGTACTCTAAAATCAAAAGTACAGTACCTGTTGCATGTTACAGGACAGAATGCTTTCTGTTTGGATTCATCATTTACATTAACGTTTGTTAATTTAGCAATTTAGAAAATGAGAAATACAACAAAGTAGTTTGTCCTAAAGATGCAGTAACATGAGAAGTTCCAAGATTGTTCAAAGGAGTAGAGACTAGAATGTAAAAAATCATAAAAGTATAGAGATTTTTTTTTCATTATTTAACAACTTCTTTAATTAACATGAACTAAGAATGAACAATACTTTTACAGCATTTATTAATCTTAGTCAATGTTAATTTCAATATTCAAAATATTGTATTTGTTAACATTAATGCACTGTAAATTAACATGAACAATGAACAACTGGATTTTTATTAACTATTAACAAAGATTAATATGTTAGTTAATACATTGACTAATGTTAAATGAGACCTTATTGTGAAGTGTTATCTTTATTTTTTACATTCTTTAAAATGACAGGATTCACATAGTTATGTAAATCATAATTATGACATGAAAAGTCAAAGTTAAGATAGAAAATCATAATAATGATGAAAGTCTAAATTGACATACTAAAATCATTTTCAGAATTTCAGAATTAACTTTTGTCATCATTTTGACTGAATGTCATATTTGTTTTTGTCATAGTTGACCCTTCGCAAAGACCCACTTAGTTACTGTTGCTTTGTCCGACAAGCCATGGCGCTGTCACGTCACACAGAGTGAAAAATACATCGCAGAGTAAAGAGGACACTGACAACACGTCGACAGACAAGACAGAGCAGGTTACTTATGATATTAAACAAAGTCCCAGCTTTCGAATTGTGTATTTTTTTTTTTTTTAAGAAATTCGAACAATAAAAACCGTTTTGTGGCTCTGTAATGTGTCGTGACAGATTGCTGTAGCGCCTCAGCTCAAGCGGTTCGTGAACCGATCATCTCTTCCTACTAATTAATTTATAGCATCAAATAAACATGAATGAACATCAGAAGGAATGTTGTTTTAAACGCGGAAAGACATCAGTACACACCATTTTCCAAGTTCAAGTCCACCGAGTTTAATCTTCTAACTCCTGACTGCTTTTTCGGACAAAATGGTGGATTCGGCGTTATGATTGGTTAGATCGCTTGTCAATCAAACTCCCGGCGATCTTTTTGTATCATAATTGTCATAAATGTCATAATTATGACTTTTTATCTCATAATTTCACATTTTTTTCCTGTAATTATTTTTATGTCATAATTTTTTACTGCTTATCCTATAATTGTTTTTGTCACAACATTTACAACATTGAGTTTTTTCTCAATTTTGTCTTGTCATTGACTTTTTATATCTTATATCCATGTCTTAGTATCTCATCATTTTGGCTTTTTATTATAATTATGATTTTTTTTTATGTCAATTATGATTTACCAAATGATGTTTTATTAACAAAGTTCGGGAGGAGCACTTTCAAATGATCTATACAATTAACTCGTCATCAGCAATTACCATGTCTATCCTATCAGCATGAGAGGAAGCCTATAGTACATATATACACAGTCGACTCACCTACATTCCTCCACAATTTTCAGCATCCCTCCACCACGCCGACTCCTCACTCTTGGCTTTTCCTACCACAGCCAGGAATATGGGGGGAGTACTCTGGGTTCGGGCCAAATACCGAACTCGGAGCCCTCTCCTCGGACAGCACGCCAAATATGCATACCATTTATCAATCTGACTTATTTGTAAGTGTGAACTCGTGAAGCATGATTTGGAGTGACTGGAAAAGCCATGGTTATTGGTCAAAAGGTGTGGGAATTATAGACTTGTAAGCATTTCTAAACTCAAATGGCCTTTTTTACAAAAATGTGTCCAAAACTAAAGCTATACTGCAAGTAAGAGACGTACTGTTAAAGGTTGAGTAAATTGTGATTCGGTATGTATGTATACATGAACCAAGAAAAGCTTGAAGTAAAATTATGCTTTGAAAGGCCATTTTAAATGCCTGCTACACCCAACATAAGTAGCCTTGGGAACTGAAGAGTAAATGCTCTCTGAAGGGAAGCTATTAGTGTGGAAGGTCTGTATTTAAAGTGTCACTTAATTCCCATGTCCCCCATTTTACATTTTACCTAATGTTGAAATGTTAATATGTGCAATATTCAGCCCACTTTGTCCTGAAATGTGACAGCAACATTGACAAGGCAACACATTTAGTCCAGCAATTACCTTCGTCCTGGCCAAAAGGCTTTATAAATGCGTCCGCCCCCCCACGCCAAAATGAACCCTGGGATTCGGCGGTCGCTCAGCCGTTACAAAACCTTCAGAGAATCACACGACTCTTCCAAGAGGTCTACGCTTTTGTGAACCTCTTACGCCCCTTATCTGCTTTTATTACCATTTAAGAGATCATAAAGCTAAGGATAAGTTGAAACACTGTGATATTCCTGCCATTTACCACCTTTCGCGTTTCAACTCACGTTTTTTATCAAGTGGCGAGAATTGACAGACCCTCAATTAAGCAAGGTCTGGAGAACTGTTCTCCGCCGATAACAATACAAATGGATTCTCTCAAACAGAGAAAAACAGCTGTCTCTATTATTTGAATGCTTCACCTTTCCCCGCTCCATTAATTGGGTCTTTGATCACAGGCAGAGGTGCAGAGTGCCTGATAAGAAAAAGGTTATTAGTAAAGTAGCCCGGAGGACCAAGCCGCGGCCTAGCGCGGGCTGCGCGAGATGAGATAAGCCCATAATGCCCGTGTGTGCATGTGCTCGTGAGCGATAGGGCCTCCGTCTGCCCTCAAAACGCTCGTGCGAGGAAAAGAGCAATACTCTGACGAGCTAATGCAGGATATAAATTCGGCTTCCAGGGATGGAATGCAGGATTAAACTCCATAAAGAGTTCGCCTCTAAATGGTTTACATTTTTTGCCTCTAAATCAAACTGTGTCGCAGAATTTCACCGTGCTTTTTTGAACCCGATATGCGGCGAGGAATATTACTGTAGGCCTACAGTGACGGAGGAGAAAATAACGCTCTGCCTTTGAGAGTCGGGCGAGAGTGTCTCTTTGATATGCAGCCGAGCTAAATTTGAGGATTTAAATCTGATTTCATCTAAGCCTGTTTATAGTCGCATGTCCACGGATGAGGCACTGAGTGATTCGAAACACCTCATTGAGGAATCTTTGCGAAACTCTCTTGTAATAGGTTTTTTTTTGCTCCGCAACCACAGAGGAATACAACTAGGGGGTACGAGAGCATATTAGGCCTGTTATGGTGGGGGCAAAGTGACTCTGGAGAAAACATTTTTGATTAAATTACAGAACACAAGGTTATCTTTCTCCAGCACATGCCTCACTGCCCCGGGCCTGGATAATCTGTTAATACCATTCAAGCAAAATGACATTATTAAGGAAGTGGAGTACTGCATCTCCACCCAGGCCTGAATGATGCATGTAGTCGACCCTCCATCATCTTAGACAGAGGATGTGGGCTGTGATGGAGAGAGAGAGAGAGAGAGAGAGAGAGGCTGCCTGGCAGTGACAAAAGCACTGCTTAAATGTCAGCTAATGGTTCCACGGCACCCTGCTGATGAACAGGGCAAAAGAGAAAGAGAAAAAAGAACAGAAAGATATCTACCGTTTATCTCCAGGGGCCGAAGAGCTCAAGCCTATATTTATCCAGTGAAAAATAAAACAACACTGCTCTTTCTCACACCATCTTAAAACCTGCTACACCGAGAAAATGTGTAATCCATTATAGTTCTTGGTGGACTTATAAACTCTGGTTTCAAAAATGTGTAAATCTAGGATTTAGGTTGAGTAAATAAATTGTTAATCTAGGTTATAAATCTACTGGAAGATACGTGTACAGCAAAATCAAATAATTTCTTATTTTGGCGTCATAGATAGGCTATATAAATCTTTTTATTAATATGTAATTACAAAAATAATGTTGCATATCTGCTTGGTTACAAATATTCTTCCAAATATCTTTCTTTGTGTACTATATACTGAGAGAATTTCTGGAATATATTGAAATAAAAAAGAAACAGTAAATCAGTCTATGGTTACCCCATATGACGAAGCATGCTACTAATGGGGTGTTACATATGAAAACTTAACCCCACTGGTTCTACTAGCACTGCTCCGAGTACGAGGTGGGCATGCTATCAAGGATGCTAAAGACCACAGCCTCTAGTGTCAGTCGCAAGTGCACCTCGAGGCCAGAGTAGTGAGGTTTACTCGCACAGCTCTTTACTATCTGGCCTCTGTTACACTTACCCCTGTAAACCTCATTCCCATCCGGGTCACGGCACCAATGTAACTGGTCCTACTCGCACCCGCTCCAAGCAGGATTCGAACCAGCGTCACCAGCATGGGAGGCGTGCACTGACAAGGATGCCAAAGACCACAGCCTCTATCATCGGTCGCCAGTGCACCTCTTAAAGCTAGGGGAGTAAGGTTTACTCGCACAGCTCTTTACTAGCTGGCCTCCGTTACACTCACCCCCGTAAACCTCACTCCCATTTGGGTCACGGCACCAATGTAACCCCTCCGTAACCGCTCGCACCTCGAACTGGCGTTTACGGCATGGGAGGCGTGCGCGCTAACAAAGACACTGAAGGCCGCATCATCTGGTGCCAGTCTCAAATGCGCCTCTTGAGGGCAGGAGAGTGACGTTTACCTGCACAGCTTTTTACTAGTTGGCCTCTGTTATACTTACCCCCGTAAACCTCACTCCCATCGGGGTCACGGCACCAATGTAACTGGTCCTACTCGCACCCGCTCCAAGCAGGATTCGAACCAGCGTCACCGGAATGGGAGGCGTGCACTAACAAGGATGCCAAAGACCACAGCCTCTATCATCGGTCGCCAGTGCACCTCTTAAAGCTAGGGGAGTGAGGTTTACTTGCACAGCTCTTTACTAGCTGGCCTCCATTACACTCATCCCCCTAAACCTCACTTCCATCTGGGACACGGCAACAATTTAACCCCTCTGCAACCCTTCGCACCTCGAACTGGCGTTGAGGCCAGGGGAGTGAGGTTAACCTGCACAGCTCTTTACTAGCTGGCCTCCATTACAAAAACAACACATGAAGCAGTTCAGTATTTCTCAATTCCAGTCCTTGGGACCCACCTCCCAGAATGTTTTAGATGTCTCCCTATTTAACAACACTAACAAGCTGATTTGAGAAACACTGACCTAGATAGTGTGCATAAATGAGGACAGGTCAGGAGTGGAAACAGCGATGAGAATGAGATGAAACTAGAAATGCAGAGATTAGACAGCACAGGAGAATCACCTGCAGGCCCCCTGAAACTGAACCGGAGCTGGTTTGCGAGAAAAGTGCCGACATGCACACTGCCAGAAGCTCAGAGCTGTGGGTCTTACCCAGCTGAGATGACTGATGGCTAATGAGAGCAGAGTGAGGACCAGGCCGACTGCTACCCACTGTGTGTTTAAAGCGTGATTGATGCTTTTCATGGCTCCCGAGCCCCCTCTTCACAGGAACAGCTTGCTCTAAACACACAGGGCAGCACTTGCTGACTTAAATACAAACTTTGTGTTTACGAGAGCCAGCCTAGTGCACAATAAAACTTTAGGAGGCATATGGAACCCACAACTTTCAGACCTCACTGGATGTGCTCTGCATACTGTCAGTTGGCTAGGCTAGAAACTAATGAAGCTGTAAAACAGGCACGTGGCTCATCTTATGACCTTGACGAAGAATCAATGTAAAATGAAGAAATGTGTTGAGTTGAGGCCTTGGTAGTAATGTTTCGATCAATTTTGGGGCCGTTGAATCATCATAGTTCCCCACCAGGATTTTGGCACTAGAAACGTCTGAATTCATTGAGTGGGACTGTGTTATCCATCATTCTGCTAATATAGTCTTCCACAGAGGATTTCTCATGTGAGATATCACACCAACACGATCCAGGCTGCCATCCTCGGAATATTGCAGCCAGCTGATACATTTTGGTAATCTGTTTTGTAAACTGTTTTGAGAAACACTGCTAAAGAGATCTCAGCGGGCAAGTTTCAGAGTAAACAGAGATGCCATACACTGTGTTTTTCCAAGTGCTTATTATGTTGATAAATGGTTCCAAATAAATGTGACTTTCCGTTTGCCAGCAAGAGGCGATACAGCTGAGCAGCTGGGTCAGGTGCTGCCCGACATATGTGTCCTCCTCTTTTGGAGCCAAATGTAAGTTTTATTGTAATATCTGAAATAAGCATTATTTACTCCTCTAATTGATTTTAATTATATTTTTGATATGATTTTTATACAATTATTAAACGTAATTATTATTAAACGTGTACTTATTATACAAACAGTTAGTTCTGCGGCATTCCGACAGCGCTGAAGTGATTCTTTTTTGCAGGTTACATCTTTAAGGCTCGTTCACACCAAGAATGATAACTATATTAGCTCCCACAAAGCATCTACTGCTTTAAATGCTCGATATTTTTTACATTCGGGTGAATTCTAAATTGGCTGTCAATGTTTTTATCATTCATAAGCTGTAAAAAATTGTTCTGATATGATTCCTGTGTCTTTGCTGTTATAGCTTTGGTGTGAATTTTTACTATTCTCACAGAATTAGAATGATTATTGAAACTTTGTAGTTATAGTTATCATTAAAGTTATAGTAATGAAACTCAGAATTTCTTGAACTCTGTCATGGAAACTATGTACAAACCTTAATTAAACAATTTATTAACCAATTAAAAATAATTTATACCTGTATATTACGGAAAATGGATGGATGATTCAGCTGCGGACGCTATCTTCTGGCGAGACACTGGAATTTATTCGGCAAGACCCTCACAGTGCATTATGGGTATTCATAGCCATTGAGTGCACTCTATAACATCCACTATGGTTTCAGACACCACTACAAATGGCTGTTCTCTCAAATAGTGCCCTATTTAAGGGTATAGGGGGCGATTTCGAACACAGCCATAATGAATGTGTCATTGAATCATTCACCCAAACGATTCCTTCAAAAACAATGATTCATTCAGGAAAGAAACTGAAAAGTTAGTTACTCTATTTTAACGTTTTTGTTCATTGAACTATTATTGTTTAAAAGCAATATCACATTCGCAGTCGTGATGTTAGTTTTGTTTATAAAGAATCAAACAAACTTAAAGGAAAGCATCTTTATCTAAGTTATTACACTATTTCCTGTGAATGTGCAAGACTTCCAGTTCATTATCCACTATACAGTAGGTAAATAACTAATGTATAGAATAACAAAGTGAAGTAAATGGTAACCATATTAGTTCTACAAACCAGTGTGTTGATGATAAATAAAATAATATGATAACAAATACTAGTTTCAAGCAGCATTATGGACTGTTTTTGTACAGATATAAATAACTTGAAGTGGCTGACACTGGAATCTTCATACCGCTTCATATGTTTAAGGTGGACAGATTGTTGGGTTGAATTTGAGAGCAAGTCAACCACAAGTCTACTTCAAAAATAGAGTGAATTGGTCGGTCTTATATCCTCATTGGATCCTTACTCAAGTTTCCTCTCTGACACACACGACTGCACTGATCATTTAGGAAATGGAGGATGTGAGAAATTCAGTGTGGCGAAGCTGGTGATGTGCCTTTCATTCCACCAAATAAACAACCAGAGAGAGGTCATAAATCAGTGGGGCTCCGTCTGGCCTCCCCCACCCCCATCCTTCTCCCTACTGAACGCACAGAGTAACGGCATGAGGAGCGAAAGGAGGAGGGCAGCAAATGAGAAATATAGAGCAAAGGAAAGCTAACGTAGAAGAGAGAAAAAGCAAGAGAAGGATTGGAGGTGAATAAGTGCAGCTGACGGCCAGAGGAGTGACAGGACACACCTGAGCTCCTGCGCATGATTAATAGTGCTAGAGAGACACGCCGGTGTTAAGTACCCAGAGTTCCTGCGCAATTTATAGCTCCTGCCGCGCTCTCTCCCCGTCCTCATCTCTACCGTCCCCCCACCACGGTCTTCCCCAGCTGTTCCACACCTGGACGTGGGCCCGGGAGAGAGACGAGCCATCCATCTCTCACAGGCCACAGAGGGAGGGGTGAGGGAGCGTGAGCACCCAGCAGGTGCTCAATGGAGTTAGGATGGAGAGAAAGCATCAAAAACGCACAAAACAAAACAGCATTGCAGGTAAACGTTGTTCAGGTCTCATTGCGAAATGCAGCAATCACACATCTGCTACATTTGAAATTAGCAAGCTCTCAAAGTCGGCTTATCAGGCCCCCCAAATCATATTTCATGCTGACAAGTGTCATAGCTCAGATTCCTATGGAGTCTCCGGGAAGCGAATAAACCGCCTCCCTCAGTCACACTTTGATGAGATGTGATAAAAGTGGCCCCTGTTGGAATGGGAATCTGTATGGATGGCCGATGTTTCAAAATGTGGAATTGATTTTTCAGTAAATTAAATTTTTTATAGCGTTGAGACTTAAAAGGCACCTTATCTTCACATGGGAATCCCACCCAAGACCCTCAGATGATTTGAAATCACACTGAAATATGCATCTGGGCTCTGGGCCCTCTAAAAAAAAAAGGGGGGAAAAAGAATTAATTTCAAGCTGCAAGATCATCGAGAGCAGATGAGCAAGACATGTCAAGATTGGCACAGTGTCGCCCTATTCACACTCATCTTGATCAATCCGGTGGCAGCGATGACACCTCATGAGACAAACCCAGTCTCGCATGCCACAGTTATTTCATCTTCACCTTCACGAGCATAGATGGATGATTTCATCCTCCAAAACCTCAGAGGGCCAAAAACTACTGGATTTTTACATTTTCTAATGGAAATGTGAGTGGTACTGGTGCAGAACTCACTTGAACAATCCTAGAGTGGTTGCTTAGTGGCAGTGTTATAATTAAGCCAAAAGTATACTTTACTATACACAAGTACTATATGCGTACACGAGGGTCAGCATGTACGCGCACCGCCGGGTATGGAAGGCCAAACAGTTCAAAAACACTTGAATTTTAATGTCAACAACACACAAAATGTGTAATGAATGTGTATTTCATGCGTTTCTAACGTGTATTTCACATGTATTTAACACGTATTTCACATTAAATACGTGTTGTTTGCATGTGAAAAATCAGCATGTCAAATACACGCAAATAACATGTATTTAACGTGAAATACGTGTTAAATACATGTGAAATACACGTTAAATACACATGAAATACACATATTTTATGTGTTGTTGACATGTTAAAATTCATGTTTTTGAACCTTTTGGCCATCCATAGTCAGATTTTTTAACAGGTCGCACATGCACATTTTTTTTTGTTTGTTTGTTTTACAGTAATTAGTTTGTCCACAAGGTGGCAACCGTGCCCTGGGCGCATCGATTCACAAGGTAGTCGAAGAAAACCTGCATAAACAGAACAGACCGGAACGCATGCAAGCTACAGCGACAATGGAGGCTTATATAGACGACAGATTGTGCGAAGAGGTTAGAAAGTACCCTCATTTGTACGACTCTATCATGAAAGAATACAAATATATTTACATGGGTTGTAACTCGTGCCGAGAGATTGCTCAAAATTGCGTATGTGTCGAACGCCTGTGTATGCGTACGTATAAAAAAAAGTAAAGTATACCCAGGGCTTTAACTAAAACAACAAAATAATTAAAACATTTTCCTTAACTGAAATAAAAATACAACCTAGGTGAAATTGGAAAACTGGGACTAAACTAAAATACATTTTCAAATCTAAAATCTAAGACTCCAAATCTAACTAAAAAAAAAGTTTTTTAAAGTTTTAGTTTAGTTTGATACAGAATATTTTGTAAAGTTTTTAATTTTTAAAAATCATCTGCAGTAAACATAACAAAAACACTAGACAGCCCTGGGAAATTTAATGCTGCTAATTTAATTATAATTTAACACACTTTACTTTGGCAGCACAAAAATATTCAAACTTAAAAAAGAAAAGAAAATTATAAAACACTGAAAAAAAATAGAACTAATAACAACAGTTAAAATCAATGACAACCAAACAAAATTAAAAGGACAAACTGAAAATTAAATAGAAATAAAAAGAAAACAAGTATAGAACCCACCTGGTCTATATGGCTTTTTTGTGGGGAATTATAGGAACTACTGTATATAATTTTATTTCTTATTTTTTTATCATCTTTTTCATCATCGTCTGATTGGTTAGAAAAATTATTTAATACTTAAAGTTGCCATAAAATGTAAATTCACTATTTTATAAATGCATGCTATAGATATTATGGTAGCACTTTATGTTCCTGTACATATGTACTTATTAGTTATTACAATAACTGGGTAATAAGGTACTAACCCTCAACCTACCCCTAAACCTACTTACCTTATATTAACAAATACTTTCTTAGGTAAGTACACCTAAGTAAACTGTATCTTTTTTTTTCAATAATCCATTACTCTTGGATGTACATCACATTACTGAAGAAAAGATCTGTCTTATGTTTCATCGCAACTTTAATGTCAGGGATTGTGAAAATTGAATCATAATGTCTCATCTGCATGTTTAAGACATTGTAACAGATCACAAGCTGTATTCTCATTGGTGAGGAAGAAATGCAAAACATACTGTGGCATACTTAGTACATAGTACCTGTAGGCAGTGTAGGTCTGCAGCTGTATTCAGTATTTGCCCTACGGATACAAGATAAATGTGTGACACTAGCCCATGTAAATGAGACTCTATGTGCCAACTAACCCATGTTCCGTTCTCTCCCCTCGGGCGGATCGTAGCTGCACCCTCACATTCAATGTCATGCTTGCCTTAATCATGCAGATTTACTACCCTCTATAATTTCTTCAGCATTATACATCTTTGTTTTTCATACCCTGCACTTCCCTCCAGCAGTGATCGCTGGGCTCAGCAGTGAGATTTCCTCACCCTCTGTCCCAGCCATCCATCTACAATGACTGATGCCACCCAGATCTAAAACAAATGTTTGACCAAGCTGTTCCACTGTATTATTCAGCTGTGTGAAGAACCTGACACATTTGACATTACACATTTGCCCGTTTAATTATATAGATTCCAGATAAATATTTACAGACGGTCTTTTGTCTGTCTCAGCAAGAGTGATTTATTCTGATGTGCCGAGGAGGTTTCTGCCACCTTGACTGGCTTGAATACATCATGGATGGAACATGCTGGAATTTCCTTGTGCAGATTTTTCCTTTCCGCTGATCATTTGTGAGGCATACATCAAGTTGGCATTTCAAGACAGCTGTATGGAGATGATTAGAATAAGGATCATTTTTTAAATCAGGATTGTTCACACACTAAAACATGATTTGATTGGCTCTGCAGCATCTGATAAAAAGAAACACTTTCTGAACTTTTCTATTTACTCTTCCAGTAAATTTTAAAAATGGGGGGAAAAAATCAAGAAATGAATGGTATCACAAAGCTAGTTAGCCAGGTTTTTGGAAATATTCCAATAATTTGATCAATTCATAGATCTACTGTTGAGTAGTTTGTACAAAAATAAATAAATAAATAAATAAATAAATAAATAAATAAATAAAAATATTAATGAAATAAATACAAAATACTAATAAAAATAAATATATATATAAATAATTTATAAATATATAAATAATTTATCAGTATTTTAAGTCCTTAAAACAAAATAATAACCCATCATTTTAAAGGGTTAGTTCACCCAAAAATGAAAATTCTGTCATTAATTATTCCCCCTCATGTTGTTCCACACCCGTAAGACCTTTGTTCATCTTTGGAACACAAATTAAGATCTTTTTGATGAAATTTGAGAGCTTTCTGTCCCTCCAATGACAGTCCATGCAACTACCACTTTCAAGCCCTAGAAAGGTAAAGATATCATTAAAGTAATCCATGTGACTCCACCTCAATGTTATGAAGCGTCAGGACATAATTTACCATTTTATTTTAAAATATTAATCTCCAACGCGCGTTCACAAGAGCACCACAATGCATGTGTGTTGTGCTGACGTGAGAGTAGATTAATATTTTGTAAATAAGGTGGTAAATTAAAGCAATAAGCCCAGTGAAGCTGTGGTTTACAGTGAATTTATAACAGCTAAGGGGCGTTGTTGTGCGGAGTGGAGAGCCTAAAACCCCCTTAGCTGTTATAAATTCACTGTAAACCATGGCTTCAATGGGCTTTTTTGTTATGAACATAGGACTGACCTGAAGGAAATAAATCTGAATGCAGGTAATACACTCGGTCACTCGATATCTCTCTCACAATACTCTTCTATATAATGCAGTAAGCTTCAATGAACAAAATCAAATGAGAACAAACATGTTTATGTTGCTAAGAGTGGTTGCTAAGACAGACGCAGCAAAATACACACTTAGTGGCGCAGCGATATTTATGTATGATATTTAGCTCCATTGATTTGGCTCAACCAATCAGAATCAAGGACATTCACGTTGCTTTATAAAATTGAAGTTAAACCACTGGAGTCACATGGATTACTTTAATGATGACTTTACTACCTTTCTGGGGCTTGAAAATGGAAGTTGCGTGGACTGTCAATGGAGGGACAGGAAGCTTTCAGATTTCATTAAAAAGATCTTAATTTGTGTTCCGAAGATGAACGAATTCCTTACGGGTTTGGAACGACATGAGGGGGAGTAATTAATGATAGAATTTTTATTTTTGGGTGAACTAACCCTTTAAGATCTATTTTCATATAATATATCTTGAAGTCTGTCAAGTCTATGTTATTCCATTTTAAGCATATAACAAAATTTTGTGAGGTTTATGCTTATTTGAAAATGAACAATGAATTTTCAAAAAAAATTTAAACTGGTTTTAAGGATATTTAGATATTTTTACTGAAATACTGAATAAGTTTTTTTTTATTTTGCAGTGCAAGAGCTTTATCTGAAATAGCCTGCTGTAATCATAGACAAAACATGAGTATGCTCATTAATCACATCATAAGCTTTAGTATGCTGTTACTGTACATCAAAGAATGTATTCAATTATATTACGTGCTTTAGCTATTAAAGAAGGAACTTCAAAACCACTTCAATGGTGCTTAACCCTCCCCCATTCAGGACGTAATAATACAATAATTGTTCAAATGATTCATTAGTCAAAAAGTTTCCAATCAGTCCATGTCGGAGCAGTGACCTACTGGTGAGCAAGTCACATTGAGTCATGGTGCTCATGTGGGTGACATAAGTTTGGCACAGTTTGACATACCTTTGTTGTCCCCTATAATTTTAATCTGTTGAGGAGTAATAATTTAAAGTGACAAAAAGAACAAAAAGTATTGAAAAAAAGGTTCTGTCTTAGTCTATTCTAATGTGGTATGGTGTAATCATGAGAGATGTGGAATCATCAGCTCTCTTTAATATAATAGCCTCAATAATATCATCTAACCAGAATTTCTTTTTGCCACTAGTTCCTAACTAGACAGTCTGAATATCAGTCTCAATGGGTCACAGTCTTCATCGTCTCATTTTAGAAATGTTCCTTGCATTAACAGAGCGCTAGCATTAATGGGTGGGTTGAGGAGGTTGACTTAAGCCAGGTGCTTCAATTAGGCTGGCTGTTTTCCAGCACATACGGCTGCAGTGCCGTCCGTCACCAGCATTCGGAGCGCTTTCCCTTCCACAAACACACCTGCTGAAGCAAACTCAGCCTTTCCATATGCTGCACTAGACCAGCATCATAAGATCTAATAGATTCATAAGTATGCATATTCTATATTCAGATTTATTAAAAAAAATAAAAAAATAAAAAACAGTCCTGGTTATGACTGACATTGAATGAACTACTGTGCAGTAAGAGAAAAGGGAGATTGATATTGTCTTTAAAGATGCCATATTATGCCCTTTTACAAAGTCTTGATTTTGTTTTTGGGGTTATCTAGAATAGGTTTTCATGCTTAAAATACATTATTTTTCACATATTTGACATTGTTGCAGCACCTCTCTTCCCAGTCTGTCAGTAATGCTCTGTTAAGTTCCTGTCTCTATGAAGCCCCTCCTTCCAAAAAGCGCAATGTGCTCTGATTGGTTGGCTGGACCAGCGTGTTGTGATTGGTCAACTGCTTTGAGTGTATTTCAGAAATGTCACGCCCCTTACCATAACCATGAGTTTCAACACACTACTAATGCAACTCAACCAGACCTCGCCCCTTTTTTGGGGGGGCGGGAATTATTTAAATGAGGAATTCTGTACTACTATGTACGTTCCTGGAAGAAAACTCAAGACTACAATCGATGTGTTTCAGGGAGTTCAGACACAGAGAAATAGCAACCTGATCTCACAGCAATTCATATGTATTTTACGAGGTGGCTAATTCGTATGAATTCATACAATCTCACTCATAGGAATTCGTACGTTTTTTGCTAAATTGTCCATATTTTACGAGTTGCCAAATTCGTATGAATTCATACGAATGACCTACCCCATTAACCCCGCCCCTAAACCTACCCATCACTGGGGTTTGTACGAGTGATTGCTGTACGAATTCGTACGAATTAGCCACCTCGTAAAATACGTACAAATTGGCCGTGAGATAGCTTTGGATGTAGAGAACTCCCTATAATACGTCCCCTTTAATATATCCGTTATGCATGTAATGTCAAAATCCTGTTGTCATTTTAAGTCTAATCATGAGTGCACATATGAGCCAGACATATGGCAATGTGATAGGGTAAATGTAACATATGATGGGGCAATGACTGATGCTGTGGTGGAGAGTTACTGAAATAGAGAGCGAGAGAGAGAGATTAATGAATACAGCGGACATATTCCTCAAGGACGTTGCTCCTGTCCCTCCATATGAAACAGATGTTGTGCCGGTGGAGGTAGAATGCCACAGGCGTGGCATGTTCCAGAAAAATCCTGCGTGCAGATGCCTCTACCTGGGTCGCGCTGGTGTCAGCTGCCTCTCACATTGAGCATGCTCCTCGGGCCATGTGAACCATCAGGGAGTAATGGGGAAAACAGACCCATATTACTGAGACACAGACAGTAGACGGCACCTACACTGGGATGGTCAAGACATTATGCTGACTGGCAAAAATGACATACGACACTTCCACGAGCAAAGGAAACATTTATAACAAATGTAGTGCTATTTTTAAACAAATTTTAAAGGAACATTTCACTTATATAAGTGTAAAAGTCAACAGTGCAACCCATTTTACAGTATGTCATGTATCTTACAAAATGTGAAAGAATAAGGCTTTTAAGCTTCACAAGCATGAGGAGTGTAGGTCTATTGACAATGATTCTTTATATGAAAAATAATATAAATATGATGACAAGCAAAAATGATTAAATATAAATTTTTTCCCTTTGCATTGTTTTTGTGTGTGTGGACATCTTCGTGGATTTTTTGTTGTGTATTTTATTTTTTTTTTCTTTTGAACTTTTGAACTGTTTATTTGATATACTACAGGGCTGTTGAATACTCAAGTCTGATTGGTTAATGAATGTTCTAAGGCAGGGGTCTCCAAATTTGGTCCTGGAGGCAGTGTTGCCAAGTCCGCAGTTTTTCCGCGGAACTGGGGTACTTTAACACTGTTGCCAGCACGTTGAAGTCCACGGCAGGTTGAAGTGACCCCAAATAACATGATATTTAGCCCCTGGAATGCAAATTTTACCAGGGGAACCCCGCCAAAAACGCGTATTTTACCCCCCGAAATGCGATTGGGCTAGTTTTGAGAGTAGCAATTGGGTAGGTTTTGTTGTGAAAACCTGGCTGGCCACTGTCCTGCAGAGTTTAGCTCCAACTTGCCTCAACACACCCGCCTGGAAGTTTCTAGTATGCCTAATTAGACCTTGATGAGCTGGTTCAGGTGTTTAATTGGGGTTGGAGCTAAACTCTGCAGGACAGTGGCCCTCCAGGACCAAGTTTGGAGACCCCTGTTCTAAGGTGTGCAATTATTTTCTGGGAAATACATGGCTGAAGTAGTTCTAAAGTAGTTCGCCAAATGATTTCAGTTGTTTCAAAAGATCCTTACAGCCTACAACCACAAAAGAAACAAAACCCACAACGACACCAACCAAGCAAATTAATATAGTAAACAATAGGATAAAAATGACAAATTATTGTCATGGTTTTTACCACAAAATATGTTTTTTAATGTCCTGAAAGCGCTTACTCTCTCTCACCAAACGCACACACATACAGTACGGACTCACACATAAACTTCGCTTCACGTTGTGGCCACATTACCACCTCGGGTGTGCATTATTTTCGAATAATTCAACGGCGTGTCGTCAATTATTCCTTACATATTCTTCAGTAAAACTCCTTCAGTAAAAGTCCTCTCAGTGAATCTTGAACTTTAAGACTTTAAGAATCTGATTTGTAGTGTGGATAAACATACCTGATTTTTATATATATTTATTGCCATGGAACTTTTTGTTAGCTTTGACTTTAATGTGACATATTTCTAGGTGAAGGATATTCAAGGAGAGAGAAAAAATAGAACTCGGAGGACTACTTTCATCCTGAAACACCAGTGACATCCACCTTTGAGGAGGTCAAGTTCACGCTCAAGAGCATCATGACGTTCCCCAGCAGTAACACTTCTTTTTGAAATCGATTGTTATTTGCTGTTACCACTGTATAGTAGTTTATCACATTAATGTTAATAAGTATTAAATAACTAATGGCTCGCATGCCTAATGCCTATAGACAAGTGGTATTGATTAATATTATTTATTTGGGCTTAGGTGACTAAAAAATAACCAAAAAGTCATTATGCAAATGAAAGATTACAAAGACAACATTTTGAATTGTTTTGAATAATCTGCACTGAGAATTATGCACAATGTTTAAAAAAATTCAGTTTTGATCTCATATCTAGGCTACTTTAAATACCAAGATGGACTTACAGAAGAAAATCATCACCCTCAAATATCATCCTCAGTGTCTGTGCACACAATTTGCTGACCTTTTTTCCCTTTTCTTTTTCTTTCAACCAAGGCGCATCAAAGGATTGTTTGGTTCAGTGCATCCGCTGTAGTTTGTCTCAAATTACAAAACTTGAAAACCAACTTTCCGAGAAAAACAAAGCCTCTCAAAAGTATGAGAGGCCCAGGTTTATAATTCCCTATGGATAGTCTACAGTCATTATTGTGACTACTGAAACTCTCAAAGAGCACAAAACAAGATTAAAGCTTATTTGCTCTTTGAAGTTTTTTGCTTCTTCTGTGTTTTCTTGCTCTTAACAACATGAGGTGTTTTTACACTTGGAAAAAGGGCCGAATGACCCAAAACTGCCACAGCAAAAGGGCCTTTCTGTGGCGCTCCAGCTAATGAGGAGAGGGCCAATGATGGCATAGCCTCATCTTCACCTCAAAGCCTCTGCGCTTCACTCTGTCTAACACTTACTTTCATATGCTCTGAGCCAAGACAGAAAAACAAAGGCTTACATACATGGCTGGGATTCTTCTGTCTTTTTCTTTCTTTTAAGGAAATCAATATAGCCTACCAAAAGAAAAAATGTTGCTGTGGAATAATATGAAACATTTGATGCACATTTTCTTTAAACACCAAGCTCTGGCTTTGATTTGAGTACAATTATATCTGAGAATAAACGTGACAATCTTCACGTCAGACCTTCAGTCTTTTTGGACTAAAGCAGCCTGAAATATCCTATTGTCAGTGTTCCTGATTATTTTCTGGTTACATTTTGGCACATCTCCAGTCCTCCTCAGCCATTTTGTTTAGTGTATGGTATTTTCATCCTCTTAGATGCTTTCACAGGCTCTGCTTCAATGCTTTTCAATCCTGAGCGCTGTCGAGACGTTTACCAGAGAAACACAGTGCCCCCTAGTGGCGCCTAGAAGAAGTGTGACAGATTGATTGTGGAACCATCATGTTGACAACGCCTTGGTGCCATGCCAGCAGCTCAATAGGAGAGCCCTCATTCAGCATAAGATGCGAGACAATAGATTTCCCTGATTGGAGAGTGCTCTTCGTAGCTTGACAGTGGTTCACTGCGTGGTATTGAGTAGCTGTTTTTCCCCTTCTCAGAAGCAGTCCAATACACCAATCAATGATGCTAATTTTAATACTTGAACACAGAGGATAACAGGTCTGGTTGTAGGACTAAAAATCGACCCACACCAGTCATATTCAGAGGGGTAGGCCTATTCTCCCTAGAGATTTGACATATCAAAGAAATGAAAGACAAGTATTGATGTATAAAAGTAATGAATCATTTTAGAATGCCAAGAAATAAAATATATAAAGCCATCATTTTAAATGAGTGAAGATAAAACCTTATGACATTCAAATGATTTTTAAATAGCGTAAGGGTGAAGATTTGTCACAAGAATTATTTACATTTTCATATTGTCTCCGTTGTGACAAAGTGTGCTTATATGTAGAATTCAGAAACCCTTAGGGACACCGGTGGCCATTAAGTGAACTGCAGCCAGCAACGTATTGCTAGTGCTCTCACTCGTGCACGTGTATTGTTCAAGAGACTGACGCTGCTGAGAGCGACGTTTATGAATATGTAATGTGCTGCGTGCCTCTCAATAACAAAATAAACACACAACAAAGCGGTGAGAAATCAGCAGTTAAGAAAGCATCTGATCATACTAATGTGAATATGACCAAGCTCTGCAAATCGCCTTTATCATGTCGACAGAGGAGGTAATTAAAATGACTGTGTTATGATAGTTTGATTTTAAAGTAGGCCTATATTTGAGACTGTATATAGATCTGGCTATATGATTCTATAGTTTGAATTAATCCTTTTTCTTTGCATGACGCATTGGCACTATATAGAATAGCTCTTTCGGCATTGTTATATTATCATTTGTGTCATAGAACAAACATCACTTCCTTTTGATTTTCCCGGCAAAAACGTCCCGAGTCCTTCACGTTAAAATCACTCTACCAGGCTTATGCTGTCTTCACGTACTCTCGGAATTATCGTAAATACTTCCTAGGTAAAATATATATATCACATGAACGCCCTCAAGTCGAAACTTGAATGAGATAAGCTTATAATCATGACTTTAGAAGTGGGAATTATCACATTTCCTATAGCACGTGAAGGCAGCATAAGACAACCTATGGAGTCAGGGAAGGTCTTGTTTTTAAAGTTTCCTTACAAGATGTTCACACACTGGCAATAAAAAGTCGATTAATACATGAAAATTCTTGTAGCCCCTTTAGGTTTCTGAAAACAATACATTCAGGCTCAGCTCGCAAGTATTCTAACAAAGCATATGATTAATAAGCACTCTTTTTAACAAGGGCTGTTATATTTAATATACCATTAAAACCCCTTTTTGTGCTTTTCTGTGAGGCAAGGTGAGATAAAAAGAGTAAAAAAGATAAACAAATATATAATAGTCTCTTTTAACCCAATGCAATATTTCAATGCATATTCTTACAATTACAGGGTCCGATTTTCTCACCAGCACACAAGGACATTCAGGGGCATAAAGAGACCGGGCACGGGTAGGAGAGATGAGCAGGGATGCCTCGGGCAAAAGCACAATCAAAGCAATATCATTCCAGTTACTTGAGTGTTAGAGATTATGAAAGCAATATGGTGCAATGAAATCTTGTTTGGCTGATCTGCCAAAGTCCAAGGCGACAATAAAGCCCTCTGAATGGCATCTTATAAACAATTCATGTTGCATAAGCTCAATATAGTGACTGCAGGTAAATAAAGTAAATACATTATGCAACCTATTACTGCTGATTTTTAAGTGTGTAAAACCCTATTTTACATTATAAGTGATGCCTTGATGCATTACGCTGAAATCTCTGAAACGGGTCAAACGAAACCCAATTAAAGAGATCTAATCTGTAACGTAGCTACTGAAGCATTCTTAATGTGCGTATGTTTGTGTGTAAGGGCTTGATAGGAGCTTAAATAGTCTGACAAAGGAGAAATGTAATAAAGCTCCGGCTTTCCAATAGATCATCCTGAGTGAATTTGCCAACATTACTCTTCCCGTTTCAAGGCTAGTAAATTAAAATTTATGCACACCTACTTTATCTTCCTTTACGTTCCCCATGAGGTGGCAGGGAGATATTCTCACCATAGGCAATATTCCCTTTCAGTAATTATATCAGTGTAGACTTCCTAATTAACATATGGCATACATGTTCAGAGTGTAGAGGCATAATGCACTCAGTTCTCCACAGTGTCTCCCACTGTGTGATATTTTCTCCACTGACAGATATTCTGCATTGCTATTAATGTCAATCAAACACATTCTCTCTATTCAGGCAGCACAAATGCCCACAAATAGGGGATCGGGCACACCAGACGTGTCGTGACATTCCCACATCGTTGATGTATGAAAACAACAGTGGAGTGTTTGTGTGAAATGAGGTTAGCAAAACAAGAGGAAAGGCTGGGCTCTGTTTTAACAAAGTGGTCTGACAGAGGAGAGCTGCTCACGCACATATACACATCCGCAAACACACACACGCTGACACCAGACAGGGCCCGAGGCGGTCCTGCTGCTCCAGGACCCCAACATCTGCTCTCTGGAATAATGCATGTTTCATTTCAGATGCTCCCTCTCTTTCTAAAATGGAGCGGTGATCTGCCTGTAATGCAAAGGCCACAGATCATGCGGTAAACTCTGCTCTGGTAGCCTCGAAGCTGTCCTCGGGCACTCACAATCCAGCTACAGAGATGGAGGAGACTGGTGCACCATTTGTTTCCAGTGCACTGAGTAATGGCTGCCACTGGGCTCTGCCACAAAGGCAGACTGTTTCAGTCTAGACGCACAAAGAAATACACAGGCTGGTGTGCTTCCTAATGTACACACAAATGTAAATTAACACAAACAAATTAACAAAAAACCCTCTAGCCTATATGTATTTTTTAATCTTACAAAACGCACTATAAAAATATAATGTTGCACTGAGATTTATGAGTTCTCTCAGTAATTACCTTAATAATTGCCAAATGTCATTGCCATACAACAAATAATTAACATTATTCAAACAGTTTGTTCTGTCGAGTTGTGTTCACTGAGTGCTGATATACAGTCTAACAGCACTGGGACTTTTCACTCAGATACAGTTTGTCAGTCTGTGCATTAGTGATCAGGATTTTTTAGTGACTCTTTTTGCTGTTTACAATTTGTCACTTTCTTGGCATGATCGTGTACATTTCCAAAGGATTATAAATCATGACTCATGATAAGAAAAAGAAATATTGAAATATATATAAGATATATAATATTGTAATATTATTATAACAAGTAACAGTAAAAAGGCCTATTAAAATAAAGTGCTAAGTAATGAATAAAATAAGATAAAAATAAAACATATGTATATAATATAGAATAAACATTATGAATAAAAAATTCTTTAATATATGTACAATGGATCTTTGATTATACTGATCAAGGTTATACTGCAGCTAAAAATAAATTAAAGGGTCTTCCCAGAGTAACATCTGCATTTGATCCATTTTGAGAGTTTGAGAGTTTACAGAAGTGTTTCTCACCTTCCTTTTTATATTTACTTACCACAGTGAAGGAGAAAGTGTGCATCTATATCGACCGCACAATGTTTGCCTGTGTCTTGTCTTTCTCGTGTCAAGTGAGTGAGTCACTGAATCATTCACTCAAAATGATTTGTTCGAAGCACTGATTCATTCAGTATAAACACCACTGCGGTGTTACTCGGAACACAACATTTAATTCTGCTGTCGCTTCATTTGGAACTTATTTGGAAGAGCACAAATAGACGAGCTAAACAGAAATATGTTGTCTAACAAGTAAGTAAGTTGCTGTCACATTACCGAAATTTCGCAGGCAAGAAGGTCTATTGTCTATTGTGTCAGTGTAGCGATGTATGAGGTACCGTTCACACAGAAATAGCTTTCAAACCAAGGACCATGTTGGTCCAATTCCCGATTGAGTGGATTCCTATATAGACCTTATGCGCCAGAGAAACAAGCCATCTTTAGAATTCTGTTTGAATTTACGTTTTTGCGGTAGCTCTGTATATTCTATGGCTTCGCTGTCGAAGAGTAATTAGCTGGTTAAGTAGATTTACTTATTGCAGAGTTACAAAAAGTTATCATGAGCATTGTAATGTTTGAAGCGGATGTCATAAGAAATGTCAGTAGACTGGGATTTTAAAACGAACAATTCATTCATTAATCCGTAAGATCTTACCTTCATGCCGCGTCCCGTGGGGAAAAATCTGCATTTTTTGGCGGGATTCCCCAGGTAAAATTAGCATTCCAGGGGCTAAATATCACGTTACTGGGGTCGCTTCAAACCACGGTCATGTAAAACAACCCGCGGCAACACTGTTAAAGTAGCACAACGAGCTGAGCGCAGCGCTGAAAAGGGTAGATACAGTCTAAAGTAATGACTGGATTTCGCCAGCCAAAAATTTGCCTTACAACGGTAAATGTGATAGCACCTTTACTCAACTGTTCTATAAAATCAATATCACACTCAATTACTGTTCTGAATAGCATCATATCTGTGATTACATATGGCCTCGTGCCATGCATTTCAATAGCATCACTCTTGTTGTGATTCTGCGTAAACAGCATGAAAAAAGCAACAGCTAAACAATAATCTTTTAATGGTAACTGCTTAATTTATTCATGCATGTTGAGAGCCCGAAATCAAAAAAGAAATCAACAACATCCTTCAATATGAAATTGTTGGTTCAAACAACAATCTAAGACTAGTTGGGTTTACATTTGGGAGGAATATAGATGGTCTAACAAAGGTAGATTCACATTCAAGTCATTCACATTTTGAGTATTTGTGACTCCATCAACTTGCATGCTGGATCAAATGTAACTGATTTTTCATCAACGTGCCAAACCATGAAGAAAAGGTCTGATGATTTACAAAGACAGTTGAGATCGTAATACATGGGATAGTTCAGGAAGTGCTATATTGAGAGCCTTGTCTTTTGGTTGATTGATTTTGCTGACGTTTGAATACAATACAGTCTTATCATGGCCGAGCGGGCGGCTCTCCTGACAGCTTTCTGCTTGTTGGTGCATTTGCCTCCAAAGAAAGTAATTTAGTAACATCAGACTGAAACAGACTTGTTTACACTATCTCCTCTCCTCCTTTCACGGGGAGTCCATATACCATTTGTGAGGCGCATTAACGCCCGCCAAGTGCACAATCACTTGGAAATTGAGGCAACTGCTCTAGAATAATGGCTGAGCTTGACTGAGGGCTGTATAATAAATGACTGAGTCTCATGGCACTTTTCAGTGGACATCCACACAGTCACCATTAGTTTCCTAAGTGCACTTTTCCCCGCACTTCTAAATTGATTGAAACAAAATGTCACAATTATGCCCTGTAGCTCAAGCTTTAATTATTCATCAATTAGCGTTTTCTCCCCCCTTCTTTTTTTCTGAACTGATTTTTCATTCAGTTTGCAGAGATGTATGGTTCCCCTGCTGTTAACCAGTCCAAAGTCATTAGTTTCTGGCTTTGCAATTAAACCTGCTGCATTATTCATCAGGCCCAACTCGGTAGACTCTGCTCTGAGCTCAGGAGGCCTGCATGAGAAATTAATTTGGAGAAATGAAGTTTCCTCTCAGGTTAGAACAGATGCCATTGGCCCAAACAGAGGGTAGGTAAGGAGTGCATTCATTGTAGGGAATTATAATGGCAAGCATAAAGCCAGACTATAGAAAGGACAAAAATACTAATGGAAAAAATAGCAAAATTGGGCATAGCCTGTGGCAGAGTGCTTCAGATTACTTAAAAAATCAACTCGGGGAAATGTATAATGACTATCAATAGTCATATTGTGCACTTAAAGGATTAGTTCACTTCAGAATTTAAATTTCCTCATAATTTACTCACCCCCATGTCATCCAAGATGTTTATGTCTTTCTTTCTTCAGTCGAAAAGAAATTATGTTTTTTTAGGAAAACATTCCTGGATTTTTCTCCATATAGTGGACTTCAATGGCTGCCAACGGGTAGAAGGTCCAAATTGCAGTTTCAGTGCAGCTTCAAAGGCTCTACACGATCCCAGCCAAGGAATAAGGGTCTTATCTAGCGAAACGATCGGCCATTTTCTAAGATAATTAAAAAATATATACTTTTTAATCACAAATGCTTATCTTGCACTAGCTCTGCGATGCACCACGCATTACGTAATACGTTGGAAAGGTCACGCGTGACATAGCTGGGTCTGCCGGAAGCTGCATTTAAACTGCAATTTGGACCTTCAACCCGTTGTGCCCTGGTGAAGTCCACTATATGCAGAAAAATCCTGGAATGTTTTCCTCAAAAACCTTAATTCCTTTTCGACCGAAGAAAGAAAGACATAAACATCTTGGATGACATGGGGATGAGTAAATTATCAGGAAACTTTAATTCTGAAGTTTTTTTAAAATGTGAGGGTTAAGGAAAAAGAAGTGCATGGCATGTTAATCTAGTATAGAAGGATATCTATGTGCATTATTGTGAGATATTTACAAAAGAAATTGACTGGAATGATTCGCCTCAACAGATCTGACAGTCAGATCACAGAATGTCAGTGATCAAATGTTGCCATCTGCTGGTGTATTGCGAAAACATCAAATATTCATTCTATATAATAAACAGATATTTAGATCATGATCAGTCATGGGGTAAAATAAAAAGACATTTTTAATTTACAATCGTACAAGCCCATAGTATTGGTGGTCATCTCTGTTGAAGCAGTTGTAAGAGCACAGCAAAACTCTCACTGGAATAGACTGTGAGCTTTTCATCCCCATGTGCTGTTCAAAGACAAAAGAACAGATTCAGATTATATATTCTCTTGTACTTTTATTGACATGCAATGTGGATCATGCAGAAAAAAAAAGTAGAAGCAAGTAATATTTTGCCATTGTTGTTCTTGCTAATATTCAATTATCGGGGACACAAGTTTAATTGTGACCCTGTTAATCTGTTGATTCAAATAGCAAATGTCATTTATGCGCCTGATGCATATTAAATACATAAAATATATTAAAACTCCTCATCAAAAATCCGTCCAGCCAGTCTTTACTACGGCACCACTTTTTTGCATTTATTGCCACAGGCACTGAATGCTGAACACTGGTGTTATGGTAAAGTGATGCAGAATGAACCGATACCTTCTTGGTGTTGATGAACTGCACACACTCCAGCCAGGTGGTGAGGAAGGGTTGTGAGCACAGGACACACTGGCCCCACTGAGACAGCATGTCCTGCAGCTCTGGGTACATTGGCAGAGCTCTGGACACCACTGAGAACCTGTTTGTGCTCTCCTGGAGGATGAGTCTCGCTGAGAGTTCCTGAACACATTAAACTACAATCAGCACCCGTATGGAAAAGTTATGGTTAAAACTAACAATTTTTATTTCATTTATTGATTTTCTGAGGGGGAAAAAAGGTACCAGGGTTATTATAGTTAACCAAGGGTGTGTTCACACTTTTGTTGTTTTGGAAAAAAAAGAAAATGACACACTGGTTCGAAGGAACCTAAAAATGCAAAACAAACAATAGCAAAAAAAAAAGCTTTTAAGATGTACATTTTGTGAAGGAACTTACCGAACATCCAAAACAATGTTGTGTGCTAGGCTAAATGTGCTTGCTGTATGTGCGTACATGTGATGGTATTTTTACCAGTTAAGAAATCACAAAGAGCTCATAAAATGTTTTAAGGGATCAAAACAGAGCCAGGAATTCCTCTGTTACACGTACAAACGAAGATCTGCTGCATGGAGACGTGGTTCCGACACCTGTACCGAACTGTAATGGGCAACATCGCGACTATGAAAAACCAGGGCTGCATCCGAAAGCTTGCACTTTGACTTTGCAGGCAGCATTTGTGCACGTAGGTACCTCACGAAACTGATTTCAGACAGACTTCTGAGGCACTTCTGTAATGGTTTAATGATCTACAACAAAATAGAGTTTTGGTGATAATTAAGCCCATTTTTCATGCTAGAAATGACATCAAAAGTAGACAACATTGGTAAAAAATGAGCATTTACTGTACACACAAATTGACCTCCAACCAAAGCCTTCAGACGCCATCTTTATTTTTTAGCTCAACTGTCATGGAATGGAACACACAGGACTGTGGGATATCAAAGACACTGAACAAAAATCAATCAGATGACGGTATCTCAGGAGACAGGAAGTAAAGATAACTAACTAGTGCCTTGAAGCCTTGAAATGTGCATCCCCCGAAGGCTTTTCAGCTTTCGGACGCAGCCCAGGTATGCTTGAACATTCTGTCCTTTTTAGGATCGCATCTTGTGACATCATCCTGTTTTTGGTTCGTTACTTTGGTCCGTGTTGCACCCATATTTCAGTCGAAACGTACAAGAGCTCATGTGCAAGCGAACTTGTTTGGTGCGCACTAGGGTTTGGATGGCAACATTCACACTTATTCAAATGAACTGCCCTAACAGAGCAATCGCACCAGAGTTTGTTTTAATTTAAACAAACCTGCCAAGTGTGAACACAAACTAAAAAACCAAAACCATAAAAAAACATTTTCGTTACTTGTCAAGAACATAAAACAAAATTTAACTAAAATTAAAATGAAAACTGGAAATATAAAAATAAAAACAAATTCAAAATATTAATGAAAAACATAGTAGTATCTCAATGATACTAAATTAACACTGCAAGGTGCAACATACCATAAACATGGTAGAGCAGTACAAGGCACTGACATTGTTCATCAACAATCACTACTCTTAAAAAAGGTAATAATAAAAATCATAAAAGTTACTTTTAATGAGAGGACTTCTTTCTCTTGAATGGACTCCATCAGTGTGAATTGAACTAAACTGTTTCCTTCAAAAAACAGTTCCTCCAATGTGAGAAACTGAAACTAAACATTAAAGAGAAAAACATCATTAAAATATTGAACATTGAAAAAATATTATAAATAACAAAAACAGCTGAAATGGCTGGTAATTTGTCCAAATAACTTACACCAACTGGAAACACTGATAAACGATTTCCGGCAACATCTAAGATCTTCAGATTTTTCCAACCAAGAGCACCCTGAAGCAAAGAACGGACACATATTAAGCTAATAGACATAAGAATGGGTTAAGTATGATGAAAATCATCGCTCTTGCCTCTGGTAGTTCTGTCAGGTGGTTTCTGGCCAAGTACAACTTCCTCAGCTGTAATAAATTATAGAGCTGCTGTGGTATTTGAGTCAGTTTATTATTAGTGAAGTTAATCTCAGTCAAACTCTTTATCAAGCCCAGTTCAGCTGGAATCTGCTGCAAATAATTGTCTGTGACACTGATGCTCTTTAGATTACATAGTCTGTAAATAAACAAATGTTTTAAAAAATCAGATACCATGCATGATAATCAATTATCAAAGTGTGAAATATGTCAAAATTCCAACAGACTTGATTCATCTTACTTTTTAATTTCTGCAGGAATGACTTTGATTCTGTTGTGGTTCAAATTGAGAAGCACGAGGTTTGGTAGACCCTCTGAAAATACATAAAACATAGTACTAAAACCCAGTTCAAAATTTTTTATAAAATAAACCTTAAGAGTTTCAACTTACCAAGCACCTCTGATGACAAATGGCTGATATTGTTCCCATATAAATAAAGTTTTTTAAGACAACAGAGGTGTTTTAACACAGATGGAATCTCCTCAAGAACATTATTTCCCAGATTGAGCTCTGTCAACTTAAGATTCACATTAATAATGTAATAATAATGTACTAGATTCTGGCTTTGTAATAATTCAGTTGTCATGGTCTATCTAATTACACTGTTTTACTGTTGGTTAAACTTGTTTAACCTATTCTATGCTCAACATTGGGTCACTCACAATTATGACTAGAAACTTTACAAAAATGGTACGTTTTGAACACATTTTTTACTCTATCACCGATTAATGATATATTATTGTTAAATCAGTGCTACTGTATAGATGTGTCTGAACTCACCTTCTGTAAACACACCAGTTCAGATGGCAGACTCGACAGATTATTGTTATTCAACTTTAATACAACAATCCATGTAAGCCTCTCAAAAACTTCTGGAAGAAGTGTAATTTTCCTAGAACTTAAATTAAGCGAATTTGATTTCGTTTTTAAAGCTCTGATAATTGAATCATTAGCCATTTGACAATGACATCGTCACCTTGAACATTCCCTACGTTTCCATGGAGATGCACCGCAACTTGACTGAGGCCACTGGCGCCGCCTGACGGACTAACATGAGTATAACATGCTGTCATTGGCGCCTCGATACTTATTGCAGAAAATCAACAAGATGTTTGGCACGTTCCCCGAATATTATACAAAATAGGTTATAAAACGCTTTTAAAAAATTCTATCTTTCAGAAAATGCTCAGTGAAAGGTTGTCAACCTTCCTGACAAAAATATTGTTAAGAAAATTAAAAAAACTAATTGTATTAGCATTTTTATTTTCTACTCATTTTCTATCTAGGGCTTTGCGATTTGTATATCCTAAATGGCTAAAGACTGTTAGATCCCTGATTTGTGTGATTACATTACTGCATTTTTTACGGAATTACATTTCATCATGCTTTTAAAAGTGTCCAAATGATGTTATTTCTTCATAATTGTAAGGAATTTTCATTCTTTTTTAATGGGAGAAATCATGCATTTACAGGATTATGTGCAAACACAGCTAAATATTACATTTTTAATCATTAAAATTAACATTTGCCAGGTCAATGTAACAAAACTAGCCCAATGGCTAATCAATAAATTGCCCAATGACCATATCCCAAATATCAAAACTCAAAACATGTCATTCTCATATGTAAAATACATTACAGTGACTGTTATGCAAAATGAAAACCACCATTTTGTAGTGATCACAAAACTTAACATCTAGCACAGTTTTATCTTTGGCAGAATATAAAATATTTCAATACAAGAATTTCAGTCAAATTTAATTTACGGTCGGCACCGATAGCCTCGTGGGCAGCGCACTGACATATAGCACCGTTGCGCTTTGGGCAACCCAAGTTTGAGTCCTAGCTTGCGGACCTTTCCTGATCCCGTCCTGTATATAATGTATGCAATATGTCAAACCTTTAACCTGCAGCAACAATTTAAAAGTAGCCAAATTCTGCAGGGAAACCAGTCTTGGCAACCCTGAGATTGCGCCTTAGTTAAATTAGGACATTTAAGTAGCTTTTATAAACATGCCTTAGAAAAAAGAAATTATGGTGTGCATTTTGAGACAAAAAATGGCACTGACATAGTTTAAGATGTCAGTGCAAGTTGCTTTCAGTTAAAACAGCTCAAACATGCATTTTAGTCTGAGACTAAGCTTAAGCCTTGTCTGTGAAACGAAGCACTAATGTGTTTTCTGTTGGTCCAAATCCCTGTTTTAAAGAGGGAGACTGTATTTGTCCAATGTGCTGTGATTTAAGACAGAAGTTTGTTGACTTTGAAGTTCTTTTTATTCAATGAAGTAAGCATGACCATGATCATGTTCCAAGAACCTCTAGGAGCAAATTACTTGCAGATATGCAGTTTTAACACAAAGTACATAGCAGTTTATTCATAAATAACACTGTCAATCCAAAACATGTACTATTTCATTAAGCATGTGTTATTTCAGCATCTTCTATGAGCAACCTGACTGAACAACCTCAATTCCGCTCATCCTAGCAAAATGGAATCAAACTCCAGAAGGTCCGTTTCTACAGGGTAATTATGCACAGATGCATATATTAATGTGTGTCAGTGACTGGGTCAGCCCTCTTCCTCATTTGCCAAATCTTTCAGAGGCTCCACAGAGTTGTAGTGCTCACCAAGTCCATAAGCATGCCGCATGTAACTGAAAAAGACAGTGAAACAAACTTTAGTACAGCAGTAGAGATTGTGCAGAATACACAGAATATTAATTTTAAATATATAAAAATACAACTTGAGTTATTTACATTAGTGTGATTGGTGGTTTGTCATATTCTTCACCAATAATAATAGAGGGGGATTCTGCCTGAATGACTTCTATCGGTAGCTGGAGGACCTGCGAAAGGGCTTTTAACTGTCATGGAGAAAATATAAAAAATATTAATCAAAAAATAAGCAAATGGCTGGTGGATTATGACTTGTTAATGTTTGTTGTTGGGATAAATGGATGGTATTCTTACCTCTAACTGTCCACCCCAAGCAGCTGTGTCTGCAATATCATTGCAGTATTTCTCAAACTCATCTAAAATAAAAAATAATCTTCAGTTAGCAACAGAATGCAACAACAAGCATTTATATATATTATAAATTATATAAATCATGTCAATCAAAAATGACATACATTATATAATAAATGCTGTTATTAAACTTTATATTCATCGAAAAATCCTGGAAAAAAAATCAGCACCACAGCTATTTGCAACATTGATAATAAGAAATGTTCCTTGAGCATCAAAATAAACATATTAGAAAGACTTCTGAAGGATCATGTGACACTCAAGACTGGAGTAATGGATGCTGAAAATTCACATCACAGGAATAAATTACATTTTGAAATATAAAATAGTTAAATTGTAATAATTTTTCATAATTTTAGTATTACTGTATTTTTGATCAATATCTATCTATCCATTGAAGTGTATGGCAGAGAGTATGGCATTTACCTGCAGTGTACATGTCTCCTGAATTGGGGTCAGTGAGGAACGGCAGGAAGTCATCTGCATGGCTCCTCATGTACTGAGCTGTTTGAGCCCGAAGCTCTTTAAGGCTGAGAGAGCCGCCCCGCTCCGTCAGCTGATCCTCCACAGCGCGGTACATGCAGTGACCATCAGAGGAGATCTCTTTGATCTGCAGGTGCCTCTCCACTAGCTTCTGTCTCAGCTTCAGACCCTCCTGATGACGGGAGCCTCTGAGATTCTCCACTTCTGCTTCAGCAATCCGGACCTCCCGCTCCTTCTCAAGAGCAGCCTTTTTCTCCTGAAAAACATGGGATTTTCAGTGTTTTTCAAAATAGACTTAAGTACAGCCACCTAATATGACAAAGAACTCACCCGTTTCTTCTGGGCTTTAGATGTCCGACTTTGCTTGCTCGGATCCGTTTTTTCCTCATTTGCTAAACTCACAGAATCCAATGCATTTGAAACCTCCTCCACCTTGGAACAATCCATGATATGTGAATGAGTGAGCTACAGTCATGTGTATCTGGTTGATGTATCTGGTGTCTAGGTAGGATGTTTTAACATCTAACAACATCTTCATCATTTTACTTACCGAGGAAGAGTTCTGAAGTTGTTTGAGCTCATTTTCGTGTTTTTGATTGAGTTCAGCCTCTAGTTTGGCGATGTCTTCTGTCAGCTGTTTCCTCCTCTTCTTATCATTTTTGGGAACAGCATTTTTCATAGTTTGTATTTTTGCTATGACATGAAAAATACATCTATATTTGGTATTGTTTCCAATTTTGTGTTTCGTTTCTTAACGCATACAGTGTCATGCAATGCATTTTGTGGTATTTCAAAGGGAAATTTCTGAGGCATTAGTCTAGTAATATTTATATAATAGTGACATGTTGTCTTACCTTGTAGGTCTTTCTTTTCCTTGCGATGCTGTTTAGCTAACAGCTCCTCTGCTGTCTCCACTTCCTCCATGTCAAAATTAACTAAATATTCAGAGCAATAAAATACTTACTAAAATGAATCTAAACGATAAACACATTACTCGTTTCCATCAGTTTTACTTATTTTCCAGCAAGGACTGAATTGGTTTAAGCTCATAGAAGTCAGCTGAATTTCATTTCAATTGATCTGCAAGTCAAACGCATGGATTCTATGGGAACACAGAAACTAAACACATCCGAAAATGTCGCATTTCAAAATAAAAGTCTTGGAGAGCTAGACCGTTTTTCTTTTGGTATTTGATATAATGGTATAAAGTGACAGAATATAATATAACCAGAAAGTTACACTAAATTAAACCAGTAATTTACACAGTACATTAAAACTGTTTTATTTTGCACCTAAATAATTATTCACCTCAATTTCTTGGTAAATGCAATTACTTTGAAACCACTTTAGTGTTGCTAGAGTGTTGCCATGACTGCTTATTATAAGCAACTTGGCTCTTCTTTATTAAAAAAGTCACTTATAAAAATAGATTCTCGTGGGTTGCGAAGTTTTGGG
The DNA here is from genome assembly GCF_019924925.1 of Ctenopharyngodon idella. NCBI lineage: Eukaryota > Metazoa > Chordata > Actinopteri > Cypriniformes > Xenocyprididae > Ctenopharyngodon > Ctenopharyngodon idella. The sequence goes on from NC_067238.1 coordinate 24,831,449, forward strand.
GGATAATTTCAAGAATAATTTGTGATGTGATTAGTCGCTTTTGGGACTTGTTTAGTCAGTCTATGTTGCTTGTTTTTCTAGTGAAATTCGGCAACACTGCGAGACGCAGCTAATCGAAAATGTTCGTTTTAACAGCGTCTGCGACTGATCGATACACTCGGCTTATAATGTCTGACGTGCAATTCATGTTGACAGTTCTAGCATGCTGAATTTAACTCCACAAATTAGCTTCAATAAGGGATAATTTTGTAGTAGGAGCGAGATTTCTGCAGCCTTGCAGGCAATGTTGGGAAGCCAAGGGATTCAACCTGTCACTCTGGTCTTCAATAACTCCAAGAACTGCTTTCTTCAGCTGTCATCAAACTTCGCCACTCATCTCTGTCTTCATGAGGTTCGTGTCTAGCTAGCTGCTTACATGCATTACTACTCCGCCACTGTACTGTATGTTTATGTTCCATCATATGTAAGGTTCTGAATGTTTTAAGAATCATGTATCACTAATGTGATGTCAGAACCAGATCCTGGAGCTGTCATGGGGTGTTTCTGCACCCGTGTTCCTCAGCTGGACCAGGTCCAGGTCTTCAGGTCCAGAGGACAGAGTTGAGATCAGCAGACAGCTGGGAGAGAAACTTGGGCTCAAAGAGGGAGAACAGGTTTGTCACTGGTTAAGATATGTTGCATACGAAGCATACGAGATGTGATTTGATGGAGTGTGGCTGTAGATCATTGGTTCTCAACCAGGGTCCGGGCCCGTAAGGGGCCCTCAAGATGATTTAAAATAAGACCAAGCAAGCGTTAAAATAAAACAACTAAAAATGAAGATATTTCATATTTAAGATGAAGATATTTCATATATTGCTGTGGACTATGAGGGGCCTTGGAGTAAAAAAGATTGAGAACCACTTATGTAGATACATGTAACATGGTTGTGATGTGTTTTAGGGGTATCTGCGGCCATGTCATCAGGTGCAGTCAGTGCAGCAGGTGTTCGTAGAGCCTCTGTCTCCAGATGACTGGGAGATCCTGGTGAGCCACAGTGGAATCAATTACCTCTGTCTTCAGTCCCTCGCAGATGTTTAGCTGATATATAGCAATATATGTCCATTATTTAATATAATTAGAAATTACACATCTTTTAAAGCCTACTTGAAATCTAAATGGACCCTATTTTCTTTCATAATACACATTACTGGCTCCATTTTGGTATGAAACGTCAACATTTCTTGACCCGATCAATTCCATGCTGGATAAAAAAAAAAGTCTCGTCCTATGTTTGTTCTCATTGAACACCCTTTTTTACTTCATACAAATACATTAGATCAAGTAAAATGGGTTGTGAATGTCTTTTCAGTAAAAAATTTGATTGAACTTTGTTCCAGGAGCTGCACAGCATTGCTCTGGAGCAGCAACTCCTGGATCAGATCCGAGTGGTCTTCAGTGACGGTGTGTTCCCTGTATGGGTGGACCAGCACACTGTCATCTATATCAGGATAGGTCAGTTAGCCCTATTTTAAAGGTCTGTCATATTGAAGTTGTCATTGGGAATGAACTGATTCTTTTACACTAATGATTCTTATATTTTTAGCATCCCTATCTCCATCTGTTCCTTACGGCCGACTGGAGCAGTTCACTGAGCTCATTGTCTCCCCAAAACTACATCCAGGAAATGAACAACTCCACCAAACTCGATCAGTGGAGCCAAGCCAACATCTGCAACACCAGAACATTGATGTCACATCTTCCTCCAGCTCAATCATCCATCGGGAAACCCTCGGTGATCATCTGGAGAGTCCGAATGAAGGCCATTGGGGAGGTATAGCTGATCTGAAAAGCTTGGTTAGATACCTGTTTACAAGAGGATTTGAGCCTTCAAAGGAGAATCTCGCAGTTCCCACAATTCCCACCATCCTGAAAGACTGTATCCTCAGAACATGTGGAACCCCTCCTAGCTCTGTCAGCCATTTAGGCTCATGTCATGGAGATGTCCATATACTGCCATGGAACCTGCAAGAACAAGAGAACTGGAATCCAGGGCAGTCTGCCTTAACATACGGTAGACTTTCAAAGATCCTTTCTCCTAAAGAACTCAGGGAGAAAGTCAAGCAGGCCATGGAGAAGAAGAAAATCAGAGATGGACCTCACAAAGGGAACGACGCAGAGGAATGTAAGGAGAACGCTGTTGTGGTCAGGATGCTTTGTCACAATATTAAAAGGCTGCAGGAAGACCAGAAATTCAGTAAATGTGAAGAAATTTACTCTGGGAATGTTTGGGTGAGTTATTGCATTCAAGTTCAGTTATAATGTTTCATAGAAATATTCTTTATTTTGAATTCAACCAATACAAACACATGAAAAAAAAAAATATATAGGATAATAAACAATATAGTACAGATATATTGTGCATCCCTAGTACAAATCTAGTTAAATTTTTTGTCGTTGTAGATCCCAAAGGTGCTGCAGAGGCGTTTGAGGATAGAGCCTCATTCGGCTGTAAGGATTCAGCCTTTGAAATCATTGCCAAGAGTAGCAGAAGCAGTCATGGTTCGAACATTGCAACCGTTGGTAAGTTTTTCAGACTAATGCTTTATGTTGTCAGGTAATGAAAATATTGCATCGTAAAATTATTCCCTTTTTTGTCTGCAGGCAGAAAGTGAAAAAGAAGAAGATATTCAAACTGCATTCCTCAACTGGCTGCATGCTCAGAGCCATCAACCTTTGACCTGTCTGACAGGACGCTCTAATGTCATTCTCTTACCCTGTGCTGAAGGTGTGAGGAAGAACCATCAAAATGTATGTTTTCGATCATAATACAATTATTACAGGCTATTCTGGAATTTTCTCTCTTCTCAGGAAAAGAAGAGTTTGTCTTGACCGTGCTAAAACCAGAGCAACAGCAAGAGGATGAGATGTTCTTTCTATCATCCAGTTTACTAAAGAAAACAGACGTGCAGGTATAAAGTCAATATCGTTTTTAGAATTATTTTTCATTTTCTCAACAAACCAGCTTAATCTCTGTTTAGATTGTCAGAGAGCCTCAAGATTCTGACCACAGTGGCTCTGATGATGATAATGAAGATCTGTTTCTTGGCTTTCCTTCCCTCAGCTCTCTTGGGTATGCTTGTATTCTTTTTAAAAACAGGAAGTACCAATTTGTTTTTAATATCCATAGCAGAATTTACTTTCTGTTGAGTCAGTTGCTGTTTGTGATATTTGAATCTGTTTGCTCAGTGGGGTAGAGGACATCAGCAGGTCTGCTTTCGAGCACATCTCTCACGCTCTAATGGGAGGTCCTCTGTCGCGTGAGCTGGTCTCCACAGGACGTGGACTGAGGGGTGGAGCTCTGCTCATCACAGGTGCAAAGGTAACCTTCACACATGTATGCTGTGGTCCTTTCAGAGTCAGATGTGGGATACTTCTACTTAATATAATGCAATATTTGTTTTTGCAGGTGTACGATTATAACCAGAGAGCATTTATTAGGATCATACCGATAGCTTTGCTACTGTTCAAAAGTTTGTCTAATGTTTTTAAAATAAGTCTCTCATGCTCACCAAGGCTGCATTTATTTGGTTAAAAATACAGTAAAAACAGTAATGTTGTAAAATATTATTACAATTTTAAATAACTGTTTTCTATTTTAATATATTTTAGTTTGTAATTTATTCCTGTGATGGCAAAGCTCAATTTTCAGCATCATTACTCAAGTCTTCAGTGTCACATGATCCATCAGAAATCATTGTAATATGCTGATTTGCTGTTTAATATTTTTGTGGATACATGGTGAATTCTTTGATGATTAGAAAGTTTAAAAGAACATCATTTATTTCAAATAGAAATCTTTTGTAACATTATACGTAAATGTATTTACTGTCATTTTTGATCACTTTAATGCATCCTTACTAAATAAAAGTATTTATGTCTTTATAAAATCTTACAGACCTCAAACTTTTGAATGGTAGTATACAGCTGCATCAAAATTCAGGGTTAAACATTTCTACATGAGTTGTTAGTTCAACTTCGGGTGGCGTTCTAAGTAGGAATTTTAAAATTTCACATTGTTGAGTGGAGAAATGTAGCAATCGCTCCAAAATTTTGGTCAAATTTTGTAACTTTTTTGGAAATTCAGATAACAATCAAGGACATGTGTTGACTTATATTGTGAAAATAATGAATGAATGAATGAAAAGGGTGTATGTGATAAATTTCCTTCTTTTCTCTGTAGGGCAGTGGAAAATCTTCTCTATCTAGAGCGCTGTGTCGAAAAGCCAGTGAAGAGCTGGATGCCCACATTCAAGTTGTGGACTGCAAGGCACTGAAAGGTAGGCAAGAAAATTAGACTGACCTGTTCTTTTATCAATCATATTTCTCGATTATTATGAATGAATTTGTTAGGCAAGAGAGCAGACACAATCAGACAGAGGTTGGAAGAGGTTTTCGAGCAGGCAGTTTGGAGACAACCCTCAGTGGTCCTGCTGGATGACTTGGATCACGTGACCGGTGCTGCGACCTCACCTGAGCATGAGCATGGGCCAGAGGCCGTACTGCGGCAGCACATAGCACAGAGTAAGACATCATAACAGACGTGCCTGGCTCTACATGTATCTCTGTGAGGAAACATCTGATGGACATCTTTACTTTGTGTGTTCTCCTCAGTTCTGAGGGATTTGGTGGATGAGATGGTGGTGCGCTCCAGCCTCATAGCTCTGATGGTCACAGCACAGAGTGAGCATTCCCTTCATCAGACTCTGACTGCGGTGCAGGGTTCACACTTCTTCCAAAGCTTCTGCAAGATCCAAACACCAGATCAGGTGGGTTCATGAAACTGCAATCTAGGATTGCGCGATTAGGGTACAAAAATCGAATTGTGATTTTCCTGAGAAAAATTGCAATTGTGATTTGAAAAGTACCAGGTTTACTGTGCTAGGGCTGCACAATTTGGCCCAAAATGTTGTGATTATATATCAATATGACTATAATAATTATAAATATAATAATTATATTCAACAACAACAACAATAATAATAATAATTATTATTATTATTCCTAAATAAATATATTAGACGAAATAAACAAATTACTATTGTAATATTTGACTGTAAATAAAGTACTAAATATTTAAGAAAAAATAATAATGATGACAATCATTTTAAACTTTAAAATTACAATACTTATTCCTAAATAAAAATATTAACCAAAATAAACAAAATGACTACTGTAATATTTCAATGTACAATAAAGTACTAAGTATTTAAGAAAAAAAAAATTAAAAACATTACTATTACAATACTTATAATTATCACTGTCTTACTTTCTTCATTTTTATACTAAGCTATATCTTGATTTCAGGTTATTTAGATTAATCATGCAGCCCTACTGCAATATAACAAACAATTTGGACTTGCATTCCCAGGTGGCTACAATGATCACTATTTAAAAGAGAAATTCACTGTATTTGCTAAAGTTTGTGATGTTCCTGTTATTGAATCCTTGCCAAAACAAGTTGCAGTGTGGACCAGACTTTATGCCTATAGTGAAAAATCTGACCACACAAGACTAGTTTTATTCCTGTATGCTTTTTTTTGTTTTTTGAAGGAAAAAAAGACTGTAAAAAGATGGTTTCTCTTTATAGGCTCAAAGGGTTGAGATTCTGAGGTCTTTGACAGTCATCCAGGACTGTCAAACTACTCTTGACCTGGACAGTGTTGCCAAAGAAACAGAGGGGTTCATGGCACGAGACCTGAACCTGCTGCTCGAGAGGGCCATCCATGCCAACACTCTGCACAGCAGAAACAATGGCAACTCTGAAGGCAAGTGCTTAATCTAGTTATATCTTTCTGTGATTCAGCTGTTTTTTTTTTTTTTTTTTTTTTTTTTTTTAAATCTAAGCTTTCTGGTTCAACAGATTTAAGCTATAAGGACTTCAGACAGGCCCTTCAGGGCTTCACCCCACCCTCCCTCTGGGGGGCTCAGCTGCAGACTCCCACTGGGGCCGGCATGGAGCGTATTGGGGGACTTCATCAGGCACGTCAGCTCCTGATGGACATCATACTGCTGCCAGCTAAGGTATGGCAGCTATTGTGCACAAAATGTCTGTTTCAGAGTAAGAAACAAAATACAAAAAAGGAGTGAACATCCAAAACCGATATTGGGCTCAGGTGCAGGATAAAAAGATAATAATAACTAAACAAAGAAAAATAATGTTCGCACACTGAAATTACAGCTTAAATTACAGCTTGTTCCTGATGAAGACCTGACTGGTCAAAACGTTGCACTGTTTATAAATACATTTTGAAAAAATGTATTTATAAAAAAAAAAAAAAATCTTAAGTCATGGAATTGTTTTGATTCAAAGCGTTTCGAGTTGTGCCCTGCTGTAGAGAATTTTTTGTGACTGCGTGTGTTGCTAACAAGCCATGATGATAATAATGGTCTATCTGTTCTCAAATCTTAGGACCAGTGTCATTAACATTGACTAAAACCATAAAAAAAACTTGAGCCTTCAAAGGAGAAAAATTCCATTTCTTAAAATAAACATTAACTGAAATAAAATGAAATATAAAATAACTAGCTGCCAAGGAAACATTTACCATTTTTATTTAGTTTTACCTGAAATACTAAAATAATAATCTAAATAAACTAAAACTATTAAATAAAAATGAATAAAAACTATATAGACACATTTAAAAAATGTGACATGAATGTTAAAAAATGACATAAACACAACAAAGTTACTAAAAGTTTAACAAAAATTAAAATTAAAACAAAAAATATATATATAAAAATAAATTCTAAAATGAACAGAAAGTGTAATAGTATATCAATGATACTAAAATAACACTGCTCAGGCCGTTTTTTTAGTGTTATTCGAGACCCTAATAAGTTGAATTGTTTAAACCCACTAATTCAAAATATTAATTCATCAATAAATTCATAAATACATTCAATAAACTGATTTCTACAACAGAAACCATTTACCAGTAATCATAATGAGTGGGACAGACATAGAGTTCACAGTTTTAACCAAAGAATTTCTATTATATATCCCTATTCATGTGTAGTTGAAGTAATAGTCTGATGTGTCATGTTGTGTCCAGTACCCGCTGCTCTTCTCCAGTCTGCCCTTGCGTCAGTGCTCCGGTGTGCTGCTCTATGGAGCTCCTGGAACAGGCAAGACTTTACTGGCTGGAGCTGTGGCCAAAGAGAGCGGCATGAACTTCATCAGCATCAAGGTAAGGAAAAGTGTACATACAGTATGTGTATTGACAAAATTTAAATGCACTGATGTATTGTGATGTCCTATGTGTTTCTTCAGGGTCCCGAACTCCTCAGCAAGTATATTGGTGCCAGTGAGCAGGCAGTTAGAGATGTGTTTCAGAGGTCTGTCTGAATGCTCTTCTTTATGAAATAAAGTAGCAGTTTACTAGAGTCATCATTAACACATGTGTGTCTGTGTTGCTGCAGGGCTCAACAAGCTAAGCCGTGCATACTGTTCTTTGATGAGTTTGACTCTCTGGCCCCTCGAAGAGGACATGACAACACAGGGGTCACTGACCGTGTGGTTAATCAGCTACTTACTCAGCTGGATGGAGTGGAAGGACTGACAGGTACATCAGGACTGAAGATCAAACGCTCACACTTTTACCTAGGGTCAACCTGAGTTTGTTCCGTTTTTATCTGCTTCATGCTCTCAGTTTGTTGATCTGTGAGTAAATGGGTAGTTGACAAAATAAAATGTCCATGGACTGTTTTTTTTTTTCCATTCAAAAGATTTTAGGTTGAGGTTTATATATACGCCACTGTTCAAAAGACTGGGGTTGGTAAGATTTTCTTTTTGAAAGAAGTCTCAAGAAGAGTCTCAATCTGAGTCTCAGTCATTACTCCAATCTTCAGTGTCACATGATCCGTTAGAAATCATTCTAATATGCTGATTTGGTGCTTATGAATCATTTCTCATCATTTTCTCAATGTTGAAAACAGTGCTGCTTAATATTTTTGTGGAAAGACGGTTTTCAGGATTCTTTGATGAATATAAAGCTCAAAAGAACAGCATTTATTTGAAATAGAAATCTTGATTAGACTTTATTTAAGGTGACATAGTTACATTGTACTTACTCAGTTCTATTAATTAACTACATGTACTTACTATAGAGTTACATTTAGGTTTTTAGGTTAGTTACTTGTAATTATGCATAATTTACTGTTATTAATATAGTAAGTACATGTAGTAACATGCTGTAACCTTAAAATGAAGTGTTACCGAAATCTTATGTAACATTATAAATGTTTTTACTGTCACTTGATCAATTTCATGCATCCTTGCTTAATAAAAGTATTAATTTTTTTTTTAATAATTTTTTTAATCATACTGATCCCAAACTTTTCAACGGTAGTGTATGTATATGATAAAGTCACCAAGTTTTTCCACCATTTTAAATCAACCTTTTGCTTAGTGGTCCTGTAGTGTGACAAATTAATTTTTAAAAACATAAAAGTTATTCTAATAAAAACTTTGTAATTATATTACAATTTAAAAAATTATAGTATATAAAACCACTGAACACTGTTAAAACTGCTTAAAATGTCAACTACCCAAGTGCTTAATGTTTGCATGTAATGTTCATTCGAGGAGAACTGTGAGAAGTTTCAGTTTCTTGCTTTTAATTCTGTTGTGGTTATTGCTTATACTGTAGCAACATCATCAATATCAGTAGATTAACTTAGATAAATTATTTTGCTACCATCTAATCCTAAATTTAAAAAAAAAAAAACAGTTTGTTTTTTTCAATCACAAAAACACCAAGACACCTGAGACTGTAGAGCAAAGCCAATTGTGTGACAGAATTGTTGTTCAAGGTTGTTGTGAAATATCTGGAGTAATTTTTTGATACTTAAAAGATTGCATTGTTGTTTTTGTGAGATCTCTAAAATCACTGCATAGTTTCTTATTTCCAGGGGTGTATGTGTTGGCTGCCACCAGTCGTCCTGACCTGATTGATCCTGCTCTCTTGAGACCTGGGAGACTGGACAAGTCTCTCTACTGCCCTCCTCCTGATCGGGTCAGCATGTTGTTTTGGCACACTTCAGTACACCTAAAAGATCTGCAGTATTAATTCACTGAAACATATCTGTCCTTCAGGAGGCACGGCTGGAGATCCTTAGGGCTTTGACTCATTCTGTGCCACTGGCTGCAGATGTGGACTTGGAGCAGATTGCTGTGGCAACAGAGCTGTTCACTGGAGCCGACCTGAAGGCCCTTCTCTATAACGCTCAGCTAGAAGCGATCCATAGCAGCCTGGGGTCCAACCTTCTGCATGTATGTTACACAAAAACTCAAACATTGACACATACATATGCAAACCTATCCACATGGTTAGTGGTTGACCTACATGGGTTGATGTCCATATCTAAAAACCAGCGGCCAATGGTCAACATATACACTAATATTCAATAGTTTGGGGTTGGTAAGATTTTGAAATGTTTTTGAAAGGAGACTCTTATGCTCAAAACACAGTAAAAACTGTGATATTGCAAAATATTATTAGGAATTAGTTAAAATAACTGTTATTACGAATTATTACAAATTAGTTAAATATATTCTATTTTAATATATTTTAAAATGTAATTTATTCCTGTGATGGCAAAGCTGAATTTTCAGCATCATTACTCCAGTCTTCAGTGTCACATGATACTTCAGAAATCATTCTAATATGCTGATTTGGTGTTCAAGAAACTTTTCTTATTACTATCAAAGTGGAAAACAGTTGTGAAAAGAAGTGTTGAAATTAACATGTACACAAAATTCAAAAAACATAAAATCAACACTGATAATCTCAAAATGCTCCGATATCATCTGGATAACTGGCCTGGTCGATATACGAGTCTATAACTACCCTAGATATAGAAATGATATAAAAAGTAGTCGGTACATCAGGGCTAAATTTACAGCTTGTGTGTGAATCAGACTCTCTCTGCTGTTTTATAGGATTTGGGCTCAGGGTCAGACAGTGATGTCAGCCTCTCCTCCCTGATCTTCCTGAACCATAGCAGCGGGTCAGATGACTCAGGCTGGGGAGGGGGACGCAGGGCTGGAGCACTCTATGGTTCTGCTGGACCCCAGTGAACTTCCACCTGAGGACCCACGTCACAACATCTGGCGCCTTTACTTCGGTAGCTCCTTTGAGTCTGAACTGGATAACCAGTCTCTGTCTGAATTGGTGAGATTCTAAATTTACAAATGTTATATTTACAAATAATTCATTATATGTCATTCCAACTACTATGATTTAATACTTTTGGGCTTCTTATGAGACTGTCACATTCTGTTTGTTCTATTCTCAGAATTCTCAGTGCCTGTCTGGACCCAATTCTACTGCCCCCGACCTGACAGGGGCATCAATGAGGGATCCAAGCTCCTGTCATGCCCCCGTTTTTATGTCCTGTCTGCAAGAAGGCTTTCAGGAACTGACCCATGAGCAGTCCGAACGCCTCCGAGCAGAAGTCAGCACTGTTAAGAATAGTTACCGCAAAAACACGGTCAGTTACCTTCCTCGTACATTGTCCATCTATCCATTTATCAATTTAAAACTAGTTTTCCTGTCTGTCCATCATTATATCCATCTAGTTTACCCATTCATCCATCATCTATTTATCCATTCATTCTGTCTAGTTTTCCCATTCATCCATTCATTCCTCCATCCATTCATTCATCCATCTAGTTTTTCCCCTACATCCATCCATTATTATCTAATTTTCCCATCCATCCATTCAGTTTTCCAATCCATTGCTGTATCCCTCTCGTTTCCCTACCCATCTATCATCCATCCATCCATCCATCCATCTATAAATCCATTCATGATTCTATCTATAGTTTTCCCATCCATCCATCCATGATTCTATCTATATTTTTCCCATCCGTCCATCATTCTATCTAGTTTTCCCATTCATCCACCCATCCATGATTCTATCTATATAGTTTTCCCATCCATCCATCCGTGATTCTATCTATATAGTTGTCCCATCCATCCATCCATCCATCCATGATTGTATCTATATAGTTTCCCATCCATCCATGATTCTATCTATAGTTTTCCCATCCACCCATCCATGATTCTATCTATATAGTTTTCCCATCCATCCATCCGTGATTCTATCTATATAGTTTTCCCATCCACCCATCCATGATTCTATCTATATAGTTTTCCCATCCATCCATCCGTGATTCTATCTATATAGTTGTCCCATCCATCCATCCATCCATCCATGATTGTATCTATATAGTTTCCCATCCATCCATGATTGTATCTATCTAGTTTTCACAGCATCCATCATTTCATCTACCTAGTTTTCCCAGCCATACATGATTTTATCTATAGTTTTCTCATCCATCCATGATTGTATCTATATAGTTTTCCCATCCGTTCATCATTCTATCTAGTTTTCCCATCCGTTCATCATTCTATCTAGTTTTCCCAGCCATCCATCATTCCATCTACCTAGTTTTCCCAGCCATACATGATTTTATCTATAGTTTTCTCATCCATCCATCCATCCATGATTCTAGATATATAGTTTTCCCATCCATCCATCCATCCATCTAGAAGACTGTGTTGGAGTGTGTAGCTGCTCAGTAGATGAGATCTGCTGCTCTTCTGTGTTCATAGGATGAATCATCTCTGGTGCAAGCTGGCCCCAGTAAGCCTGGCTCTCTCATATGCCAAACTCACCTGACCACTGCTTTGGCTAACACTAGAGCATCTGTCAGCAGAGAAGACTGGAGGAGATACACTGAACTGTGAGTTCACTGTTTTTACACATTTCACAAACACACTTTTGCTTTACTCAAATAAATCACCTGAAATATACTGTAACCTCATTCACACCACTGCATTGCTAAATCACATTTTTGTGTTGGTTTTCTCCTTCTGTTATGCAGATATGAGTCTTTCGGAGCCTCAAACGAAGGCAAGAGAACTGCTTCGTTTAAAGCAGGTCAGCGTGTGACCTTGGCGTAATGAGAGTCTTGGATAAATTAATACAGCTCAGGGCATTAGAAGGCAAATTTTTTTGCTGAGATTTTGGTGTGTGTTACTGTCAACTGGTATCACACATTCTGGGCTTTTCTACTTTTCGCCTCAAGAGCAAATGTATACTTACAATGTTTTCTTGCTAAGTAGAGGGATGTATCAAGAATTTGACTTAAATTCAGTAGCACTGAACAAAGAATTTAAAGATAATTTTGAAGTTTATCAAGTGACATGTTTGCTAAATTTGCTTAGCTGCTTTTGCAATATAATCTAAAGAAAACAAATGTGTATATATGCATTAAATATGTAATTAATTAACTTTTTAATAAATGACAATTCTTGAAATTATGATGCCTGTTTAATTTCTCCAGTGCCTCAGATACATTGCACATGCCTGAGTATATGGATGGATGGGACAACTATAGATAGAATCATGGATGGATGGATGGATGGATGGATGGGAAAACTAGATAGATAAAATGATGGACGGATGGGAAAACTATATAGATAGAATCATGGATGGATGGATGGGTATATCCAAAAGTAAAAACCAATAGATAATATAATTAATTTGAATGCTAGTTAGTGTTTTTATGTGACAATGTTGTTGCTGTTTCTCTAGCATCCCTATCAAGGTATACTTACCATAACCAGTTGGTGGCAGTATATTCCTACTATCCGAAAGCCAATTGTTGTGTTGAAAAGTCCTACATGGATACTTTTCAATCTGTATTCAAAGACCTGTGTGTCCTTCCCTTTTTAGAAGAGAATAATCTTTTATTTTATCAACCGTAAATGCCTCCGGGTTATTCTGTGGATAACTGACATCTGCAGACCCCCAGGATCTGAGTTCTCCTAAATTGAATTTTTTCATACTCTGCTTTAGTCCCCCTTAGAACTTGCCTTGGAGCTACAGCTGTCTCTGCACCTTTGATTATCATTAATTTTCCCAGTACATTCTCAGTTTTGTGCTCACGTGTGAACTAGATATTCCTCTCACAAATCGTTAAGCTGAATCCAGAGTTGCCGCAAGACGCGCCATGGCCTTTACATACACAGCCTGATGCAGCAGTTTCTGCTGAGGTAAATATAGACAGCCTTTGTTCTGGCCCCTGCTGTTAGTATTGTATAGGCTTACGCGAAGGACCACAGGAGCGTGGAAGGCCCATTGAACCATATCTCAGCCACAACAGAATGAATACAAGTGACATCATGGGACTAGAATAGAATAAGTTGCGGTACTGGCATCATGGAAAAAATAAATGAGACAAGCAAAATTGCTTTCAGCAGGGCGCATCAGTTCAGTCTGTAGATCCAGCCTTTATTATACACTCTAGATAGTATCACATCAGTATCAAGTATAAATCTATATTAACAAGTTATGATTTAAATTCTCTAAGTACAACATTAACATAAAGGATAAACAGTTCAGATGCCTCGTGGAGTATCCAAAGAATTAGGAAAGCTAACTGTTCCTCCTGTTTTTCCTCAGTTTATTCTTGATCCTTCCTCAAGCTGCTTATTGAAGCAAACAGCCAAAATCTGCCTTCCCAAATAGCAACTTTGTGTTTGTTTGCCAGATCTGAGCCACAAGCAGGCCATAGCAATGCCAAATGTTAACCAAGGGCAAAGAAATAAACCAGAACTGGGCCTTATCTGAGCCACGAAATTATATTATTTATAGAATCATCTTAGCCTGTTAACAATCAGAATCACTGAAGGAAAGAAGAGAACAGAAAAAAGAAACAGAAACACAAGAGCTACAACTGACTTCAGCCACAGCCTTAGATGAAATCAACTGAAGACAAAAGAAGACATTAAATCTCTCCAGATCTCAGCAGAGGAGGTTTAAACGGCTCCACAAACAGCATTATAGCTTCAAATAATACTATAGACTTTATTTCTGTCATTCATCTACAGAAGTTCTTATTGAGAATTAACAGAAGTTTTACACTAATGTTTGTTTCATTTGAAGTCACCATACTTCACTGGCATTTCCATTAGTTGGGCTCATAATATGTTTGTCTTCTCTGACTGCTATGACAGTGTGTTTGTTAAACACATTTGCAGTAGCAAAGAAAGCTAAAATGTGATCAAATTATGATTTTTAGTTATTGATGGTTTTATAATCATTGTGAAATAGCTGAATCATTGATGTCATTTGATTGTAATAATTGTGATGTACCATTAATATATTTGAATTACAAACCCTGTTTTACTGCAACATGAGATCACACCGTGTTGCTGAAATCAGTTAAAAGATTGAACATAAAAAAAAAAAAAATCAGATCAACTCTGGACCACACAAAAGCTAATAAAAGACAGAACAAAAACCTCAGCAAAAAAAAAAAAAAGCAAATAGTTAGAATTAAAGAAAATAATAGGACAATTCAGCTGCATAATTTTTTCATGCTGTAAGGCATGCTGGGAGTTTTGCACTATTGTTCCCAGCATGCATTGCGGCATGACACTTTTGATTGTCACCTTTGATGAGATTTATGTGCTGATTCTTGATGTCTTTGTGTTTCATCTTAGAACAACTTTTTGTGAGTGTTTTTTTTTTTTTTTAAATCTTCTGATTGGTTTTGTTCCATTATAAGATTTCAGTGACGGTCAGTTTCGTTCCTTTATGAGATCTCAATGACTGTCAGTTTTGTTTTATTACGAGATTTCAATGACGGTCGGTTTTGTTCTTTTGCAAGATCTTAATGACAGTTGTTTTTTTTTTCTTTACAAGATTTCAATGATGGTCGGTTTTGTTCCTTTAGCCCAGGTGAAAAAATACTAATGTAAATACTATAGTCGTGTTTTTGAACCAATTGTATTATACTGTATACATTATAGTATTTACAACACTTTGTTAATGAATGCTACAGCATACTGTAGTATTAACTATAATGAACTAACTGCAATAAATACTGTAGTATACTTTAGTTTTTACTACAGTAAACTGTAGTGTATATTATAGTATAATATACCCTATAGTTGTAGAAAACTTAGTACAGTATTGGGTAAAGTAATTTGTTTATATTTCTATAGTTGTTATGTTACCATAGCAACTATAGAATCTATACATCGCAACATAGTTCTTTTACAAGATTTCAAAGACAGTCAGTTTTGTTCCATTACAAGATTTCAATGACTGTCAGGTTTATTCAGTTATGAGATTTCAATGATGGTTGGTTTTGTCCCATTCTAAGATTTCAATGATTTTGTTCTTTTACGAGATTTAAATAATGGCAGTTTTTTTTTGTTTGTTTTTTTTTTTTTTTTTTTACAAGATTTCAATGCCACTTGGTTTTATTTCCTGACAAGATTTTAATGACAGCTTTGTTTCTTAACGAGATTTTAATGACAGTCAGCTTTGTTTCTTAACGAGATTTTAATGACAGTTGGTTTTGTTCAGTCAGAAGATTTCAATGATGGTCGGTTTTGTTTGGTTACGAGATCTCAATGGCAGTCGGTTTTCAGTGTCAGTCGCTTTTGTTCTTTTGCAAGATTTCAAAAACAGTTGATCTTGTTTCTTTACGAGATTTCAGTGATGATCGGTTTTGTTCCGTTACATGATTTCAATGTTGGTCGATTTTGTTCATTTATGACATTTCAATTACGGTAGGTTTTGTTCCTTTGTTTACAAGATTTCAAAAATGGTCGTTTTTTATTTTATTTTATTTTTTTATGAAATTTCAATGATGGTTGATGTTGGTCCTTTACTAAATCTATTATAAGATCTTGACAATGTTTGTTGTTTTTTTTTTCATTACAAGATTTCAAAGTCAGTTTTATTTTGTTATAAGAGCTCAATGATGGTTGGTTTTAATTCTTTACGAGTTCTCAATTACGAGATTTCAAAGACGGTCGGTTTTGTTTCTTTACGAAATTTCAACAATGGTTGATTTTGGTCCTTTACTAGATCTTAATGACAGTCAGTTTTGTCCCTTTACAAGATCTCACTGGTTGACGGTTTTGTTTTGTGATGAGATTTCAATGACGGCCAGTTTTGTTCAGTTACGAGATCTCAATGACAGTCGGTTTCGTTTTGTTACAAGATTTCAGTGACAGTCGGTTTTGCTCTTTTGAGAGATTTCAAAGATGGTCGGTTTTGTTCAGTTACGAGATTTTAATGACATCATTTTTATTCGGTTATGAGATTTCAGTTACAGCCGGTTTTGTTCAGTTACGAGATCTCAATGATGGTCAGTTTTGTTCCTTTACGAGATTTCAATGATAGTTGGTTTTCATTGTCAGTCAGTTTTGTTCTTTTACAAGATTTTAATGACAGTTGGTTTTGTCGGTTTTATTCGGTTATGAGATTTCAATGACGGTCGATTTTGTTGGGTTATGAGATTTCAATGACGGTCGATTTTGTTGGGTTATGAGATTTCAATAATGGTCGGTTTTGCTGGGTTATAATCTGAGAAACAGACGTTCGCCAAAATAATAATGTCCCGTATTTATTATTAATGAAATAGACTTCTATATCTAAAGAAATAGACTTCTATAATGAAATAAAGTTCTATATTACCACAAAAACACAAGATAGTTTAAACAAGATAAAATAATGTTAGAATAACGTTAGAATAATGTTAGAATAACGTTAGGGGAATGTTAGAATAACGTTAAGGGAACGTTAAAATAACATTAAAATAATGTTAGAATAACATTAAAATAACGTTAGGGGAACGTTAGAATAACGTTAAAATAACATTAGGGCAACATTAAAATAACGTTTAAATAATGTTAGAATAACGTTAAAATAATGTCAGAATAACGTTAGGGGAACATTAGTATAAGGTTATAATAACATTAGGGGAACGTTAAAATAATGTTAAAATAATGTTATAATAACATTAGGGGAACGTTAGAATAATGTTAGAATAATGTTAGAATAACGTTATAAGAACGTTCGGGTAACGTTAGAATAACGTTATAATAACTTTAAGGGAATGTTAAAATAATGTTAGGGGAACGTTAGAATAATGTTAGGGGAATGTTAGAATAATGTTATAATAACGTTAGGGGAATGTTAGAATAACGTTAAGGGAATGTTAAAATAACATTAGGGGAACGTTAAAATAAAATTAAAATAATGTTAGAATAACATTGAAATAACGTTGAAATAACGTTAGGGGAACGTTGTGATCAAATAATTTTGTTGATGATTTCGTCATCATACAGTGGCCACATTCACTGTTCTTTGAATACTGTATACCTTTCATGTTATTGTAGCTCTACAATGCATAAAATCCTGTCCTGCTTTGATATTTTGAAAGTTTTTGTTATGCAGAAATTATTCAGACAAGATCACGGAGACACACACAGACATCAAGATTCAGCATATGAACCTCAACAATGGTGACAAAATTTTCAGATAAACAGATTAACTCTGAGCATCACAAAACAAGCTACTAAAGTCACAAAGATTTTTGTTTATTGTCACCATTGTTTTGGTTCATACACTGATTCATGTCTGTGTCTAAAAGACACTGCTCAAAACTCTGTATAATGAATGTTAAAATCTGAACATTTGACTGTCAAAAAAAGACCAAATTAAACACATTTAGAGTTTAGACTTAGAAGAAGATCAGTGAACCACCTAAATAATCAAATTCAGCTGATCAGAATTTCTTTAACAATTTTTGCTGTAAAATTTAATGTTAAAATGTCAAGAATCAAGAGCCCAACTAAAGCAAACGCTCACCTCCATAATGGTGACTTCAACCTAATATTTTCTATAAAACGTTACAATCTAACCTGTCATCTGGTAACATTCCCAGAACGATCAGACGGTCACGATGTGGAGTTCTTTGGGGTTTGGGGGACGTTATTTAGTGGACCTTCAGGGAACATTCAGGACGTTTTGGGAATGTTTAGGGGAGTATTACTATAGGACGTTCTGTTAACTTCCCAAATGTCCTCTTTGTAAGGTTCTCGCACGACTAAAAGAACGTCCCCCTATTTCATATCGGGAACGTTATTAAATGGCAAACAGAGGAACGTGTGGGAACGTTCTGTTAATGTCCCAAATGTCCTCTTTGTAACGTTCTTATGTGACCATAAAATAACCAAAATGGAACGTCCCCCTAAAGTCATATAAGGAACCTTGAACTGCAGCACTTTCATTACCAAAAGAGGACGTTTTAGGAACGTCCCTAATGTTCTGTAAAGGTTCGGAATTTTCGTCACCTTTAGAGAACTTTTAGGGAACGTTGCGCAAGGTCACGAGAACGTCGCCTTTTACGTTACGTGGGTAAATAAAGGTGACTTGACTTGAATCATTCGTTCAAATTCGACAGCGCCATTTCTGAGCTTTGATAATCCGTGTAACGACTTAAATTTCGATCTGATTGAATATAATAGCGCGCGATCATGTGGACAACTTTTAAGTTGTTATGGGGATGTTGCTGAGGCTTCAGTCACTTGTTGGAAAAGACGATCTTATTAATCGTTATCCATCGTAAACATTTTTGTAGAATCTATTCCCAAATAAAGCTTTATTGAGACGTCATTTTATTAAGACATTACACGTCATTTATAGTAAAGCCACAGTGAACCGAATCACTGCAATCACTCATTGTTCTGTTTCTTCATTTAAATAGTGAAAAATAAATATAGCTGTATTTTCAGAAATAGTGAAGTCGTTTCTCTTGCGCGATAGGCCGGTTAGCTCAGTTGGTTAGAGCGTGGTGCTAATAACGCCAAGGTCGCGGGTTCGATCCCCGTACGGGCCAGATTCGTTTTTCCTATCCATACAATTTGCGAAATTCTACACTAGTCAGTATATTACACTAGTCAATATATATGTACATATATGACAGTAATGTTAACAGTTTAAATGTTAATATTACCAAATTGAAAGTAGTTGGTCTGGTCTTGTAGGCCTATTTCAAATTGGCACAGGCTTTTTTGAAGAATTTTTGAAAGTGGGCTTCCCCTAATTATCTACTGACAAATATTCATTCCCTATTTACAAGCCCTGACATTCTTTATTTTAGTGTAAATTAGTGTATCTAGTTAATTTAGTCTACAGTATCTAAATTATAGACAAGCAGTGGTTTAAGATATCCAGGTGAAGTTTCAACCCACTTACAAACATGTTCCCAAACATACACATCCATAACATTTTCTAAATATTTATGCTTCTCCTTTTTTTGTCAGTTAGTTTGGCAGGTTTCTTTTTTTGCCCACAAGACCAGCATCCCAGAGACTCTTTAATGTTGTAGATAAACCTGCTGAATATACACACTATTCAGTGTTCAGTAACAAAATTAAGTTGTCCTCTTGCACAAGTTCATCTGAGCCTTCCACTTCTCCCTTTGTCCAGGTTAAATCTAGTTTACTTTCATATTAAGACAGTAGTGTACACATTCATGGTATAGCCTTCATCTATCAGCAGAGGGCAGTACAGTTAACTCTTTCCCAGCCATTGACAGAATTGACAATGCTTCTCCGCCACCCAGGTGAAAAAATACTATAGTAATTTATAGTAAATACTATAGTGTTTTTGAACCATACTATAGTAAATTGTAGTATACTGTATATATTATAGTATTTACAACACTTTGTTAATGAATGCTATGCATACTGTAGTATTAACTATAGTGAACTGATATGAAACTGTAATAAAAATTATAGTATACTTTTTTAAGTTTTTACGTGTATATTGTAGCATTATATACCCTATAGTTGTAGAAAACTTATTATAAAATGGTTAGTTCCTGTCCTTGATTCTGATTGGTCAATAGCTGTGTTTTATTCACGATAAAACACGGCTATGACCGCTTCACCCAACGGTTCTGTGTATCACTACACAACACCCTTAGCAACCACTCTTAGCAACGTAAACTGTTTGTTCTCAATTTATGTTGTTCATTGAAGCTTACTGTATTATGTAAAAGAGTATTGTGAGAAAGAGATGGAGTGAGCGAGTTTACTACCTGCATTCAGATTTAGCATTTTCCTTCAGGTCAGTCCTATGTTCATAATAAAAAATCTGTTTAAATGTCTGATGTATTATCTTGTTCTTTTAAGGGGTTTTCCGTGACTGACAGCGCTAGTCAAAGCATTTGTCAGTTGCGTCTTGTTCCGTGTTCACAACAATTCAGTCTTTTCAATATAAAAGTCTTCGCTACTGACTGACTCAACGCTAAGACAGTCTTTGCCGCCATCTAATGGCGTAATAATGTAACTTCTGTTGCTGTTCACGGTCAAGGACTATTTTTTTTCTGGCGGAAGGAAGGCTTTTAGTGACTTCATGAAAGTTGCATTGATACATATTTTTGGCTTTAATATTTGTATTGTGTGGTAACCGTTTTATAAAAGCAATAAGGTACTCGAGGCTAGTGCTGTATCGTGAATAAGTCAGGGCTGAAGGGCATTGTTAGCTTTTAGTAAGCATTGATCAGATTCAAGAATGGAGACCTTTTTAAATGTTCAAATATAGCATATGCTTGGAACCTTGCATGCTAATACATACAGTAGATGAATTGTTGAGGTAGAAACAGCCATCAGGTGTTAAAGGAGATTGCAGTGGCAGTGAGGAGGAAGAAGTCACTGTAAATGCTAGTTACACAGACCAGCAGACTGCAGATTATTGCCAACCTGGCCCTGTTATTAACACTCACAGCTGTGTAGAACACTCCTGGACGCCCTGAGTCAGCAGAGTCAATCACTGAAGGCGTGTTGGCCAGTGGTTTTGTGTTTGTGGGTAGTAATCCATGTTCCTAGTTGTGTAATAGGAGAGGAAAGGTATATACTGTACACTTCTTCTGGAGACCACTACTCATAGAAGGTGGTTCCCACAAATACATAAAGAATACATTAAGAAAAATATAAAATACAAGAAAATATAAAGTATAATACATACAAACGAGGGGAGTCCAGTCCTGTTTCTGCAGGGCCACCTTCCAGCAGATTTTAGTTCCAGCCTTGATTAAACACATCTAAAACCAGTTAAACTCAAAACTAAACTCTTCTAGAAGGTGGTCCTCTAGGAGTAGGATTGGTCACGCCTGATATAAAGTATGCAAGACAACATGATAAGGAAATGCTGAAACTAAAAACTGAATTGGAATCCATCTTTAATGTAAACAGCAGGATGTTGCATTCTTAAACCTATAACAAACATGAGGGGAGAAAATCATAAATCATAATTATAATACCCACAATCTTAAATTAAATGAATCATGAAAGTTCAAACGAAATTTGACGGCCCTGAAAAACAAAATTCCTTAACACACAGAAATGTATAATACTGACTTACTTGGCAGCAATCACGAATATCACAAAAGTTTATACCAGCTTACAAAAACAGAAGCTCAATATTGCTTTGGAATGTTACAGCAGTCTGCCATGAGTCTGGTTGGTGTCAAGTGAAGGAAAAAGCTATATCTACACGCCTGCGTTATAGTCAGACAATGTACGCACAAAGCAGGTATGGTTTAAGACAAAAAAAGGCAACCTCTTGCATGAAGCTGCCTATTTAATTTAACAGTCTACAGTATAAGAGGCGTGAATGGGATACTTGGAGAAATCATTAAGAACAAACTTGGACTTCGCTAGCAATATAGCTGCCGCTTGTTGGAGTGAGAAACATACTACAGTGAGTGCTACATGCCACAATCCCCTAGACTTTCTGCACACTCTACAGGGAGCATCCCACTCCGAACAGCCAGAAATTATGATGGGACGAAAATTCTTGACAACCATTTTTTAACCAGAGAAGTGGGCTTGTTTGAGGAATGTAAAACTGTTTGAAGAGATGTCTGGAAATGACTGCGACAGGACTAAAGTGATTTAGGACCTGAGGACCAGTTTGTGGTGGTTCTTCAACCAGACCAGATGGTTCATAGGCCTTGCAAGCCAAGTCCATTAAGTTCAGCAAATCCATTATGATGAGGCATATTAGAGAGCCAAGTTTTAGCAGGAAAGAGTTCTCCGTTATTTTCATTTCTGTAACTTTTTGTAAATGTCTTTATTCCAGTATGCATTTACGAAAAATCAGTCAGTCCAGTGAAAGGGGATTAGTTGCAGTCATAAACAAAGTCATAATTGCTTGGCTCTTTGGGGATTGGGGGAGGAACTTCAGGGATCTGGATGTTCTCCAGGTCCAGGAGGCGGAGCTTCATTTCCATGTTGAGAAGAGTGTCCATGTCTGAGCGAGTGAACTCACTGGTCATCTCCTTCCCCAGCAGTGCATTCAGCCCATCTGTCCATACACAGTACTGAAAAACAGCCAGAAAATATGACATTAAACCACAGCATGCACAAAGTCCAAATCACACCAAGGAGGTGCAACAACTACCACTTTGTAGCTTGCAGTTGCTGGTTGCTCACCTCATGCTTGTCAGGGGCAATGAAGTTAAGATACTCATCAGACTCGTAGAGGACAGAGAAAGCCAGCTCCAGCACCTCCTAAAGAAGGAAAGAGAATTGACACCGTCTGTCAAATGCTAATGGGGCTGCTGTGTTTGTGTGCCTCCTATTGCGTGACTTTTGCAGATCCTCTCCGAACATATTATGACAGCAGATGGTCCAATCTGTTGTGTGTGTGTGTGTATGTATACAGGCCTCTCCTGCTGGGCACCAAGAGACAGCAGTAGGATGATCAGCACAGGAAGTGCATCAGTGCTTTACCATAACAAGATACTTCAGTCTCAATGACTCAACTCTACACAGAAAATACATGGAGTCGATTTTGGGGTTCCTGTCAGGAAAGGTATTCAATGCATTTGGCAATTGTGTTTGGTAACAACCTTGTCAAAACTATGGACATGCCAGCAAAGTTACCAATTCAAGAAAGAAGAGGACTCCTTGTTCAATTGACCCTTCGCCGGGAGTTTGATTGACAAGTGATCTAACCAATCATAACGCAGAATCCGCCATTTTGTCCGACAAAGCAGTCAGTTAGAAGATTAACCTCGGTGGACTTGAACTTGAAAAATGGTGTGTACTGACGTCTTTCCGCGTTTAAAACAACATTCCTTCTGATGTTCATTCATGTTTATTTGATGCTATAAATTAATTAGTAGGAAGAGATGATCGGTTCATGAGCCGCTTGAGCTGAGGTGCTACAGCAATCTGTCACGACACATTAAAGAACCACACAACAGTTTTTATTGTTCGAATTTCTTAAAAAAATTACACAATTTGAAAGCTGGGACTTTGTTTAATATCATAAGTAACCTGCTCTGTCTTGTCTGTCGACGTGTTGTCAGCGTCCTCTTTGCTCCGCAATGTATTTTTCACTCTGTGTGGTGTGACAGCGCCATGGCTTGTCAGACAAATGCCATGTTTTTAAGAACGCCGTGGAAACAATGGAAAAGTAGCGCATTGGAATGGAAAACTTGTTCTGTGTGAACAGCCTTTCTATGGCACATTTGAAATGTCTATACCTAGATCTTATCAATAGACCCCTTGGCCTTTCTAGAGCCCACAGACCTGGCTAAACGGCAGTTACTTGTAGCGTAGGCCTACCTTCATATAACACAATAACTGTACCGGATCTCAGACCAGGACTTTTTTTTGTTCAATCGTCAACTACTTCTACAAACCAAGTTTGCTGTGCCAGGCTTCTTTTATATGACTGACACAATATCAAATTCATTGACCTTATTCACAACTGTGATGAGTCTGAATAGATGCAGGAGGTAAAACAAAGTGTTTAGATGAATCTTTAACAACCTAGAGTTAAATGCTCTAGGGGAGTAGTTCTCAACCAGGGGGCCGGGTCCCACTAGGGAAATACTGCTCTAGTGCAGTGGTGGTGGGCCTTTCTGCAGAGTGTGGCTCTAACTCTAACTAATTAAGGTCTTCAGGATTATTAGAAACTTCCATGCAGGTTGGAGGTAAACTCTGCAGGAATCTGGTTATCCAGGAGCAGGACTAGATACTTATAATCTATGAAAATAACTCAGATAGATCATGTGTGACCAAAGTGGAATCAAATTCTTCATAATAATAATGTCTTGGGATGATAAATGAGACAACGAAAAGGATGTACTTTTGCAGCAAACATAGTTTACCACAGGCATTACTGGTGCAGTGCTTCTCAGTCTTTATAAAATCTGCCCTCACATCATCTCTAATACCCTTTTTCCACCAAGGCAGTTTGAGTGCTGGTTCAGAGCCAGAGCCTAGTTTCAAATCAGTTTGTCTTTCAACACCCAAAGCACCAGCTCTGAACCAGGAAAAGTGGTTCGTAAGTAGCTCCAAAACATTGCTGGTCTAGAAGTAAGAAC
Source organism: Ctenopharyngodon idella (assembly GCF_019924925.1). Classification (NCBI taxonomy): domain Eukaryota; kingdom Metazoa; phylum Chordata; class Actinopteri; order Cypriniformes; family Xenocyprididae; genus Ctenopharyngodon; species Ctenopharyngodon idella. The sequence goes on from NC_067238.1 coordinate 24,855,711, forward strand.
TGCTAGCATCAGGGGCTGGGGGCAGGGTTAACGTGACCAACAAGACGAACAGAAACTTGTGACCGGCATTTTTGAAATAGCAGCTATTTGAGCTAATAGCAGCTTGATTGTAATCTCCATCCTATAGAAATTATGGCGAGCTGCAAGAATTAGTTGGATTCGCAGTGATTGGATGCCGATTTAGGTTCGCAAAGCCATGAGCATCAACAGTAACAAAACGTCCGCCATTGTTGGTTGGTGTGTTTGTGTTTGGCGCTGCTGGGAAAGATGTCACTGTATATGTCTGATAAGACCTGGCTCTGTAGCCCATGGAAAGGCAGACCGGTTCTTAAAAGGCTTGTTAGTCGAACCAACTCCGAACTGGCAATAGCACTAGCTCTGAACTTGCACCCGGTTCATGCTGGTGGAAAAGGGGTATAAGTGTCTTATTTGGGCCAACTAACCTAAAAAACAGGATTGAACTGGATCATCCAAGCAGCTTAAAGCATCATTGGATGAGAGCTACATTATTCACATCCAAAATGAGAGCAGACACAAACAATTCTGACCCCTCACATCTCGCCTACGCAGAGATGAGATTACAGACAACCAAGACAATCGGAATAGAACAGTCTCTTTTCAGCAGTTGATGAGGGAATTGATTTTTCAAGTCAAAATCCTATTAAGATAAATGTTGCTTAAAGAAAGTACAAAAAAACAATATTGATACACATTGTTATTTTAGAGTCAGTGTCATCAGGACTAAGGGGATCCTTATGGCTGTGTCAGAAAATTCCAGCTATACTTGATATGTCCTCAAGTTTAATCAATTTGGTCAACAGGGAGTCATTTTTTTAAAGTTGTGGCATAAATTTGACATTGTCTGCTTTGTTCTGTGGGAAGAAGAAAGAGTGACTTTGAAACTGAAGCGAGCTGATGTATCATTACTCACAAAGCTCAAGGCATAACTAATGCATCCTTTGTCACCAAGCCACACACCACTGCATCAAAGGAAAATTTGATCTTTTGATATTCAAGATCATTTTTGCTCACCTTGTTCTGCTTCAGAGCTCCCTTTTCCTTCATGTGTGGACAATCTTTACCAGTGACAACAGCTTTGATGTCAGCCACAGGAACTGCAACAGGGAACAAAGAATAATTAATAAGATCATCTTAATCTCATCTTTATAGAGTCATGCCACTACACCATGATCAGAACACAGGCTGTACTCACGTTTGTCCTGTAGGGAATCATGGGGTACCTCTCCCTGAGGGCTCTCCTCTAAATCCCCATAGTGGAGAACTTTATGATTGGGCGACAATCGACAGTACCAGAACTTGTCTGTAAAGAAGCAGAGCAGTGGGTTAGTCTTCCACAATGTAATGCTAGCAAGTTGTCTTTCATTCTAGTACAATACTTAATATGCTTTGGCTTTTCCTTGCGGATTGGGTAAAGCCGTGACTGGCAATTTTTTCCCCAAATCACTTCCCAATGCTTCCTGTGCTGCGCCAAAAGCAGACAAAAATGATCACTGCCAGGACTGCTCACATTTAGTCTAGAAGGCCATGGCTGGCACTCAACTCTAGTGCCTGAATCCAAATCCTAATAGCTGGGAATAGCAGTTTGGCAGATTTAAAATCATTGTGGATGTAGAATCAAAGAGTGTCCTGGAGGGTGGCACTTCACAGGCTGCATACACACACCCAAAGAGATAAGGAGTGTGCAGTAAACAGCTTGATCCCTGTACTCTTTCTATAGTTTCAGCTTACTAACAAACCAGCTCAAAAGGCTGTTTATCCACCACTACAAATGTGCAATGAACAACCAGTGGATACTGCAGCCAACAGCCATCTGTGAGCCCATTCTGAGATGTCAGAAGAGATATGTGCAGAATCGTTTAATATGCATGCAGTGCCACTTGCATGATGAAAAAGAGGCTTCCTTTGTACATGGCTTTCCTGAATTTCTATTCTAATTGATGACATAAACAAGTCATGAGACAGGGAGTGATGTGGATGAGGAAAGAATTGATTTTTATTTGCCCGATGAATGCTAGTGCTGTGGTGCCCTTTCCTCAGGCATCATGCATGTACTTAAACCTGCATCTGAGAACATAAGATCTCCTTAACCTTAAGGTGAAACTGCAACCCAATCTACATCTATCAAATGCAGAGATGTACAAACTGGTGTATTGCAATCTAAAGTGAACAAACACCTACTGTAACCGGTAAGGAACCCGGGTCAGAGCAAAAACATTTCATTCAAATCTCTCAGAGTTTAACTCAATCTGCTCCAAATCTAAACCTGTAATTCTGAAGATTATCTAGTCCAGGTTTTTATAAACTAAAAGTTGGAGCTAGATTCTTAAAGGGTTAGTTCATCCAAAAATGAAAATTATAGACGTATACAACTCTCTTCTTTCAGACAAAAACAATCGGAGTTATATTAAAATATATCCGGGCTTTTCCAAGCTTTATAATGGTAGTGAAGGGGGCGTGAGATTTTGAAGCCCAAAAAAGTGCATCCATCCATCATAAAAGTAATCCATTCGGCTCCAGGGGGTTAATAAAGGCCTTCTGAAACGAAGCAATGACTTTTTGTAAGAAGAATATCCATATTTAAACTGCATAAACTAAATAATATATAAACTATATAATAACTAGCTTCCGGTAGACATCCGTACGCATTGATTTACGCCAAAAGAGTAACCTCTGACGCGACATAGGATGTAGGAGTAGCATAAGTTTAAACGCCTCTTGCGGATCAAACAAAAAGGGCTGGGCAACAAACTCTAGCTCCTCTTCACTTATATCGAAATCCTTCAACATTTCGCTTTAAAAATTCTTGTTTTAGACTTCTAACTTGTGACCAGTGTTTTGTTTTGCTCAGGTCAGGCGTTAAAATGAAAATAATGTCATTTATTACTCACCCTCATGTCATTCTACACCTGTAAGGCCTTCGTTCATCTTCGGAACACAAATTAAGATATTTTGATTAAATCTGATGGCTCAGTGAGGCCTGCATTCACAGCAATGGTACTTCCTCTCTCAGGATCCATAAAGGTACTAAAAACATATTTAAAACAGTTCATGCAAGTTCAGCAGTTCTACCTTAATATTATAAAGCGACGAGAATACTTTTTGTTCGGCAAAAAAACTAAATAACGACTTTTCAACAATATAGTGATGGGCCAATTTCAAAACACTGCTTCGGAGCTTTACGATTCGAATTAGTGATTCGGAGCACCAAAATCACGTGATTTCAGCAGTTTAGCCGTTTGATAGGAGATCCGAATCACTGATTCGATTCGTAAAGCTCCGAAGCAGTGTTTTAAAATCGACCCATCACTTTATTGTTGAAGTTGCTATTTTGTTTTTTTGCCGCACAAAAAGTATTCTCATCACTTTATAATATTACGGTTGAACCACTGAACTCACATGAACTGTTTTAAATATGTTTTTAGTACCTTTACTGATCTTGAGAGAGTAAGTAATTTAATCAAAATATCTTAATTTGTGTTCCGAAGATGAACAAAGGTCTTACGGGTGTGGAATGACATGAAGGTGAGTAATAAATGACATTATTTTCATTTTTGGGTGAACTAACCCTTTAAGTCTTTTGCCGTAAATCGATGCGTACGGCTGTCTGCAAGAAACTAGTTATTATAGTTTATAAAGTTTTAAATATGGATATTTTTTTCTTACAAAATCCCATCGCTTAGCTTCAGAAGGCCTTTATTAACCCCCTTGAGCCGTACGGATTACTTTTATGATGGGATGGATCCACTTTTTTGGGCTTCAAAATCTCAAACCTCCTTCACTACTATTATAAAACTTGGAAGAGCAAGGATATATTAATATAATTCTGATTGTGTTCGTCTGAAAGAAGAAGTCATATACACCTAGGATGTCTTAAGGGTGAGTAAATCAAGGGATAATTTCTTTTTTTGGTGAACTATCCCTTTAAGGATGGCAGGATTGTTCGCTGTCTAAAAGAGAACAAAAATCTATGTTTCAGCGAATTAAAGGCAAAGAAGAATTCAATTTTAACATTATTCAGAAAGCTCAGCCCCAGGCAACTTCTGCAATACTTAAGATTCAAGGTAGGAACTGGACAGCTCATTTTCTACACCATAAGAAGAGAGCTCTGCTATGGGGCAACAATAGGGAATACAAATGTCAATGTAGCACCTGTCAAAATGAAAAACCACAGGTGCGCTTCCTTCTGTCGTTTAAGAGCAGTCCTTAAAAGCTTGCTGAAAAGGTTAGTTGTTCACGGACAAAAGCAATGGTCTGACATTGGGTTATCTTGGGATTAAATATATCTGAGTTTTGGTGGCTTCATGTGGTTGGTGCCTCCTGTGGGGAACCTTATTCTAAAGATTGTATTAGGAAGTAGAACATACCAGAATGTCATGACGCAAGCTATTGAAATGGCGCAAATACATTCAATGTGATTCAGCCTTAAATGACAAGTAAATGACATTATCAAGAAGGTTACTATAACAATAATAAATAAAATATAGTAAGAACCTATCAATGTCACTAATGAAAACCTGATATACATTATAATGCCACATACCACAAACCTGGACATGGGCAAAGGTAAATATTCAATGCTATATCATGTGGGGCGTTCACACTGACAAGAATGAGTCGCTGAACTATTGGCTACTGGTAGGTATTCCTCCGTTACTGCTGTATCCAATCCTGCGTTCCTTACAACTTGGAATTCTCCCACCTCCTACTTGAAAATAAGTTGGGATAGATCAATAAGGCGCCATTCCATTTGGTTATTTTCAGTGGTTGTTTCCAAATTCTGAGAATCCTGAGTCAAATTATGAGAGGGTGCCATTTGTCATATTTAACGCCAATGGCTTTTGGCAGATAATATAATAGTTGATTGTGAACAAAAAAAATTTTCATTCACACAAATGAGGTTCATAATAGAAGAAAACGATGTCAATAAAACAGGCAAAGTGTGACAATTCTCAAATGAACAGAAAAAAAGAGAAAAGGCCAGAATGAGAGATCTAGTGGGAAAGTGGGGACCCTAAGAGAGAGAAAGAAAGAAAGAAAGAAAGAAAGAAAGAAAGAAAGAAAGAAAGAAAGAAAGAAAGAAAAGAGAAAGAGAAAGAGAGAGAGAGGCAGGCAGAAGGATGCATAGCAAGAGACAGACAAGGTGTCTAGTCTCAGAATGATCTAATCCTGTAGAAGTGTGAAGAGTGTTAAATTTTCCAGGCTAACTGATAAAGCCTCCCTCTGAGCTCAGCAGACAGCCCTCCTCTTCAGCCAGCCCGCGTAAAAAGCGATATTACATTTGACGATCCTTCAACTCTCCAATCTGCGCAGTAAGCTTTATCACACCCACCACTCAGCGCTTGTTTGAAATTGGCTCCATACTTCCGCTCTCTCAGCAACGGACAAGGCTATTTTTCACACTTGCTAAATCATGCTGTCGGTTTAATAATAGCACTCAAAAATATTATTCATAGGACGTATAAATTTCAGAGTGTTTATGTAAGATAGTTGGCTATCGTGTAAGACATTCTAACATTACATTATTATACTAAGAGATTGCTGAAGTGTAAATAAAAAAATAAAAAAAATCCAAAAATTCCAAATTTTAAGGGGAAACTGAAGGCGAAAATGCTGCGTTACACATGTATTTTAATTTATTTCTGTGCTGCTTCAGCAAACGGCATCCTTTTTATGGTTCTCCTTAGGGAACCTTGAGGGATTTGTCATGCAATATCCTATATTTCTCTACTACCACAAGCAATCTCTCTCAGGCTTGCCAATATATAATGGATAATATACATGAGGTGCAGGATTGCCGCTCAATGAATTTTCTGTGTGGGTGGGAAACGCAGAAACAGAATCAAGCAACAGACAAAATGTGTTGTTCATAGCTGCTGGATAGGACAGAAACTTGGATTAACAAGAAAGAGGCAGCTTCTATCACTTTTAGTTTTGTTGTGCCACTTTGTTGCCTTGTGACATGGTGTTTGAGTCTTTGGAGCCAAAACTATTTTGAATCTTTATGGACTAAAAATGGTAAAATAAACTTTGTTGAACTTCCTCACATGTATGTTTAAGTGTGTGTGTTTCTTACCCTGTCTCCTTCGGCTGCTGATCTTCCTGAAGCAGGTGCCCTCACACAGGCGATTGAGGCGTTGCTGTTTGATCAACTCCATGATCTCTGGCTGGATTTTCTCCCTAAGCTCCCTGGAGAAACATCAGACAAATGCAGTTTAAAGTACTGATCCACCACTTTACTGGCAGTATACACAATGAAAGACTCAAAAACATAATTGTGACATACAAACTTGGTCTTTACACATTTCTTTTTAACAAGCCCAGACAAACCTCCTTTTATCTTGTGGTTTTGCTAATACTACTGCCAAATTTACTGTGTTTAGCTGCTTTAGATCTAAAGCTGAGAATTTTGCAATATTAATGAGCCATTTAAAGACTTCTTTAATGTAATTTAACCAATGCCCAGAGCATTGTAATTCATGAGAAAACAATATTTTGATCACATTCTGTGTTATTGAATTGGCTTATCTGGTTTTGATTTTTTGTTTTTATTATTTTTATGTTTCATTTTGTTAGGGATTACAAAGTTGCCCTCCTCAACATCATGTAAGTGGGCTTTTTTTAAATGAACAGTAATTTATTAATGATTTGATTTAGCAGTAATAACCTAGTTAATACCACAGGAACCATATTTACTACTGTTAAAAAAAAAAAAAAAAAAAAAAAAAAAAAAAGCTAAAGAAAAATCACTGGTCAAAAATGTGGGACGTTGTGTATACTATCAAAAACCAAGCTGATAAATTGATATTCCTGTTATAGTGAAAAGACTGAACCATGTTACATATTTCACATTGACAGAACATGAAATCATGAGTGATATTTCCAGCATTTCAGTACAAAAAAGCTCTGAAAGTTCAACACGGACATTTCCATTTCACTGTTATATTAAATGTTGATGTAATAGACCTCTGCGATTGTACATTCCAGCTCAAATGACACTACTGTAATGCAGTGGGTAATTTATTTAATGGAGTCTCCTCTTAGTTTAATTAGTTATGAACCATTTAAAGGCTTGTTTTCAATCATGAGTGGGACACAGGTGCAGTACACATGGACCAAAACTGGGGGAGTCTGATTGTGGGAACTGAGTGCTTTAGATAATTGAAGAGCTTCCAGTGACTCACAGGATGGGCCGGGATTGGAAATCCTCCTGGTTCATCCTTTCGGACTGGCGCAATTTGAGGATCTCAGTGTAGCTCAGATTTTGCAGACGACTTTTAAACTGATCCAGAGAGTTAGGCTTGATCGTGAGAGCACGAGTGATCTGTTCCTTCACCACCTGCATCACCTATAGCACACACACACAGATTTAATCATTTAGGACATCATTTTATGCATTCAGAAAGACAAACTTCTCATTCTTATGTCTTGCTTTTACTTTAGTACAGTTTTTGAATCAAAGACAAAAGATCAGACCATTGATTGAAACTGTTTCACGATCATGACAGCACAAGGTCAGTATAACTGACATAAAAAGACAACTTTCTTGACAGGTAGTGTACATGCTAAGTGTCTACATACATTCCCAGACAAAAGGTTTCTAAAAAGACAAGGAAAAGAGTGAAAGTTGGACAAGGAAAAAGAGTGAATGCTCTCTAGTGAATGAAAGGAAATAGTAAAAATTGCAATCTATTTAAACAAGAGTCTTTGGTGTAGAATCTATGAGCATTGGCACCCAAATGTACACACACACACACACATTGAGTTTTCATGTTTTGTGGGGAAATTTCATAGACATAATGGTTTTTATACTGAAAAAACTGTATATTCTATCCCCTAACCCTGACCCCTAAACATACCCATCACAGAAAACTTTCTGCATTTTTAGATTTTCAAAAAAACATCACAGTATGATTTATAAGCTGTTTTCCTCATTGGGACCAAAAAATGCCCCCACAACGACAAGGATTTAGGATAATGCCATCTTTGTGGGGACATTTTGTCCCCATGACATGGGGTATACCTGAACCACACACACACACACACACACACACACACGTTGGGTTTTCATATTTTATGGGGACATTCTATAGACATAATGATTTTTAAAACATCCCCACAAGACAAGGATTTTGGATATTGCCAACTTTGTGGGGACATTTTGTCCGCATAACATAAGCTATACCTGAACAATATATTGCAAGATGATTTGGTAAGAAAGAGGTTGCTAATAACATAAACGTATTAGCAAACTCTTTCTTACCAAATCATCTTACAATATATTGTACAAAATCAAATTACTGGCAAACACTTGGGCAGGCATTCACACACTTATTAAGCTCCAAATGAGAAGCTTCTAACACTGTCGATACAATACATCCTTGAACAAAGATCAGTTAATACCTACCCAAGACACTACTGTACATGCATCTTAAATTAGACTCCCTAATGCTCCTTTAATTACTGTCTTTCAAAAGGTGAAACACAGTAACTGCCAACAATGGAATTGAGCAAAATGGCTTCAGAGACTTTGGATTTAATTTGGATTGATCAGTTTTCATGCTGAATCTCTGTACAATTCATCCAAACCCTTCTGATTTATAAAATGACAAATGGGATATCACAGATGTGCTCGAACACAAGCTACAAGACTACAAATCCTCATCAAGTGCACCATTTGGGGCAGATTTAATGACTACAGGGTATGAGCAGTGCATACAGTTAACACTGTATGCTAACATATACACACTTTGTGTGCGTTTGTAAAATGTGATGTCTACTGTAGGATGGATGAGTTTTGAGGCTTTGTTCTCACATGTATTGGTTCCACCACTGAAAAGCATATATTAAAGGGTTAGTTCACCCAAAAATGAAAATTCTGTCATTTATTACTCACCCTTGTGTCGTTCCACATCCGTAAGACCTTTGTTTATCTTCAGAACACAAGTTAAGATCTTTTTGATGAAGTCTAGAGGTTTCTGTCACTCCATAGAGATCCAACGCAACTACCACTCTAAGGTCCAGAAAGGTAGGAAACTACATCATTAAAGTACTCCATGTGACTCAAGTGGCTTAAACTCAATTTTATGAAGTGACGTGAGTGCTTTGTTTGTGCAAAAAATAAAAATAATTTACCACTTTATTTACAAAATAATATTATCCAAAGCTTGTTCACACAACAATGTCAGCTTGCATGTGAACACAACACGCATGCCTCGTGAAGCTCTTGTGAACACTCGCACGTGTGTTAAGTTGACGCGTGAGTCTGAACACAACATGCAGGTGTCGTGAAGCTCTCGTTGAACCACTGGAGTCACATGGAGTACTTTAATAATGTCATTTCTACCTTTCTGGACCTTGAAAGTGGTAGTTGGGCTGGATCTCTATGGAGGGACAGAAACCTCTCAGACTTCATCAAAAAGATCTTAATTTGTGTTCTGAAGATGAACAAAGGTCTTACAGAAGTGGAACGACTTGAGGGTGAGTAATAAATGACAGAATTTTTATTTTTGGGTGAACTAACCCTTTAAGAAGTTGCTCGGAAGAAACTCTTCATGTGGAGATAAGTGGAGGCCAACCAAGCACAGTCATGAAAGCCATCTTGAAGATTACTGTCTGATGAAGAATCAAATGCAAACAAACAGAAGTGACAGCCAGCAATGGACTATGACAAGAATTCACCCATATGCAGCACAAGAAGACAGCTTTCCTTTATCCTCAGATACCGAAACGGCCAGCTGCCATAAAGCCACAGCTTTCCTGACGATGCCTGAATAATGCACAGCTCGAAACCGCAAACAGAGGGTTGATGTACGCACCGAGCCTTGGGCTACAGATCATATGCTGTGATTAGCTGGGGAGCACAGCGACGCATGAGCTGGGAAGCTGGAACCGAGTCTAGCAGCTATTCACGCATACATCCCCTCCCAGTCATCCAGAGAAGCAGGTGCCGCTGGCTCGCACAGCAGGATTAGATGAGGTTTAATTAGTGATAAGACTGGGCCAAGGTCAAGGCCCCCTCCCAAATCACTAGGCTGATATGTCGGTGCTTGAAGAATGAGAGAAGTGATTGCTGGAGGAATAAACCAAGATGGCTCTATTCAAACAGCAGAGTAAGGTTTAAAGGGGAGGGGCATTGACAGCTGCAGGTGGGAGACGAAGAAGCGAACGTCTCCACTTGAAACAATCCCTTATGCCGGAGGAAGCAATTTTCTGAGCACATTTGCAGATTTTTCACGGTTCGAAATTAATTAATCCAAGGCGCTCTCTCACTTCCTTTTATCAGCCTCTTCAAATCAAGTCGTGATGTCTGAAATAGAAGCAGACCTTTTATTTGTGAGGACGAAGTGATATGGGGGAACAGTGGAATTTCAGCTGCTGATGTAGTGGGCGGTGATATTTATGAATAAAGCGGAAATGGACCTTTTTTTTTTTTTTTTTTTTTTAGACAAACGCACGCAAGTGTGTCACAGCCTCAGCAAGAAGTGTGCGAGTCTTCAACTGCCCTGCCATGCTTATTGTCTTTCTCTCGCCTCTCCTCTCTCGAGCATCTAAATGCACAGAACACACTCGCCCACTGTGTGTCAGCCTGCAGATAATACAGAGTGACATACAGAAGAATGAATGTGCAAGTGTTTGTGCGCTTGTGAAAGCGCTCTTAAGACCAAGGCTGTTATTCTGCACTGGACTATATATTTTGATTTATATTGATACATCAGAGCTATTATTATACTCTCTAAGGCGCTTGCATTATTTAATACATCTGAATGTCAAAGCTATAACGCCATTGAACGCTATTGCTTCCCTTAGGCACAACAAATGAGGGATTAATCTTAATATTAAAGTGTTTCTGAATCATCTTTGGAAAGTGAGTGGGCTTGTGGGATCATGCCAGTGCCATTAAATGCCATGAAGAGAGTTGTGCTATGACACAAAGTAATATAATATATAATATAAAATGGCAGAAAACACAACAAACTTTCATACACTCTAAAAATGCTGGGTTGAAAATAGACGAACAGTGATTGGGTTGTTTTAACCCAGCGGTTGGGTTAAATGTTTTCCCAACCTGCTGGGTAGTTTTATTTAACCCAACTATTGTTTAAAAATGACTATATGGCTGGCTTAAAATGAACCCAAAATAGGTTGGAAATTAAAAATCAGACACATAATTACTAGAGGCAACAATAATAATCAAAAGGTGAACATTTATAAATAATCAATTTAATAAATGTTTATTGTTTAATTATTATTCATTAAACTTATTAATACAATGTTCATTTATTAAACATATTAATAAATGTTAATTTCAAACATATTTTGGGTTCATTTTAAGCAAGCAATACAGCAATTTTTAAACAAAACGCTGGGTCAAAACAACCCAGTCTCTGGGTTTGTCCATTTTTAACCCAACTTGGGTTGTTTTTAACCCAGCATTTTTTAGAGTGTATACTGCAGTCTTGGATTATAATGAGGAAACAGATGTAAACAAATCCAGATTTTAGGGCCCTTCAAGACGAGTGCTGTAAAAGATATTTATATCCCTTCATAAATTTTTACATCTGATAATCTGGATGCTGAACAGCTGGAAAAAGATAAATTTATTTTCTGGATGATTACAGTTTAAAACTAATTTGTCCTTTGGGGTCTAAACCAATTCCAAACAAACGTCTATGATACACAAGCCAAACATTGATGAGAAACAGACAAACAATCCAACTATAGTTAACTAGGCTATCACATGCATCAGTAAGACAAATAGTGATGCATGTGCATTAGGTTTTCCTGTCATTTTATAGGCAGATCATAAGCAGTGCAGTGCAACTAATGCACATCCAAATGTGAAAGAACAACCATCAACAGAAACACACACAACAAAACAATTATGAGAAAAGAAACCAATCCATTATGAATGTGTTATTTGTTTGTTAAAGGTAAAACTCATTTAACTTTACAATGCATCTGTCTGGCCTATACACAGACCAACATGCAAAAAATCACCATGACATAAGTCGGTGCTATTCCACATATGACCCATAAAAAGCACATTACTTCTAGTAGCATTTAGTGGTTTACCAGCACTTTAATGCTTTTTTTTTTTTGTTTTTTTTTTGCAGCTCTGGCAATTTGCTTACTTCCCTCATCCAGGCAGCCAATCAAAGCACTGTTGTGCCTCCAATCAGGGCAGGCAAGATTTATCACTCCCGTCCAATTTTAATTACAACTTTGCACAGCTATCCATCATAAATTCACAGGTATGCCTCTCTGTTTTACATACCAGCACATTATTAATAGTCCTATTTTTTTTCCTACCTGTAATTATGCAAAGGCTGTTATTTAGTTACATCAGAAGACTTTTTTATTGATTTAGGAAGATAAATCACATATAAGTTTATGAGCAGCGTTGCTGTAAACAAAGCCTAGAAGAGGATTATCTTTATTCATGATCCTGACATTTTATATGACTAATATACACAGGAACTGTCATATTAAAACACTCTGCATGCGATGCTAAAGCGAACCTCGGCAACAGCCACAGGACTGTCTTAGTAAAGCTTTACACTGTGTCCTAACTGGATGTGATGCGGTAAAATTTTACCGACAAGCAATTTGTCTGTTCACACCAGACGTGACATGACTACAAGATCAATCAAAAAAATCACAGCCAATCAGAAGAGCATGTGGGAGGGCTCTCTTTGCAAGTGCACTGCATTCTCAATGATCCATACATTTTAAACCTCTTTACCTTAATTAAAATACATTCTGAAAGACTGATACAATCTTTGTCATGGAATATACTTGAGTTCACAGTTTTAACATTCATTTATTTTCAAGGTCTGAGGTAAATTATCCATTGTTGCTTTCAGTATGGCTCACACAGACCCTTTTAAACTTGAAATAAAGTAAATAACCAGTGCCTGAGATAATCATTGTCATAGTTAGCATGTTGTGGTACTAGCAGCAATGTTGCAGAAATAGAAACTGTTTCTAAAATAGAATCCTCTGATAAAGGGGTCGAGGCTGGTTAGGACAAAAACTGATTAACACGGCAAAGATACCTTTCATCTGGTTAGGACAAGTTTTAGGATCAAACCCAAAGGCTTCCTATTGGCCAAAGAAAAAGCTGCTTAATTAGCCCAGGAAGTCACACCAACACACAAGTCTTTGCCACAACTGCAACAGTTCATAATTATCATTTAAAACTTGTCAATCATTCAAATAATGTTTAGATAATAAACTTTAAATCCGAACTTTTGCAGGCTGGGTTTGCGTATCTTGCACTTGCCTCTATCATCCCTCTTCACATTCATTTTGCTTGTTATGGTCCGTAGACCCAATGGGGTAATCAGGCATGAAAAAGAAATGGGGCATTTATCCATTCCACAATTGACATGCTAATTATGCTCTTTCCTCCCCCATAATGATTTTTCTAAGAGTTAATAATGATTCACATCAAAGAAATGGGCATTACTTCAAAGAAAATAAATAGATATCATTAACAGAAAAATCATTTGCTGGAAACACTGACCACAAAGACCATGTGATGAATTCAGATGCATTACAGTCTGAAGTAATTTTTTCATAAATGCTGAAGGTAAGCCTATGAATAACAAGTGGAGTAGACAACGATAAAACACCTGTGCATGCATATGCATGCCAAGAGAGAGACCTGCAGTCTTGAATGCAATAGGATGCTATGGGTATAGGATGGCTCTGCACAGGTCCATCGAATCTCTTCCACTCTCTTCGATAAATCTCTGACCTGGCCAGGGTTACATTGAGGAGAACCTGGTGTGTTAGTCGTAGAGCAGGATGCTGGATTCTTGCTGGGGTGTTGAGACGAATGGCCTGACACCTAGTGATGTATCTGCACTTGACCATACAACCTGAATAGTCAGTGTTTTATGGTGTACAAGTAGTGGTGCAAAGGATCACAAAACTCATGGTTTTGATCATATTACGTTTTTTTGAGTTTGAGTAATGGATTAGGTCATTTCTCGGATCAGCAAAACAACAAAACAAAACAAAAAAATTGTGTGTGTGTGGGGGGGGGGGGGGGGGGGTAACTTTGCTTTTTATTTAAGTACCCACTTTAAGTACTTCTATACCACAGCAAAAACTACTAGCTAAAACTAATAAAGTTCAAATATTATTTAAGGCAAGTGAACAGCCAGTAAAAAATAAGAACAAACACATGTACACAAATTAAAAGCATAGATAAATACAATATAACAAAGTTACAAATAAAGTAAGGCCTAACAGAAATGTAATCATTAAATGTAAAATAACACATAGTGTTCACTGTATAAATAAAAAAATAGATTAATCTTTGTTAAAGTTGTGTTTTGTTGCTTGATTAACATTAATGACACAGATAGCAGCAGGTATTTATAGGCTGCTGTCACTTTAAGACCTAATGCGCTGATCCAGTATAATGATACACATCCGATTTCTTTCTCTAAGGTTTACATTCACTTAAGACATAACTCATTGCGTATACGAGAATGCTTGCCGAGGCGAGTATTTTAACATAATTTTGTGTGCATGTGTCTGTTCAAGAACAAGGAGATGCAAAAGAGGAATCAATTTTGTGTTCACACACTTCTCTCTGTGCATCCCGATCACATGAGAATGCATATCAATAGTACGCGAGTGTAATCTCATAGAATATTTACATCAAAATGAGTTTTGCCGTGCATATTATACGCAGTTTTTCGCGTGCATATAATACGCTTGGTAGTCTTGGGTAGGATTAGTGGTGTGGGGTTCGTGCCTATTGTACGCCATAAACTGCGTATCATATGCATGACAAAACTAATTTTGGCGTATATATTCTATGAGATTACATGCGCGTACCATTGATACGCATTCTCATGAGAATAGATTCCTCTGTGTGCGTGCTTCAGGTGTGTGGTTTAAAATCACTTGAATGTGTAAATTGGCAAGAAAACACATGCAAATGATAAATTTCACTCTATGATGCTTAAAATTAGCAATTAACCCGCGAATCACATGCGTGCCAAACCGCGGATTAACTGCGATCCGTTGCACCCCTAATCATAAGTGTGTAGCCTCCAATAGTTGTTGAAGTATTGAGGATGACCACACAGAGAAAGACACATGAACAAGCATATACATGGCCAAGTGCATGCAGGCACATTCTTAACACGCAAGTTCTGTCTGACAAGGGAACTTTTCATAACACAGGATTTTGAAAAAGCACCCCAACAATGGAGTAATCTAGCAGGTGGCGCTCAACTCTCTCAGGATCCAGCCACACATCCACTGGCAGGAGTAACTCTTTCTCCAAGGGCCAGCATGAAGCATGCTGAAAGCATCCAATGCATTAAGGTCACTTAAGGTCTCAGGAGACTCAGCTCATAGCTTAGAGTAGCACTGGTTTTGTGTGCGAGAATGAAAAGGACAAAAGGAAAGGAAAGGAAAGGAAAGGAAAGGAAAGGAAAGGAAAGGAAAGGAAGAAAAAAGTACGAAAGGAAAGGAAAGGAAAGGAAAGGAAAGGAAAGGAAAGGAAAGGAAAGGAAAGGAAAGCATTAAAGGTGAGGAAGCATGAAAGGAAAGGAAAGGAAAGGAAAGCATTAAAGGTGAGGAAGCATGAAAGGAAAGGAAAGGAAAGGAAAGGAAAGGAAAGGAAAGGAAAGGAAAGGAAAGGAAGCATGAAAGGAAAGGACAGGAAGCATGAAAGGAAAGGAAAGGAAAGGAAAGGAAAGGAAGCATTAAAAGGAAAGGAAAGGAAAGGAAAGGAAAGGAAGAAGGGAAGTAAGAAAGAAAAGTACAAAAGGAAGGGAAAAGCAGAAAGGAAGGAAAGATGGGAAGGAAGGAATGAAGAAGGACAAGATGGAAGGGAAGAGAAGCCAAAGAAGAAAAAAAGGAAAGAAAGAAAGAAGAAGAGAAGGAAAGGAAAGGAAGGAACAAAGGAAAGAGTGACGAACGGAAAGAAGAAATGAAAATAAAAAATCTTGCTCTGCAAGGGGAAGTAGGGAATTGTGGACCGGAGGCTTGGGTGCGGATGCTGAGCACGACCAAACAACACCTCCAGACATCATTCACTTTATGAGATCTTGCAGATTTATGCTTTGAAAAAAAATGCTGCCTGCGATATTACCGTAATCAATCAACGCTAGGAGCTAGCTGACAGCCCATCACAGAATTCAGAAGTGCTGGGAGATTTTTAGTCTTTTTGATCATCCACAAAAGGTCAATCCTGTGAACACTGTACCAACAAAGAATTCACAAAGGACAAGGCTGTATACAAAAGGGATTAACCTCAATACAAGCTTTCCCTGTAAAAAGAGTAACAAAAAATGCCAAACAGACATCTCACTACACGCCTATGTACACGTGGGATACATGCACAAATAATTCAAACTTAATGAACAGCCGCACAGCAACGAGAGCGACTAGAGGTCAATGTGCTATGGAGAAAGGAGTGATGGAGAAACGACACATTAAAGCGCTCATTCATAATAAGTACCCAAGGAGGGGCTGGGCTATGGAGGAGCGCGCAGGTTGGAGCGTTCGCTCTGGATCGCTTCCTCTTTAATCGCTAGCTGAAATCTGCCTCTAACCTGATTACTACAAGCAGCTTCACACAAAGCCTGCTCCATCTGTGCGCCTGTTTTATCTCTTGTTTCCCATCAGCATCCAGGCAAAATTGCAAATGACCCTTCATCCTTTTCAGTCAGTCTACACCCCTTTTTCCTCCATGCACCCGACGCGTTCTCTTCAGCAGTACTCACATGCCATTGTCACCTCCATGTTTGGGAGCGTGGATCCACGCTGGTCCAACCCAGTGTAGCAGAGATGAACCCTGACCAGGTGCAGGGACGATCGGATCGCCAGAAGGAAAATAAAGAGTGGTGGCAGATGGTTCCTGGGTTGTTTTGTGTGTGTGTGTTGCTGATGAAAACAGACCAAGCTTTAGCCAAAGGTTGCTTTCGTCTGGGCGTTCATGCCATCAGCACTCTGAAGTCTGAAAGCATCTCCAAGCAGCTCAGTTTATGTCCATTTCAGCGCTTAAGCCTGATTGGCCAGACGCCACGGCTGCTTCAGCCAATTGCGTTCCGGCAACATGTATCACATGGTTTGTATACAAGGGAGGGCGTCTGAAGAGGGAGAGATTGGAAGGGGGAGGGGTGGGGGTTGTGCTAGCTTAAACAGAGTCACTACATCACTACTACTGTGCTTGGATGCACCGAAGTGGCCATTTTAAAGTCAGGTGTCATAGCTGCCTTCGTCAGAGCTGATTGGATGGAGAAGACAGCTGTTTATGAACCAAAAACACACGCACACAATAGCTGTTCTATGTTATTGTGAAGCGGGAGAGGGAGTAATTAGAATGTGGTTGCCATGGAAACAGGCAAACCATTGCCCGTCAGATTTTTTTTTTTTTTTTTTTTTGCCCCAAGAGCATCGCTGAGAGCAGACCTACCTCCTGCTTCTCGTCTCCACACCTCTCTCTCTCTCTCACACACACACACACACACACAGATGGACAGACAATATTTACAGGATGTGACAGGCCTATCACGAAGAGAGTGAGGCAGTGGGGGAGGAGAAAAATAGCATGTGCGTATAAAAATTAGATGGTTGTGTGAGAAGAGGCAGAGAATGGTGAGGTGCAGTCATCCGAAAATGGTGGAGGTCCATCAATGCTGTATAGTGACAGCGAAGCCTCATAATCATTTTAATGCGTGTCTGACTGGATCCACCAAGACAAAAGAACAAAATGGAGGACATAATAAAAGACTTGTGGCTCACATGCCACTAAAAAGCCACAAAACCATCCACAGATTCAGGGGTGTCAGAACCTACATACATTATTCCTCTCTCTCTCTCTCTCTCTCTCTATATATATTTATATATATATATATATATATATATATATATATATATTATATTATATATATATATATACACACAGCCAAAGTTTGGGAGATTTTTAATGTGTTAAGTCTCTTATGCTCATCAAGACCGCATTCATTGAATTAAAAAAAAAAACAAAACAAAAAAACAGTAATAATGTGAAATATTATTACAATTTAAAATAATTGTTTTCTATTTAAATATATTTTAAAATGTAATTTACCCCTGTGATGTAAATCTGAATTTTCAGCATCATTACTTCAGTCTTCAGTGTCACATGATCCTTCAGAAATCATTCTAATATGCTGATTTGCTGCTCAAGAAACATTTATTATAATTATTATTAATGCTGAAACAGTTTTGTACAATTTTTTTTAGGATTCTTTTTTTTTGTGCACTGTAAAAAGTAATACACTCTATCTACTCAATAAAATTGTAGCAACAGATTACAAGAAATATTATTAATTCAATTCAACATATAAAAATTGAGTTAGAATTAATCAAATTAATTCCTTAAAAGTCAACCATTTAAAATTTTTATTTTTTAAAATTTAAAATTAGCAAACACCATTACAAAAACCCACAAACTGACATAAAAAGCAAAGAGTCAAACTGGCCGACTAAATTAAACACTGATCACCATAATAGTGACCAAATATTTTCAATAAAATCAGCATCAACATCTAAACCTTTGATGTCTGTCTGTTATTCAGATATTTTTGTTTAAATTTTATTTAAATTTTTCTAATTTTAAATGGTTGACATCTAAGGAATTCATTTGATTATTTCTAACTCAATTCTACTTGTTGAATTTAATTAATAATATTGCTTGTAATCTGTTGCCAAAATGTTATGGAGTAGATATAGCGTATGACTTTTTACAGTGTGTGTGTGTGTGTGCGTGCGTGTGCGTGTGTGTGTGTGTGAAATAATGTACAAGGATTATGTACATTTACAAAACGTAATTATTCCTCACTTAATTTATTTTTATTAAAAAAATAGATAAATTAATAATAATAATAACAATTTAATAAAAAAAATAAAAGAAAGTATCAGAGCAAATGTAAAACTGGCTTTAAGCCATGCTTTAAGAGCTCAACGAGAGTGCAATGAGCTCAAGGGAGGCAAAAAAAATAAGACGTTGCCTATCTTTGAACCTTACAAAAATGTGTACTTGCCTCCTCTGAGAAAACATGTAGGAAACATATATTAAACTGGGGCAACGAGGTGTTATAAAGTTTATACTACTTTATTAGAAGTGAGAATTCTATAAGGCTTAAAGAGTTATTTATTTATTCTGGAGGGATAAAAGACCAACATGTAATTAACAACTGTCTCTTAAACTTTTAAGACACTATAACACTTTAATTTCAAAACAATGCCAAAGTTACATCTACTTGAGAAGGCGACATCTGAACAATGAAGCTCAGAGTTATTCCTCTAAGTCTGTATTAAGCTCCCACAAAGGTGGGTGGAGAGGTGGGTCTAATCTTCTTCAGTTCGATCAGGATTGTGTCCACACACGACAAGTAAACACAACCCAGGGATGTCGAGACTTAGGTGTTAAACTAATTTTTTTTCTCTGAAAAGAAAAAGGATTGACTATACAACTCCCACTGCCATGATTTCATATCTAGTGGGTGAAATCACATACAGTCGTTCTGCTGATGACGTGATGGTCTTATTATTCTATGTGATGGTTATATATTTGGAGGGAATACAGGCAAGCATCACAAACCACTAATGCAAAAGTCATTCTATAAAAATAACAGCTTGAGAGGACTAAAGTTTTGATTAGTGCATTTCACCACCTCAACCTTCTCGCTGCCATCAAAACAACCTGAATCAAATCAATCTACCGACAGCAACTTTTCATCCCTCCTGTAAAGTTTAAGACAGAGACTATTTCCATGTGTGCCAGACAACTGTCAGAAAGAAACAATTGGGAGTTCTGATCACCAGATTAAACAGCAGTTTTATCTCTATATTCAGCAAGTCTATTTATAATGAGGCAGGAATACAGACAAGGGGCAAAAGCGAGCAAGTTTTCTCAGATGTGCTGCTCATGTAAGAAAACAAAGGATGATGAATTTAATCACAGTGTCCAGGGAGACATGCTCCAGGGAGATATTTTAAAAATGAGTTTTCATGTCCATGAATCTTAATTAAGCTCAAATATACAGCTATACACAAGATGGTCTTTTATTCTATGCTACAACTCGGGGACAAGTTTTCTGTGTGATTATCATAATTACACAAACAACAGCCTAGCAAATCTCAACCGTCTCTTTTACCAAAAAAAAAAAAAAAAAAAAAAAAAAAGATTGTCTCTGCCAAGAGCTTGGAACAGCCATCATCCCCCTGCAAAAGTCCTGCATTTCCAAGTAGTGTGAAGTAGTGATAGACTAATTAATGATAAAGAGCCTGATTGGCCGATATGGTGAAATGTTACTAACAAATTTAAGGGCTGTGTTCAGTAGCATACTAGATTTAGCTATGGTTTTTACTCATTTTACTGATAATGTTATCCACTGCTGAAATTTTGGTATCATGACAACACTATAGCATTGGCCAATCACAAACCCATATTGGTTGACCACTAATGTGAGAAGAAGATGAGAGAACAACACAAAACTCAAGTAAGAGAAAAAGAATGAGCAAAAGAACTTGAGGAAGAGAGAGACTGAAGTAGAATTAGACACAGGTGCAGGGTCTCAATCAAAAAGGCTGCTCTCACCTTATTGAAGTCTTCAGAAGTGGCTCTCATCTCTTTCCAGGTTTTGTTGAGTAGTTGGATACAGTTGCAGAAGAACTCCTCAAACGAACGGTCGTGGGTGAAAAACATGGGGTGGAAGTCATGGCAGTTCTCGCTGGCTGTGAACAAACACATGGGACAAAGTGAGCGTTTTGTTCATTTGTCAAATATCGCACCCCAATCCACCTGAGGAAAGTTGATTTATCAGGTAAAGCATCAATATCCATATCACATGACAAAGCAATGCCCTATATTTAGGTTGATCTGCACTGGAGTCTCAAGAGAACTTCTCACTCTCCGACTGGGACTTTGAGCATGAACTTTTAAGGAGGCTCACGTGTCCGTTTTCTTAGCCAGCTTCAGCCCTCACGTGGACTGCTCATGCACTGATACATCAGATATGGCTGGGAACGAATGGTGCTACCTCACGACGCATCTCTCTGAAAGAGCCTCTTGGCAGAGCAGACGATTATTCTCAAGCATGAGAAGCATGCGCTTGGCTCTCAGGACACCTACACATTTGAAGTGAATGTGAACAGTCGGTTAAAAATGGCAATTTTATAGCTGTGTTTTCTTTCAATGCATTCCCTTGCCAGCCAGTCACTGGTCTTGATTTAGAAATTCAAAAAAACCTTTAAGATTCTCAAGAACCTCTTCCAATCCCCACAAAAAAGGACTGACATCATGCTGTACTAGTTTGTGTTACATTAAACTTGTGACTCCAGAGACTCTAGAGTTAGGGTCTTGATTTTGTGGTCTTGGTTTTGGGAACTCTCAAGATCACACAAATGTGGTCCTTCTCTGGATTTCATTACTTAGTTTCTTGGTCTGGTCTGAGTTTTAAAACTGTCGTTGGGCATCTGTCGGCCTAGTTTTTGCAGTGTGTTCTGCACCTATGGCAGTAGTTGGTGAGTGAAATTGATACTCTTTTTTTTGTATATTCACATTCCTAGCTCTTCCCATTTGACACAACAGTTGACTTTCGTCACCGCCTTTATAGTCTCAGGTCTGGATCTTCCCAACAGAACAGCTGAATCCCACGTTCCTCTTAAAAAATGCCTAAAGACTCTTCTGTGAACACTTGACTTACAACTGTTAAGGCACTTACTCTTAAAACTTTCTTGTAAAGAACCCCTCTTAATTCTTTTTCTGTTGTCTCATGGTATCCCATACTTTTGTTCTTTTCTGAGCAATTCTGGAACTTCTTATCTTCGCTTTTTGTATCCCTTATGTCTTAGTCACTTTGAATAAAAGCATCTGCTAAATGAATGAAAGCGGATCTAGGTCTCATTTTACAGACAATAAATTCAGCATTTCTCTTTTTCAGTTCATAAAATGCTTTTTGGACTGGCAGGTCTAAAGGGATCTAATCTTGGTCCGAGTCTCTGGGGTCTGATATTGGCCTGGGTCTTAAAGGTTTTTGCACTTCTTGACTCTAACTAGCCTCTTACTAGGCTTACAAGCACACAACACATTACGTAAAAGCAACGTACAGACAGCATATAGATGGATGTGATGTTGGCTGATTACCCTCATAAGAACGATAAGAGAGAGACTTGCTCTTCATCTCGCCACTTCATAAATGATCCTCAAAGATTCCCCCCCCGGGATATTACTAAAGCAGGATTATGGAATGAGAGCTCTATGATGATCTATCGTGTGAGATTAGTGCTTTATAAAAAAAGCCTGAATCAAATCAGAATGGCTGCGTGGGAAATTAAAGTCTGGGTGAGCGCTATAAAAACTGAAGGTGTTCATAAACAGCAGCAGTCAAGGTGAAAATGAAACTGAGGCTTTCACCCTGAGGCAGCACGCACCTATGTGTGTGTCAGCTACGCCACTTTAATACAAACACTACTAGAGTGGAATGGTGCTTTGAATGAGAGCCACTGTTTGAGATTCTCATTTAGGGGAATTGAAGCTTCAGAGAACCGCCAAAGCCCCTGCAGAGGGCCAGTAATTGCATTGGCTTGGTCAAAATTGAAACTTCACAGCATAATGAATGATGCCTGAAGGCGCAATGGGGCTTTCATTGAGAGTGACGTCATCTGACCAGTCAATCTGAGGCTCAATCCACCCGACCGCCCAAGCCACAGAGCTTGGTCCTTTGGGATGGCTCCAACTGATTCATTGTAATAGTTTCCTTCTCCTTCAGAAGTCAGAGGAGTTCAAGGGTGTGCTGAAGGGGAGGGCAGCACTATCAGCACCCACCTGCTGAGGAATGAAATGTCAGAGTCACTTTGGCTCTCGCCTAAGCCCTGAGCTCACAGGTTTGGACAGTATTAACAGTCTGATGCAACTCTAAAAGTCTAGCTGGCAGTCACGCTAAATGGAGGAATCTCATTAAATCAGGACGTTCTCTCATATTGTAACTAAAGGATCCTCAAAGATCTTTCTGACCTTTTATCTTCAAAGCGGTGTGATTAACACAATCCATTCCTATTTATATAGAAGTCAAGGGAATTTCTGCAAATATATGCATACACACATATTGTATACAACACTTTGAATAATAATAATAATGAGTATATTTTAATATTTTAACAATTTAATGCAGCTTCAAAGTGATTAGTCACATTGCAACTCAGGTGATTGGCTCAAAAAGTTGCCATGATGAAAAAAATGGATCCTGCACCTGCCAAACAAAGGGAATGTTTGTGCAGCTATTATAGACCTCATGTATCCATTATGTCCACACTTAAAAGCACGATTACATCATATAACATCATTACATCATATTAGTCAGTTTCTCATGACTGACACATAACTGAGGAGGCAGAGGCATTATGTGCATGGTTTGAGTATTAACATGGGCTTTATGCCCTCCAGCTAACAACCACAGCACAGTGCAAAGCTGCAGTGTAAATAGCTTACAATTCAACATGTCAACTGCTTATTTGGGTAAGCAGAAGGGCTGTCAGAAAAGCGTTAAAACCTGTTGCATGACCTTAATCCGTCAGCACAGTCACATCTGACCTCCTGTACTCTCTTCCATGAGCCTGTCATGAATCAGCATCATACTAGCATTCAATGTAATTATCATTCCTCTCATGGCTTTTCTCATGGAATCCTTCAACATTTGATGTCAGTGCATGATAGGTCTGCCAATTGATTTTACAATTGGCTTTACAAAAGGGGTTTTAGAATCAATATATTGTTACTTTTATTTTCTATCTTTTAAAATAATCACATCTATCTATACAGTACATGCAGGGTTTTCAAGACTCAACACATGGAAAAATAACTACAGCAAAGTCTTCGACTTTAACTTGTCTATTGTTATAGAGAAATTATGTAATGGTGTGGCAATCTGTTGATCCCTCAAGTCAAATGATGAGCCATAATATGCTGAAGTGAATCATCTACGGCAGGCCAACAAAAAGGACAAGCCATGTGGTCTAAAGTCTGTATAAGACACTGCAGTGGAGGACACGTGCGGCTAGGGTTGTCAAAAGTACCGACTTCGGTACCAAGTCGGTACTGAAGTTTTTAAAAATGTGACAATACCAGCATTTCCCCCTAGCATTTTGAGCGCTGTTGAGCAGATTCTTAAACTGCTCTGATTGGCCATTGTGTTCATGGGCTCAACAGATACAGTATGTCTGTGATTGGCTACAATGATCAACACTTCAAAAACATGTTGTAAATAGACATCTTTGATGCTCTTCACCGAGCGCTTAGATACACACAGGAGCTTTTGAAAGCATGCATCTATCAGCAGATCCATCTTATCAGCAGATATATTAGACATATCTGTTGAGCAAGTGAACACAATGGCCAATCAGAGGTGTTTAAGAATTTGATCAACAGTGCTCAAAATGCTAGGGGAAATGCTGGTATTGTCACATTTTTTAAATTTCAGTACCGACTTGGTACTTTTGACAACCCTATATGCGACCAATTCATACAAGTTGCATGAAGTAGACTGAACTCTGAGCAGTTTGATGATTGAACAATGGTTCATCTTTGAGAATCTGGAGGTCATCACTAAGAGCTTCCACAACTTGAGCTAGGAAGCCTTATCCTCTGGAGTACAGGCTCTGCAGAGACTTGTCTGGGTGGTCTTTAATGCAGACATATGATCTTCCCACGTACTAGGAATCTGCCCAGGAATTTTACCCATATGTCCATATCCTTGTGCATCTTCAAAGAGGTCATAGGATTGTAGGACTGGCAGATGCCTTGGCCACCCTTGCACCTCTCAAAATATGACATGATCATCTCACGTCTTGATGATCTGCCACAGATAATTATGGAAGACAAGACGCATCTTAGGGGAAGAAAACAACGAACAAACTAAAAAAGCAAGTACAAGGCTAAAAGCCCCAAGGATGATATTCAAACCTCACACAGCAATCAATGAGACGTCAAGATGAGATGACAGCTGTGAGAGGTCATCTTCGAGGCAAGAGCTGTGATGAACTGACGAATCTACAGTGATAGATGCCACCCTGGCTCTCAAATGCAGAGGGAACACTCTTCAAGACACGGAGAATGAAATAATCATTGCCATTAGACAAAGTACGCCCTGTGACAACTCCAGAGGGAAATTAAGTCCAAAAAATCTAGAAAGCCATACTACATTGGTTCTGCCAAAAAAAGAAACTTTCACATAACTTCTGAAGACTTGGAATTTACTTTTGACCCTGTAAAGTCTGACATATGGAATATTAGTCAGAAAAATAACAATTTATTGAAACTTTAGACAAAATATTTTAAAAAAAGTTTTTGTTTAGTATCATCTCTGATACATCAAACTTTTTGTTGTTTAATCTCTTTAAGTAAATGTTGGAAAATTGAGGCAGGAGAATCTTTAAGCAGGAGAATTCAAGGAGAAGTATTACTTGGGGCAGGTTTGCTAACATGATGTAAACAACTGACAATACATGGCAGATGAGACTGCTGCCAATCTGTTCACTTGTCTCATACTCAAACGTCTATCCACAAACATTCATAAACACACTTCAATCCACAAACTATAATACGCACGTCAACAAATTATAATACACACATCAATCCACTATCATAAATGCTTGTCAATCCACAAACTATCATACATGCACTTTAATACACAGACTATTGATTTCCTTTGTAGATAAACATGACTAGCATCTATTTCATCACACACATACCTATCTTGCTGTGTAATATAAGCACAGCAGATGTTCTACTGGACCTGCACCTCTGTGTTTGAATGTGGGTGAGATGCTGACAGCAGCTGCATCTGTTCACTCATCTATTTTGCATGAGAAAACTTGACCACACCAATGGCACAGCTGTCTATCTTTTTTAATCCATTTTTTATCTATTCATTCTATCCTGAAAAGACCTCACAGCAGTCTGACATTTCATACAGTGTTCAGAAATGAACCATCCAATTGTCGTCTCCAAGACCGGACAACTTTAAGCTTAATTTCTACAGGGAATCTATGGCAATAATGCAGGGGGTTCACCAATTATTGCTGGATTTAAATGAAATTTTTCTGCAAAAATATAAAAATATGAGTTAAATACAAATACAATATTTAATGGTATAGTTCACCCAAACCAGTATGACTTTATAGATATTTTTAAATTTATGTGTGTGGGTGTGATGCGCGGTTCAGGTATTCCCTACATTTAAGATAGTAATACCAGAAATCTCTGACCTTGTGGGGACCTTTTTTGGTCCCTATGAGGAAAACGGCTTATAAATCATACTAAATGATGTTTTTTGAAAATGCAAAAATGCAGAAAGTTTTCTGTGTGGGTTGTGTTTAGGGGTTATGGGATAGAATATACAGTTTGTACAGTTTAAAAATCATTATGTCTATGGAAAGTCCCCATACAACATGGAAACCCAACATTTTTGTCCATTCAATGAAAGGCAATGATGTCCAAGAATAACTATAATACAGGTTTAAAACAACATGATAGTGATAGAAAGAATTACATGACCAATTAAATTTTTGGATCAACTATGCTTTTAATTTAACTTCAACCAAAGTTAAGAAGATAATATTCAGCTTCTTAGTTAAAAAGCTAAAGAAATGTTTCATTGTCCCTTCCACATTAAAATGTGATAAATTAAGTTTAAATGATATTCTAATGGCTCTGCAATGTAAACATCAAAACAAAGTATGTTAATACAATGATATGGTATATACACATTATTAAAGGCCAGGCTTAAAATGTAACACCCAATACAAGAGTTCTCTGCACCGCCTATCTATTCACAAAGTGGTCTTCGGCCTCAAAACTATTCAAGACCCCTGTTTTCAACTATTCTTTACTTCAACTAGATAAAATACTGCATGTAAGTGGTTCTTTTGAACCTCTTTGAGCTGCTAATGGGACCTTATAATCTGAATCAGCCGCAGGGATCACTTCAAAGGCAGTGTAAATTTCTATTTAACTCAACTTAGCTCTCTAGCATCCATCGTTCACTCCATGTAATTGCCCACACTGTGTGCATTTTTGTCAGCATTTGTGCATTGTGCCAAGAGAGGTCTTATTACTGAGTGCAGTTGAAGTGAAATTGAAGAACTCCAATAGTACGGTCTGTCAATACCGACATCCATATCCACTAACTTCTGTACAGAGGAGAAAAAGAGCCTCAGTGAATACTGAAGCAGAAGATGTTCCTATGAGAACATTTCCCACTAAACAAATAAACTTCAGTGGTTAACAAGACATGCGGGAGCTCCTTTCTGTCAATATGCAGAAAGGAGCACTTTTTTACACATTGTATATTTTCTTCCCCTGCATTTTGGTAGCAACTAGAGCAAACAGAAGAACGGTCTGGTTTCATCCACGGACTTAAAGTTGATCCCTGAGGCATTACACAGGCTTGACCAGGCATGGAGCCATGTGCCCGTCTTAAAAGTGTGCCATATCTCAGTAGGGAGCTCATGATTGAGCAGCAGGGATGTCAAGAACATCATCTTAGAGGTGTGAGATAATACGGACAGTTACAGACAAGCCTATTCCTGATGCTGTTTGTCTGCGGGGAGCTGAGGATCATCGATGCTCGTGGGTGTATTAATGAAATCAAAAGCCATGGACCTCCAGGTGATCTGACTGTGACATGCTCATTGTGATAGTTTTACAAATCATAATACAAAACAAGATCCGAATTTGCAATCCGACCCACATGGCACACATGTGGTCCAGACATACATTTGATGTGCGCAATAAATAGAACTACTGTTTTACATTGCAAATGCAACTCATGTTGGCTTTAGATAAATGTAAAATGTAATTTTTAGGGCATTTGCTTAGCATCAATATGTGACTAAAACAATCCTGATTAGATGCTAAGTTAAATTGATTTTTGGAAGATGAAAAAGTTCACAAAGATGACCAAATTTTCTGGTTCGCATATATTTACTATATAGTTTTTGATACAGTTACTACATTTCAACTCTATAGTTGGCCAAATTATTCACAGTTTTGAGCCATCATTAGTATGTTATTTCAGTCATAAGATGGAAACACACTACTCTCTTTCCTCTGTAAAAATGCAATTACACCATAAATCCATAAGCAAGGACATTTCTGCCAGTAGCCATTTTGATTCTCCTCATAAATATTAGATACACCTTTTTAAAGGCTGAAATAGGAAGCCATTGCGTGGCGCCTGACCACCGCAGATTCCATTAAAGCTTTTGCAGGAAAAACATGGACAGCTATAAAACTTTCAGCGCTTCTCTTGAGAGGAGGTGAAGCAGGGACACCTGGACTCCTGATAAATAATTCATGACTGCTGACGGAAGTGCCGGTCGAACAGAAACTCTTGTACCACAGCTAGATAAAACATATTTAAATGTGATGTGGGAAATGGCATTAAAAAAAATCTGTCACCGGTAGGGTCAAATTGACGGTATTGGGAGATGGATGGCTCAGGAAGAATTGTTTGCCCCGCAACAGTGTACCGTGCCAGCATAACTGAAGGGAAATGATGGCCTGAAAGCTAAAACAAGTGTTGGGAAACTCTTATTAACATAAAATGAGCAATCATCTGCAGCACCGTTGCAGTCTCCAGAGCTTTCACAGGTGTGACATGGCTTAGACCTCTTCCTGGATTGGTGAGGGCACAAACTGGCCCATCACTGCTGAAGTTAGGACATCAAAGTGAGTCATATGCATCAAAATAAGATGCATATGCCTAATTGTAAAATACACCAAATGAAAAGAGTATAGCAAGTAGTATGGCATAGTAGGTAAAGATATGCCCCCCATCAAAACAAGCTGTTCTACATCCTTCACGGCCACGTCAAATCAAACATAGCATCTACCCTGACTTAAGTCCGTAAGTGCACTATAAATTGCTTTGAACAAAAGAATCTGCCAAATGGAAACTTATTAAAAGAGTATGTGAAAGTGTTCTTCTCCTAGTTAAAACAGCAGTGTCCTCGCTCAGCCCTGGCATTAAAAGGCACGTATTACTTTTTAAATGAGGAATTACATTAAGCTTTCTCAGCAAGTTCATTTAATTAAGTTTCCGATGACAGGATGGTAGAGCAATCTCCACTGAGAATATACTTGCCGTTCAATAACACCCAATCGCTGTCAGTGAGGTTGTGCTAATAACCTGCTAACTTGAATCAGAATACCAAATGGAGTTTTTAAACAATAAAATGCTTTGCTGGCTGCTCATTACTCTCTCAATATTGTGCTTAATAAATGTGATGAATCACTCCAACTGTGCCACATTAAATGGTGCGTGACTGAATATAGCAATGGATTTACAGTTTTTTGTGATTCCTCAGCACTCCAGAGACGGATAAAAAGGAGATTCTTGGTCTTAGACCGACCGTGGGGTACAATTTACTGATGTGGGGGCAGAAACTGTTATTCAAATAAAATATCACTAGAAAATTTCTTTACAGTGAGTAGATGGATATGTTTTTTATTTTGTAGGTTTTTATTTATTTATAATACTTATTATTATTATGAAATCATCTTTTTAATTCATGGTTTAGATTTAAAGTTCAGGGTTTAGGAAAAACTTCAACTTTGAATTATTTAGTTTAATGGGTTGTGCACTGGACACGAATAAAACCACCAATCATGCAATAAAATGGATAAAATGGACAAAAAATGACCAAAATGTCATGGGAATGGGCTCTTTGACAGTAAGGAACCACCTAGCAACCATCCAGAACACTAGGGTTGAGTTTTTTTTATTTTAGCGATTTCAATTTCAAATTCTGATTCTGCTTATCGATTCCCAGTTTCAATTCCAATATGGTAAAAAGAGTAAAACATAGATATTAAACATATTTATTCTCTGTCTTTTTGCAAAACATTCTGTTGCAGCTGATTTCCATGAACAAAAATCAGCAGCCTAAAGGACAACTAACTAATAACCTAGACTAAAATAAATTTCAAACATTAAAGACAAGTATAGTCAGTAATACAATAAGAACAAATAAGCAAATTAGTAATAGCACAAATAAATACAACTGAACAAAGTTCAGAAATTGAAATCAAGTGTAAAACTTGACACTGCACAGTTCCTTTTATAAATAAAAATATAGACTAATCCTTATTAAAGTTGCAAAAGTTATTCAGTTAAGATCAGTGAGTGATTTCCTTTTTCTTTTGCTCTTTGATTAACAGTAATGACACAGACGGCAGCAGGTTTATTAGGTTGCTGTCACTTTAAGACTTAATGCACGGTTTCAAAATACTGTTACGCATGCGTTTTCTTTCTCAACTGTTTACGTTCACTTAAGACATAACCGACTGTGTTTACGAGGATATTTTTACATACTTTTGTTTTGTATTTGTCCATTCAAGTGCAAGAAGATGCCAAAGAGAACTCAATTCAGTATTCGTGCACTATATGAGAGACCGCTTTCAGCACGCAAGTGACAAATTGAGCTCTCTTTCACGTCTTCTTGCAATTTAATGGTTTAAAACCACATTAAAATGAACACACGGGAATCGATAAGCAGACTGCTCACCTCCATATATCTCTGCCACTTTCCATTACTCTTTCCTCTATGTGCAAGGTCGAAACAACCTAACCAAGCGTCCTGCGTTGAGTTTGAGTCAGACTAGTCTAAATCCTCATGCATTAGTTGTTGCAGCCTCAACTTGAGACATAAAAGCAAGTCTTAAAAGCTCAGACACTGCAGAGGTGGAAGAGGGCAAACATTAGGCACTTTACTTCATTAATTTATGAACTCCTCTACAATTATAAAGTCTAATATTGCCTTTTATCTTCACTGCTTGCAACTGTTCAATCTCAACATGTGTGTAAGAAAAACAAAGACAAAACAACAACAAAAATGATTCTTTCAAAAAAGAAACTCGATGAAGACATCTGGCACATGTCAATGGTAAGAAGACGTTTTAAAATAATGGCACTTACGAAGTTCTCCGACTTTGAGAATCTCACACAGCATCTTCGTCAGTTCAATGCTACTGCGACCGAATGGACACTCATGTTTATCCTCACGACTGCTGTTCTCCAGTACAATCTGTAACATACACACAGAATTAAAAGGCAGCAATGCCAACAATTTTTCTATCAATCTGTTAAAGCAAAATGCTTTGTAGAAAAAAAAAAAAAAGATACACAAACTGCTTTTAATTTTTGTGCAACCTAGTTAGAAATTATTTTCCCAATTTCAAAAAAACATGTAATATTTATTAAAATTGTGACACCCATGAAAAAAACCTGGATTATTCTCACAGAAAAACAAAATAAATAATCACATTCCAATTTCACTTAATAATCACTTTCCCTGCCATTGGCGGAATTTTCTGTCATTTATGACACAATGTTTCCCCGCCATTCAATATTGTTACTCATTCTGACCAAGTTATTTTATTTTATTTAAATGGATAGTTCACCCAAGTCTTATTTTTCTGCAGAATACAAAAGATATTTTGAAGAATGTTGTTTTGGACTGCACTGACTTTAAGTACAGACAAAAACATTCTCGAAAATAACTTGTTTGACAGAAGCAAGAAAGTCCAATTTTTTTTAATTTTGGGGTGAACACTCTCTTTATTTGGATGTTCATTTACTGTTTATTGCTAGAAATAACAAAAATAACACCAAACAAGTTTGTAAGCTGTATTTCAGTGTGGGAGGAGCTGTTGTCAGTCCCAGATACTGTGATGAGGGGGCCCACAAAAGTGTCTTTATACTGCTAAGCGTTTGGGCGCAGTGTATTTTAGTGTTTATCGGGGTATCGCATGAGAACAGTGATGAGCTGCAGAGTCACAGCACACAGTTGCAAAGGGCAGTGAAGTGGAATAGTACTGTTAAAGAGTAATGTGAGGAGACAAG
Organism: Ctenopharyngodon idella; assembly: GCF_019924925.1. Classification (NCBI taxonomy): domain Eukaryota; kingdom Metazoa; phylum Chordata; class Actinopteri; order Cypriniformes; family Xenocyprididae; genus Ctenopharyngodon; species Ctenopharyngodon idella. The sequence continues at coordinate 24,887,654 of NC_067238.1, forward strand.
GAATGTCCTCATTCAACTCCACTTCACTGTCCTTACTATAGTCTATGAGTACAAATAGAGGGGTGGATGATGCATTTTGGAGGAGAATAACAGACAGGCTTGGCAGTGCAAGTATCACTTGTGACTAAAATATCTAATATTCTAGCAGGTCTTTAAAAAGTTTTTAAAAAATCAGTTTTATGATATTTAAAGTCATAAAAAGTCTTAAATATCTTAACTGGTATAACAAACATCTTAATTATCATTTTAATAGGTCTTAAATGTGGGGACAGAAAAACAGGAATCACGATACAGCCTAATGTGATGATAAAACATCAAAAGGCTGAAAAAAACATAAGCGCTGCACATTTTAAGTAAAAATGAGGCTTCAGAGCAGTTAGTATTCATTGAATACTGCACATTTATTCCAACAGATTGCTTATGATGTGCTGTTAATTATAACAATGTTAACTTAATGAAGTTATACAAGTTTATATTGTAATATGCTGTAGATTGTTGCAAGAGTGCATATTTTATCTCCCTCATCTTTCTAAATGAACAGCCAGCAATATTACAGCATAGACATTTCAAAATAACAGTCCTGGCTTGTTTATAATTAAAAGTCCCACATTATTCATTCATTTTTTTCTGATTAATAATGGTATTTTATTTAACTATTTTATATAAATTAAATCATTTTGCTTGTAATTGTTTTCTTGTATTCCTTTATTAAGGAAAAATGCATTATTTGATACATTTTTGTCGCACTCCTGAAGTTTTTTAATGCACTCCTAAACTTTTCAACTTAGGAGCTTATGTGCTCCTTGGGAAAAAAGTAAGCATCAAGCCCTGAGAGAAAAAAGTTTTAGCAATAAACAGCAAAGAAATCAGACACAAAATCAGATCTTTCATTTAGAGTTCCATTTCTCTTCCACAAACTGTAAAATAAATGAGATTAAAAAGGAAGATAAATAAACCAAATGGCTGGTAGTTTAATGGATTTAAAGGTCCAGTGTGTAATATTTAGGAGGATCTATTGACAAAAATGCAATATAATATACATAACTATGTTTTCAGTGGTGTATAAAGACCTTACATAATGAACCGTTATGTTTTTATTACCTTAGAATGAGCCATTTCTATATACATACATCGCGGGTCGAAGTCGCCATTTTTCTACAGTAGCCCTAAATGGACAAACTTCTCATTGCTTGACTGGCTACTCTCTGCTGTCTCAGATGACAACATCTTTTTCCTGTGTTCGCCACCATAGCTTCACTATGTGCTTCGAAAGCGAGGCGTGAGCGGTGGACTGAGCCATTGGTTGCAATTCGCAACCTCACCGCTAGATGCCGCTAAAATTTACACACTGAACCTTTAAAGTCACAATGAAATGGATCAGTAGCAAAAGATATTTTCTTCCATAATGTGACGTACATCCAAATGAGTATACATGATAAAACGATACACATGGATGAATTGTTCACAATAACATGCATTAACAAAAAAGAATTTCCATTTCATGCCAACTGTAATATGACCTAACTTAATGTAAAAGACTCAGGTCTGCAGTGGTGAGGTAACACTTGACTTTAGAGTTGATAATTGAGCACTAGTCAGTTTATAAATAAATACAAGTGTTTTCTCATTTCAACACCTATGGAAAGTGAACGTGTCTTACCCTGATATAAGCATCCTGATGGTGCCTGGCGAAATAGAGCATGTTATCCAGAGCCAGCATCCCAGGAGGAATCTGAGTGAAGTCCACCGCAGGATTCACATGATTCTACACAAACACACACAAACAAGCATGATCAAGAGGAAACACACACTCCAGCCGTGACTCCATGACTCGCATCGTAATCACGCAGAGAGTCTCGCATTGCATTTTGAGTAGTTGAGTCGAGATAAGACGAGTATTAAATTGGTTCCACTGCTCGATCTGCTGAAAGAGTCCGTGATTCAGAAACAGGCCTGTATATCCCCGGTGGATGACAAAGGCCCAGCAAGCTTTCTGCAAATGCTACGACTGCGATATCGGCTCCCTCTGCTCGACCGTCTACTTCAAACTAATCTGCGCTTTTCAGAAAATGTGAGATGGTTGGCTTTGAGGATGAGGGCTCTCTGTGGCTGCCTGACTGGATTTAGGGTTGCCAATTATGCTGTGTTTGAAAGTTCTTGCTTTCGGATGGACCCTGGTCAGTCTGAGGCGCTGAAAAGAGGAACCACAGAGTAAAAACGTGGTTGATTACAAACAGAGAAACAAAGCGAGAGAAACTGAGAGGGTATGCTTAGAAGGGCGTACTAACTTGGTACATTTGCAGTTTGGAGTATGTCTACTGTGCAAAAATGCCAATTTTTGCATGTATGGAATAAATAAGGAGTTTGTAACCAGAACCAAATTCTGTATCCCACAATGTAATATCCTCAACTTGACATTACATTTCAAATGTGATGAAAGAACCACAAGTAATATCAATGATTTTTGGCACCCTCTTCTTAAATCATTAGTTAATAGAATGTTAATGAAGCTAAAAGAATATCTAATCCCAAAATTATAATTTACAGCAATTAATTTCATGTTGTTCCACTTTCTTTTTTTCCATGGAACACAAAAAGAAACATTTTGAACAATGTTCCAAATTTCCATACAATGGAAGCATTAAGAGACAACTGGATGTCAAAAGCTTGGTATGGGGTCAGTTTGATTAAAAAAAAAAAAAAAAAAAAAAAAAAGTCTCTTCTGCTCACCAAGACTGCATTAATTTCATCAAAAAATACAGTAAAAACAATAATATTGTGAAATTGTGTTCCATCCTAATATATTATTTCTGTGATGGCTGTGATCATTACTCCACTCCAGTCTTCGGTTTGAAATCGCCGGTGTTCCTGATGTCACAAACTACCTTGTAACCAATCATGTCAATGTGTGATCGTCAACGAGTGGATCTCTGAGCTAGTGTGAGTGAGTGGAGGTGGGGCTAATTTGTATATTCATAGAACCACGTATGCTAAATGAGGCAAGGGTATAGAGTTACATTCAAGCTATTTTAAGGCATGAATAATTTTTTTTCAAGGAAAAAAACATTTAAATATGTCATTTTGGTGATCAAAGACGAGTTTTAAGGAATAAAATTATTGACTACAGGGGGACTTTACATGTCTTTACTGTTACTTTTGACCAAATTAATGCATCTTACCGACCCTAAACTTTTGAGCAGTAGTATATTATATATATATATATATATATATATATATATATATATTATATAGTGCATACTGCGTATACTGCAGTATGGAGTATGCAAAACACTAATATTCCATTCTGAACACAGTCAGCAAGAGACAAAGTCCACCGGCAGCCCACAGTACTTAAAAACATGTCAGTGGCGAGGGCACTGGAGACCAATTTCCCATCCATCAATGTGACAATGCCCTGAGAGAGTTGGAACACAGCCCTCATTAGCAACACTGTTGTCTTAACACATTCTGCACAGCTCCCTAACAGCAAAACTCCATGCTTCTCCTAAAACGCTGTGAAAATGGTGTCTAGACCCTCAGAGCTACCTGTCATTTGACATTGGTGGCAAGGGAAAACAAGTGTGTAATCTGAGGAGGTGTTAACACTGCAGGAGGAGTTTAGGGAAGGTCTTATCTTCAGACAGCACACGACACTGAGAAAGGGGTCTTGGTGAACCTCAGAAGCTCACAGGAGCTTGGGAGCACATGACAACTTCAGTCTTGCCCCCTTCAGGCTACTGGCCGCAGTATGTTTCTGCATATGGGCCTTTCCTTCACACCTGCCTTGGCCTCTCCTTCTCCCTCTTTCCTGCTGCTTTCTTGTTCTCAAGTTGATACCAGGTTAGAAGTATAGAAGGCTTATCTACACATTTATTTATATATTTATAAATAACAATAATAATAATAATAATAATAATAACAACATATATGTATGTTTTCATTATATTTGACATACAGTGGGGGAAAATGTTTCTCTTTTTCGTTTTTATAATTGAATCATTTTTTATTAAAAATTATATTATCAGAATTAAAATTTGAGTGAAAATCTAGCAAAAAAAATAATAATAGTAATGATAATAATAATAATAATCTGAATATTTGCCAACAAAATAATAAGGAATATATATTTCATTCATATTGCCCAGCCCTTGATGTCACTGGCGAAATGATGAATTGATGAAACCTGGCTGATAATCTCACATGAGAAAAAAAATATAGTGTCAAAATATGACAGATTGACTGGCGGCATCTCTGCCATCTGGGCATGTCTGATGATTTGACCTGTTTGATGTGCAAAGGAGAGAGCGCTGGATATTTTGTTACAGTGAAACGTGTCAAACAAATTTGATAAAAGAGCTCTGAATGTTCTGAGCTTAGCCGAGCCTCAATGGATTCAGACAATGCTTTGAAATATGCAATCATAGTGATATTATTTGGGGACAAACAGCTTTAGCTACATAAACAAATATGTCAAAAACAATTCTAGGTCATAGTTTATGAAATGAACTTGAGGCTTTATTAAATTTTTGGACCTAAATGAGACTTTCTCGCTTGCACCCACATACTGAAATGTATTTTTACCACTGATTCTGAGTTTGCTAAATAAGCATAGAGTACTATGAAAAACATTTTGATTTTTTTCCAGTACCGTCAAATTAGAGTTAGCGAAGCGTATAACAACATAATGTATGAAAACTTACGATGAAGCCCAGTTTTTTGTAGTCTCGTGTGTACATGGACTTGCGCTTCTCAATGCTGCCGCTGTTGTTGGACTCACACTCAACGTCAAAAGCAATCCTGCGCAGCTCGAAGATGATGTCCCTCTGAGCCTTCACAAACACAGGTATAAAACCATATTATTGCACAGATCTCTGCAATACTTGATTCTGAGTGTTCAGTTGCAACATTCTGTCGTCAAACTTAGTTATATAAATCACTACTAAATGCTACAATAGGCCAACTGATTTTATTAATAGTTATATGTTTCTCATATCATCCTGGTCTCTTTCTTTCTCAACATAGTAAAATAACTGAAACTCAAATCAATATGTAATGTCCATTTATTTATTTAGCAAGCAGCTGTATAATAAGCAGGACTGAACATTGTCTACAACTGTAATAACTGTTCAGTGATAGAGATTCACCTGGTCTTGAGGGTCCATCTTCGTCATCATGCGGTCCTCCAAAAGGTTAAAGGTCAAGACTTGTAGCACATAGAGCTGGTGTGCCATCTCATCATTTATGGGTTTGTTACTCCTGATCACATTCTGACAAATGAGGAAGAGAGAGAAAGAGGATGTTAGTAAGATGGAAAACGTTTGACTGCTGTGGAGATGGTATCATGACTTTTCCAGTCAGTATGTTATTTTGCATGAATTACAGGAAAACAGAACCAAAGAGAGAGGTTTATTCAGATTGGCATACTGCCGTAGGACTCGTACTATTTTTGTAGTATGTATACTGTGTACTTACACTGAGGATGATTGAGCGCAGCTGCTTCTGTGCTAGAATGTGAGCCATCTCCTACAATAAAAAAAAACATCAAGTCACCTTAAATCTCACACACTCATACTTATTCGCACATACACATCTTTAATAACCTCTTTAAAAAGTATAGCTCGGCAAAACATACGAAACAGTGATATCACCTACAGAGGGTTCATCTTAACTAGAGAGCACTTACTGTAAGAGGACAATCAAGGATGTTCACATTGTCCTCATCAAACTACCATTACGAGCACAGCAAGGGGAAGAAATAATGAGAGAATGAGAGAAAAAGAGAAGAGAAAAGAAGCAAGAGAGAAAGCAAAGGCATTTTGTTAGTAGCACAGAAATGAGAGGTCAGCAAAACAGCCCTGGAGAAACTGTAAATTGACATTTAGGATATGAGGCAGTTACATGAGCCCGCTGTGACTCTTAAGTCACTCTCTTACTTAAAGCTGCTGTAAACAATTTTTTTAATACTTCACATAAAATGTCCAACTGCCTGACAAATATCACAAAAATAGGTGTCTTGAGAAACCACACAGCCCTGGGCTCTGTAATCAGATAGCATGTGTTAGCTAATCAGGACACTTGGAGTCTCTGTCTGACTCTGTCTGTTAATCATTTTGCATGTTCAGGTTCTACTGACGTCAGGTTTTCTGACATATCTATGGAGAGCAGGTGTATGGTCTAAGTCTAAGGGAAGTTAGCAAGGTGGTTAACGTTGCTTACAACAGCTTTAACTAAAAAGTATTCTTCCGTCACTTCAGTTTATCAAATTAAAAACTACATCACTGTAAGTACTGATAACAATAAAGAAAAATGGATTATTAAGGTGCAGTCACATTAGTGAAATTTCATGGCCAAAAAAGGTCAATTGTCTATTGTCATTAGTGTAGCAATGTATGAAGCTTCATGAAGCAGTGTTTTAAAATCGGCCATCACTATATAAGTCGTTATTTTGTTTTTTTGGCGCACCAAAAATATTCTCGTCGCTTTATAATATTAATATTGAACCACTATACTCACATGAACTGATTTAAATATGTTTTTAGTAAATTAATGGATCTTGAGAAAGGAAATGACATTGCTGGCTATGGAGGCCTCACTAAGCCATCAGATTTCAACAAAAATATCTTAATTTGTGTTCTGAAGATTAACGAAGGTCTTACGGGTGTGGAACGGCATGAGGGTGAGTAATAAATGACATTATTTTGGGTGAACTAACCCTTTAATATGCGTGGAGGAAGTAGAGAAATGATCTGAGGTGAACAACTAACACATTGCACACTTATAAACACAGAGACACTCAAGCACATACAGGTTAAAAAAAAAAAAAGACAAGATTATGCCAAATTAAGTGACTTGCATGACTTTTCACAAACAGCACTTCTTACACTGTATCCTAACCAAGTTACCAATGTCAAACAATTTTTATGTTCGAACTGAAACCAAAATGCTGCATGAAATAACAAAATCTTAGCCAATAACAACATTTGATGTTTAACATGCAGTGATGTGGAGTAAGAATTTGGACCAATGAGATTTCACCATGTGCAGGGCTACCCAAGATAAAACCGAAGGAATGACAAAAATATATCTAGTTCAGTCATGAAACTCTAGAGGGCACAGGTTGATAGATCTTTTACTTGCAGTCTACAAGCAATCACATAATTACCACATGGCCCAAGCTGGCTGGCCTCCGCTGATCCTGCAGCCAATAAGATTGCTTGCTCAACATTTAAATAGTTTAGTTCAGTGTTTGCTGTAGGCTAACACTGAAACCCTTCACCTCCCCCAGCTCCACCTGCTACAGGATTTATGTATGTCTTTTTATGCAGTAGCAGCATATCTTACATGCTCACAGCAGTGTGTCTGTGTATCTGTTAGCAGTAGCACGTCCATATGTGCTCTGCAGCAGCAATAATCATCATCAACAGAAGCAGTAGCGTAGCAGATCTAGTCCGCCAAGACCAAATACATTAGCATATGTCATATTCAATAACATGCGATTTCGAGAGTTGTCATGATGTTGTCTTGAAATAATGTTATGTGACACTGTTGACAGTTGCGGCTTGTTAGAACAAAAATTTAGACAAACATGGAAGACATTCGGGTGACATTTTCTCACGTCTTGCTTGATAAAGACACAGTGTCATTATTTAGTCTAGACAACAAGCAAATGGAAAAAGCAGAAAAAATGGGTTTGTGTGTTTGCTGTACCTGTCTTTTCTCCTCAGGGGCTTTGAGGAACAATGCATTAATCACTGCGATAGTGTAAGTCTGAATGTCCTGATCCGTCCTGTTGCCAGAGAGAGAGAAAAAAGCAAAAATCTAAGAGAGCAACTATTAAAGGTATAGCTCACCAAAGATTATCAACATTTACAACAAAAGCATACAGTAAACAAGGGTTGTAAAGCCCCAAATGCTTGACGCCCAGACATGCATATTCAAACTTGGCTGGATGCACTAATGATAGAGCGTTATTGTAATTTTTGGAGCCTGACAGTTACTACATACTTTCAATATATGGAGAAGAATACATGACAAATGGGTATGAATAAATGGATAAACTTTTCCTTTAAATAAACTGAGTTATCAATTATCCCTGCTCCATACCCTTGCAGATGAGGGATGAGCTGGCCAATGGTGATTTCTTGAGCCACCTTCTGGTAGAGATCTTGACTGTTGAGCACCATTGATTCCAGGATGGCTAGAGATCTCTGGAGTACAGCAGTGTCCATGGCAGATTTACACACATAACTGGCAATCTGAGGATGAAATGACAAGTTAAAAAGGATAGAATATATAGAAATGGGGATTTTAAATGTTTAAAACCTAGAGTTTCATCAAAATAGAGCATGAACACAGTATGGTTTAGTGTCTTATGACATTGAAGCCCCAACTCAATGACAACATTTTTTTATTTTATAATGTAAATTTATATTTATATATCAGTTAATTGCACTTCCGGGTCCATCGTCCCAAAGTCAGTGGGTTTTTTGATTAGGTTTTTGGTTAAATGCCTGAAATAAGATCACAAGCTCAAGATATTTTCGGGTTTCATTGGGTCCATACACCCTTGTATTTAATTTCAAAGCTTTTACTTGTCTTGTAAAAGGACATTGCTAACAAGTGTCTAAATGGGACTACAGAGGTTGTCAGGGACATTAAACATCATCACGTCAATCACGTAACCTCATCAACTCACCAATCCGCTTTCACAGCTTCATTGTGTTTATAATCACACTTTTGTAAACTATTCTAATTCAAACTTTCATGGAAACTGTTTCTTAAATAATGACTGAAAGAGCAAAATGGTGGTGATGTTGAAGTTATGCGACCGTGATGTATTTATTTTATAGCCTACGTTTAGTTTTTTACTTCTGACGGTTTTATTTATGCTTCAAAATTCATTGTGTTGTGTTCATTTCTGAAGATTATCATGATAAACAAAATATATGTAAGAATCATAAACTTTTCTTGGTCACAGAGCTTATTTTCTGCAATAATCCAAAAGCCAATGGAAAGATCCTATTGTTTTTTTTTGTCGAGGGAACAAAATATATCTTCATTTCTGAAAAAACACCCATTGATACCCATGTGAACACACCTTCTTGATGAAGGCCACAGAGAAGGTGTCCCAGGAGACAATGCCATGGTCCATGAGCTCCACGAAGGCCGTCAGTGTGAAGGAGAGCAGGTCACCAAAGCTATAAAAGACAAGACAACAGCCACTAGCCACGTCTCTACCGCTCACCTGCACTGAAAGAACAGCTAAGCCTCAGCTTTAGAGCGATAGTGAGTGAGAAGAATCAAGTAGTGAAGCTGGAGAACAGGAGGACATGGAGTCAGCCCAGCTAATGTCCCTGTCCTTCAAAAGAGCAGCCAATACCAGAGAGCTTGGCAGCAGGAGCAGCAGCAGCGGAATTACACTGGCAGAAATGCTCAGTGGTATCATGCAGCAGTTTGTTTGGGACATTATAGTTATGATGACTGGACACACAATAGCATACGACAGTCTTCAAAGGAATATTGTAGGTTAAATACAACTTAAAAAGATTTTATTCAAAAATGATCATTCTGTCATTTGTTCCAAACCTGAATGACTTTCTTATTTTTGTGGAGAGTTATTTTAGTTATTTGTTTTTTACTACTATAGTAATTAATAATAAATAATAAATTAATTAATAAATTAATTCTCAATTCTTAAGCTTTTCCATCTATTAATTATATTTTACTTTAGCTTTATATTGGTTAACAAAAACAATTTTTAATAGTTTTAGTTAACAATAGCAACACTGGTGAAACATGTTTTATGTCCACAAAAATACATACAGGTTTGGAACAATATGGGAGTAAGTAAATGATGACACAATTTAAATTTTCATGTTTAAATTAACTTCCATAAACAGCATCTGTAGTATACTGTTGATTAACACAGAAAATAATTATGTAGAATTAATTTGAAGGGAGAAAACAAACAAAAAAAAAAAAAACAGGACCTTTACTGGCCAAACATAGTCATACAACCATGTCACTGATACTGTCGATAATAGCATAATTTGTATTATACCTCAAATATTCCTTTAAGTAATAAGACAGGTACTTAATTCAGTGTTTTGAGTAAAAAAAAAAATAATAATAAATTTTAAATCAATTAGTTCTATCTAAAAATATAATTCTAATTCTCATTACGGGTGTTTCTCAATCAGAAGGTTGCGTCCAAGTAAGGCGGGATATTATCTCGGCTGCCACTTTATCAATTTCCGAAGTTCTTAAGAACGTTCCGTGCATATGGTCAATTGGGGTTGGAGCTAAACTCTGCAGGACAGTAGCCCTCCAGGAGAAAGATTGGACAACCCTGTACTAGAGTGTCTCATTCTAGCATTTAATGCTGAAGAAGAATCAAGCCTACAAACCTCCAAAGGACTGGACTAGGAAGGACACAGCCTCACTAAGATGCAGCTTTTCATTTAAGAAGCACCCTATGTGTTTTTAATGAATAACACTGCCCCCTATTGTCACAAATACCTCAGTTCATGCCTTTTCATTATTTCTCGTAACGAAAATACAGGTGGAACAAAAAAAGTTACAATAAATAAATAAATCAGGCCAAGAAATCTGGAGTTACAAAAACATAAATAACATTTTTAAAGTAACAGAACATAAAAGGCAGAAATGAAACGAAATTATTTAAAGGGATAGTTCACCCAAACATTAAAATTCTGTCATCATTTACTCACCCTCAAGTTATATACATTTCTTTCTTCTGCTGAACACAAAAGAATATATTTTGAAGAATGTCAGTAAACAAACAGTTGATGTGCCCCATTGACTTCCATAGTATGGAAAAAAAAATACAATGGAAGTCAATGGGGCCCATCAACTATTTGGTTACTGACATTCTTCAAAATATCTTCTTTTGTGTTCAGCAGAAGAAAGAAACTCATACAGGTTTGGAACAACTGGAGGGTGAGTAAATGATGACAGAATTTTTGGCTGAACTATCCCTTTAAGTTGCCTGCACTGAGCTTGGTGTTGAGTATTTATATAGCAGTGAGTTAATACAGCGTAAGTTAGACCTCATAATAAAAAGACGTTAGTTTGAACAGCAATTCATAAATATACCACTTGGAGCAGGAAGTATTTGCAGCTGGAATTGGGCAAAACCCTACAAAAAAATGTCCACGGTGGCACTGAGAGATGACAAAATATCACAAAGGGATATTTAGTGTTGAGTAAAGCAGTTTCTGGCTGTTTATGCCAACCAATCATTTTAGAGGGATCCTGGCAACAGGATTTTAAGGGGGGAAAAAAGCAGTGTTTTGATCAAGTTTAAAACGAATAGTCGACGTTACAACTATATGGATATGTGAGCACAGATTCTTGTCAATGAGTGGGAAGAAAAAACAAAAAGGTCTCCCAAAAGTGATTAGTGTAAAGCTTCCCCTAAAGCACCAATGTTGCCCAATACCACATGCAAAAGAAAGAAAGACAGCTGATTTGGTTACATGGAAACAATCGTCCAAACAAAACCATAAAATCATCAGAAAAATGGTAGTGACTGCAGCAGTTGGCAAGTGTTCCCATCGCTTTGATTGGTTTTGAGCACTGAGGCCAGAGCCCGATCATGCAGAGACTCAGCCCGGAGATTAGAGGGTAAGTGACAGGGGGTTATCCGGCTCGAGTGGCTTACCAGGGTTTCATAATCTTTTGGAGTTTCTGGTAGCGTCTGAAATTTAGGGAGACAGAAACACTTACATATTCCTTTAAGAACCCATTATGACATTTACATTAGGAAACTCTGTGGAAAACCTATTGTTATGGTTACACAAGGTTTAAAACAAAGTACAGTATATCTTAAGCATCCAGTGAGGCATGAGCTGAGAGAAAAACATAGCTGAACATAAAAACATTTCTGAGAGACACAAAGCATGCAAAGCAGAATTGTGGGAGAAGCACACTGCAAATAAACACACTGCCTTCACACGCATTTAATGCACAACATGTGCTTATCTCCCTGAGGTGGTTATGAGCAAGTGTGAAGGATTACCAAACGTATCCATTACAAATCATCATTGCATTCATTTATGACTCAAACATGGCTCTTGTTTCCTCTCATGGTCTTGTCAGCAGGGCTATAATCCAGATATTACTCATCATGTTTGATCATTAAAGATGAGGCACACTGCCTGTTTGCCATGTAATTTCTGACCTAATGACTTGCATTGTACTTTTAAAACCCATTTAATCTCACCAGTTAAATTTGTGACCAGTTTTTGTTTACAGATAAGGGTCTGAAAAAGGGTTGTTGATTCATTTTATGCAGAGTTGTCAGAGTAGTCAGCTATAAACAACTAATGCAATAGATGCTATTTACACTAAGTGCAAATAGAGATAGATGCTATTTACACATTTATTTTTACAAGTAAAAATAGCATATTTTATTAGTGATAGATGCCATTTACACTAAGTGCAAATAGCAATAGATGCTATGTACACACTGAAAATAGCAATATATTCTATTTACATTAAGTGTAAATAGCAGCTTTTTCTTGGCTATATGTTATTTACACTAGATGAAAATAGCGACAGATTCTATTTACACCATGTAAAAGTATCAGTTCTTTGCAATAAGAGTAAAGATGCTATCTATACTTTATATTGGCCGATACTATTTGCACCTCAGTATTTTTGTACATTAACAGGATGCAATAATATCATAGAGTGTAAATGATTATAATTATTAAATGGATGCTGCCTTATTGGGAGAATAAAAACCCTCCATACACCTTCCCCTAACCCTAACCAATAAACATTATTAAAACACTCGTTCGCAGTTTATTTACACTTTTAGAACATTATTTTCATTTTTTTTAGAAAATAATTGCAAACTCAGCAAAAGACGGATTCGAACCTGCATTGATTCTGCGGCCTTACTCACTACTGCTGCGCCACTGAAGACATTAAAATCTGCGTGCCTTTTTTAAATCTTGAGTGGCCCAACCACACATTGGTGGGCATAGCTAGTGTAAATAGACACTCCGTGACTAAGAAAGTGCAGACTGTCTTGAACATACTTTCACATGGCTGGAGTAAATAGTCACATGATCCAGACTGTTTGGCCCCTTGGAAGATGATGTCTGGGTCAAAGCTCCAAAACACAAGCAACTAAAATTTATTGTTTTCAACTTTCTATTGGATCTTATTGATCAACTGTGCAAATTTTGATTCTGAATTTTCCTACGGGTTACTATTGTTACCACAAATAAATCAGTACTTTCAACTTTTAAAACCTTTAATGCAGTTTGTTTCATCGGCCAATCCAAAAACTAAAATACATATGTACACTTAGCTGGGCATAATTTTGGATTAAATGGATTAATAATCAACTGGTATAATAATAATCAACTGCTGTGTGTCTGACAAATATAATAATTTGATATCATTAAGCTTTACTAATAGCACAAGCTTAGAGATATCCGAAATAATTTCTGATTTAATCAAAACAGTGGTACTAAGCAGAGTGCCACTGTGGCACATGACCAGTAGAGGGAGCCACTACACCACTAACCCCTCAACCCTCCGACTGGCTACATTCATCCCCCATGATGTCAGAGTACTCACTCCGTACCCTCAAGAGTGCCGTCATGCTTAAGTCTTTTGAATAATCATTGCTTGGTCAGCGGCTAACAGGAATCCACGGCAAGAATGTGAAACAGTGTGTACTTGTGTGCATGTGCGTGTCCACTTGGATTCTTAATGGTATGAAAGGACTGCATAGAAACCCACACATAGGCTCTTTGAGGTCAGGAGCTGTTGACACAGAGCTGCTTTATATAAAACATACCCATGGAAATGATTTCCATGGTCAGCTCTTCAGTGTACCAAAATGCTGAAACACCTCAGCTGGCGGCGCAGAGCTCTGATAAGTAAAAACGCAGCTATTGATTCAGTGAAATAAAACTAACATCCCAACGGCAGCCTCATTTCACTCAACCGGCGGAGCACCAGAGGGAAATCACTTCTGCTCATGCAAGAAAATTAATGTATCGGGCAATTCAGATAAATCTTCTTCCACAACTACATGAAATGTGAAAAGAGCCATCGGAATAGTATGACCTTGACAAATGGAGCAAGGACAGGCATAATTAAGTTAGCATGTAACGGAAAACAAAAGCACAAGCCTGTGAAGTTGACCAGCCGTAGAGGAGACATCCAGTTTGACAGACAACCATGTCTTTTTTTCAAACAATTTCTATCCTCTAGCTGTTTTGAAAGTGTATATATATCTTCCTAGCCGCCTTTGTTTCTTTAGTGCATTAATATTCCTTGACTCTGCCTCCAAGTGTGTTTCTCCAGTCCCAGTTTTCTCCCTCCATTTTTCTGCGCTCTGTCTCTCTCCTAAAGCGGTTGTTTCTGTCTGCTGGCAGGACTTGGCCTCCTCATGGGACCGTCCGTATAGGAGTTGAAAAAGTGCCAGCTCAGCAGATAGTCTATCTCCGCTTTAACCTTCAACTGAGATGGTCAGGCCACACGACTACTTTATTTCACAGAGGAGACTGGAGGAGGGATTGAAATGTATACACTTCATTTATTATTAATAGACCAGTGTCTGATAGAAAATATCTGCAGTTTATTTGGATGATGCATCTCTGATGTGACTGAGTTGTGTTATATTGGAAGGCACATTGTTTGTGTTCAGCTTCAAACAAAGCACTACAAAATGTCCTCAATCACAACATGTGCCCTAAACAAAGTGTGATTAAACACAACAAAACAACAAAGTGTGATCAAACACAACAAAACACAACAGTGTGATTAAACACAACAAAACAACAAAGTGTGATCAAACACAACAAAACACAACAGTGTGATTAAACACAACAAAACAACAAAGTGTGATCAAACACAACAAAGTGTGATCAAACACAACAAAGTGTGATCAAACACAACAAAACACACTCTCAGACACAACATTGTGGCCTCAGTGTTGTATTGTTTCTGAGAGCACGTTGTTTTGTGTTTAAGGACCTTGTGTTTGAAGGCACATTGTTGTGTTGTTATGTGATTAAAAGCACATTTTGTATTTGAGGGAACATTGTTATTTGTGTTGTGATTGAGGACACTTTGTTGTGTTGGGTTACAGTGCACATTTCTGTGTTGTTTTGTGTTTTATACTCTTAAAAAAAAGAAGTGCTATATAGCACTAAAAGTGGTTCTTGGCTCGTAATCATAGGGGAACCTTTTTTGGTGATATGTAGCACCATATCTTTAAAGGTCCTCTACAGCACCTTTGTCAAATGGTAATATAGAACCCATAAGAGGTGCCATATCACATTTTATTTCTTCAACAAAAATGGTGCTAAACAGCACCAACAGTGGTTCTTTGGCTCGTAAAGAACCTTTGAAGGGGCTTAACAGGTTCTTTGTACAGCAGTACACCCCAAAACCACCCCAAAGAACCACTGAAGAACCATACAGGGGCTTATCAGGTTCTGTATATGGTAGCGGTGCTATATAGCACCTCAGTCATCCCAAAGAACCAGTGAAGAACCGCTGAAGAACCACTGAAGCACCAAGATTTGGTGCTATACAGCACTTAAAGTGTATTTGATTACGAGCCAAAGAACCACTTTTAGTACTATATAGAACCATTTTTTTTTAGAGTGTGTTATGTTTGAAGGTGAGTCGCTGTGTTGCGTTTTAGGGCACTGTGTATTATCGATGCTCTCTTTAAGAATAATGCACTAGCGTTCAGAAGTTTAGAGCCGGCAATGTTTTTGAAAGAAGTTTCTTATGCTCACCAAGGCTACATTTATTTATAAAATATACTAAAACAGTAATATTGTGAAATATTATTACAATTTAAAATGACTGTTTTCTATTTTCTATTTAATTTGCTCATTTCTTATTATTAACAATGTTAAAAACAGTTGTGCTGCTTAATATTTTTGTGGATGAGGATAAATTTTATTGAATTGTTTAAAATAGTAAAAATATTTATAATGTTACAAAAGATTTCTGTCACTTTTGATCAATTTAATGCATCCCTGCAGAATAAAAGTACTGATTTCTTTAAATTCCCCCCAGTAGTCAATAATTGCTTCCCTTAAAACTCATCTTTGATCACCAAAATGACTTATTTAAATGTTTTTTTCATTCATTTAGTATACGCAGTTCTATGAATATGCAAATTAGCCCCGCATCCACTTGTGCACGGTGGTCTTTTGCGGCTGTTCGAACACTTTCGACCATGTGGGCATCTACACCACGAATGCAATCCGGTCGAATGCGTTTTCGACTACCTCTAAAAGTGGTCAAAAGTGGACAAGCTCAAAACGTTTTGCACCCCATTTACACCTGTATTTAGCTTCGACCACTTGTGATCCAATCGACCAAAATGCATCTTAATACCAGGTGGAAACAGGTCAAGTGATCCACTCATTGACAATCACAATTTGATTTAAATTTAATTTGATTTTAGCACATTAAAAACACCACATAGACATATAAACAACATTAAAAACTTGATTTTCTCCACAGGGGGACTTTAACAAAAACATCTTACTGACCCCAAACTTTTGAATGGTAGATTATGTCTAACTACAAGTTTAGTTTATTGGGATTTGAAACCTCCTATTGAACAACACCTCAGAATCTCACTGAGACATTTGAATGGGCTTCATTCACAGTGTAAAATGCAAGTCACTGGCCGTGTCTTTCGGGTTTTAATTTTTAATTCAGGATTTAATTTGCTTAAGCCCTGCTAAGGCAATAAACCAATGAGTGAATATCAAGAGCACTGTAATGAAAACAGAGACAGGAGGAAAGGCAGCCAGAGGAACAAAAACAGTTACTTACTCTGTGCCGCTCTCGACCATCTGTGTAAGCAGCGAGATGCCGTCAAGGTTGATGAACTCCTGAGCAAAGGTGATGTCTCGTGAAGAGTTGGCCAGATCCTTCAGAGCGTCCAGCTTCATGTCCATGCTGGATGACTGGATGCGCTCGTGCAGCTGCTGGGCCATCTGGGCCTGTTACCATGGCCACAAAAGAGGTGTGTTAATGAAGGGGTGACAGATTGTCACGTAGGAGGTCAGGCCTTTTAGTCACACAACTCAAGGAAGAAGGCTAGACAACACTTCTCTAAATCATTGCCTCGCTGAATCCACAATGATTCCCTCATTCAAAAGGATTTAGCATGTCAGTGTGTCAGCTAATGGTTTTACATACTCCATTTATCCTAAGATTCCACAAGTTATATTCAAATAAATTAAAAGCTAGTTTATTCAGTATCAATTTCTGCATTTGCAGTGGCCCTAAAACGTATATGGACACTTAAGACACGCTTAAAAAAAAATTGCATCTGAGTACCAGTGTTATTTTTAGGGGTTCAAGCACGCAGTGCTGAAACCCTATTGTAATTGTAAGGATTTTTATTATTTTTCTTCTGCCGTAAAACTGATCCTGCAAACCAAACCGTAAGGCCTAGAAACTTGGCCAGATGATAGTTCTCAGTTTGGGGAGAGACTGACAAGGTATGACCCAGACTGGCCAATAGGTGATGCTACAGCAATCAAAAACGCAAAACTGCTCATAACTCATAGACCGTTTGTCTTATATCATTGGAATCCTTGGCTCAAAATGAACAAAACAGACATCTCCGATTTTATTTCTACATGGAAAAATTTTCCGCCATTTTGAATTTTTCTAAAACCTTCTTTTGCGAACTAGTCCTAGGTTTTTCGACCGATCGGAACGAAACCAATGCAGAAATGTTCTCTGGAGACTGAATATCAAAAGTTATCAAAAAAAGTTAAAATTTCACAGTTGCTAAAGGGTGGCAAAACATTCTAAGTGGGCGGAGCCACTTTTACTAAAATGGCTATAACTCTTGGATGAAATTAGATATTTTCACCAAACTCGGTACACATATGTATGAGCTCAATCTTTGGTCACAGTTATAAAAAAATAAAATAAAAATAAAATATTCGACGATTTGACACTTGGTGGCGCTATAACATGAAAAAACACGAAAACAGCTAAAAACAACTTCTCAACCGTTAATCTGATTGACTTGAAAATTGGCATGCAGTGTCTTGATTCAAGGAGCCATGATTGTCTATGAAGACAAAAAAAGTATATCTTGGCATATCTTGAAAAACATGGCCGCCATCAGCCAATTAATTTTGAGCACCTTTAAGACAAGGTTAATAGAGGCAGATCGGAACGAAACTCAGTGGGCATGCTCGACTCATGGTCTTAGTGGTCTGTAAGAATTTTGAAAGAAATCGGCCACTAGGTGGCGCTAACAAGTTTTACACCTCTGTAATCATGTGGTTTTTCACACATACACACAATATTCATATTATTTGATATATCTCATCATGCTGAACAACTTTGCCTCAAGAACCACTGCTGTCAATCAAATTGTTCATTAAATATTCATTATTAAATAAAAAAAAAAACTTTTGCAAACTAGTCTTAAGTTTTTTTGCCTGATCGGAACCAAATCAGTGCAGTACAATTCTCTGGACTCTCTAGATCAATAATGATAAAAAAAAAAAAAAATTGAACTTTACCCTTTATGTAGCTATAACAGGGTCATTTAGAAAATGAGCATGGCAAAATACACTCAAAATCCTAAACGAAAACTCAAAACTTCATGAAAATAGGGGAGAACTTTAAGTATATGATTCTAAAGAAACATGCCAACTTTTATGGAGATTGGACCACAGGTGGCACTATAACTGTTAAAAGCTTAAAAAACATATTTCCTATGGTAAACTGCCTGTATTGGCTATAAATAGTCTTTTCCATCTATGAATGAGATTGCTACATGCTTGCTAAATGAAACATAAAAACATTTTGCGCAACTGCTAAAAGACCTTTAAAAAAAATAATAATAATAAATAAATAAAATCGCTTGAACCCCGATAATTGCTGCTCGCAGCTATATATATATATATATATAATTGTAATATATCATAGATTTTATTAATATTTTTAATTAGCTTTTATTCTAATATTTTATGTTTTCATTTTAATTTTAGTTAAAGCTTCAGAAATTTTGTTTTTGTCAATTTGTCATTTCAGTCATACTTCAACACTCTCACTTCAACACTTTCAACACTTCGATTGCACCAATGTAACTGAAAACAGCATCAAAATATGCTTCATCATGAACACTATTGCTTTCTTCTGTGAAACCTAACGAAACCATACAGAGCACTGATGACCGTTAAATATCAGTGGTGGCTGGTACAGAACATCACAGGAAGAGAAACAGCCATTGTTGTCATTATGCTGGAGGGGACGGTTTCAAATGTCACAGACATCAGCTTTAAATATCATCATCCCCAAGCTGCAAATTCAGATGGGTCATAAGAAAAGCAGTTTCTGAATGAAATATCTATTCTAATGTAATGTGCTTCCAAAACGACAATACATTTTTATAACAAAGAGCCGATCCCGACATTTTCTGTAACCGGCAGAGAGAAAAGAAATGAAAATAATGACAGCTGGGTGCATTTTACGCATTGACAGGTCACACAAGAATGTTTCTCAGCTGCTGCCTGACACTTTAGGAAGCTTTGGTAATATAACCTTTCACCCCTCACATCTGAAGGATTACAGGCCCCAGCTGGATGGGGCAGGGCTTCAGAGGATAAAGGCAGGTTCCTCCTGCTGATGTAGCCTTTATATACAGTATGTACTTCTGGCATCTGTAAACTCAAATGTGCTACTCACAGCAGATGTAGTAAGCCGCAGAATGGAGCCATTTTTGATGTTGTTGCGATTCTGTGTTTAAAAAGAAAAGAGGAAAAGAGGTATTGTTATAAGGAATATTTTAAACTAATGAACTTAGCAATACAGCTTCTTTTCGAGATTTTGCATTGAACCTTTTCGGTGATGTAGAAGTTGGTCGAGTCAGCATTCTGCAGGGCATAGGTTTCAGGGTTTGGCAAGTTCCACCTAGTCAGAGAAAATTTAGACAAACATCGAAGATTGCTATACAGTGATGTTTGCTGCTGTGTAACAAAAACAATATCAAGAAAATGTGCATACCTGCAAACTCTGACAGGAAAAAAGGTAATGGGAGTTGGGGTGTTTTTCTTCTCAAAATTTCTTGGAATTAACAGTTCAAATCGGTTTCAGAAAATTCTGATATTATAATAGAGCTATATGCTGTATAGTTCTATTATAATATCAGAACTACATATGTATATATATTGTTTATACTGTAGTTTATACAATGTAAAGTTGTATAAACTACAATATAAACAACTTTACAGTTCAAATAATGCAAGTTTTGACAAAAAAATGCTCTATAAAATGATAAATCTCACATTTCAGCATAATTATGTATGTTATATATATAATTAGTATGAACCAAAATGGCAGACGTTAGGTGGCGTATACGGAAAAGTAGAAATACAACGGTTACCCCTGTACACAAAGCAGCGCTGCGTTTATAAACACTATGACAATGAGATAAAAAAAAATGCCACTGAAATGGTTCCCTTCAGATATACATTGACAAATAAAAACTCCTCGGATTTGCACGGATCACGTAAATGGCCTATTTCAATGTCAGAATGGCGAATTTTGCCAAAAGACGACAAGTTTGCAGGTATGAATGCATAAAACTTAAAAAATAAAAAATAAAAATTGTTTGTTACTTACCCGTCACACACTTCTTTAATGATGGCTGAGAGGGGCTTTTTCTGCAGCAAACAAAACAAAACAACAAGAAAAAGGTTTTTACCTCTAGTCTTAGAACTGATATTCTACCTTATTTCTTTATATATAATAAACATTCTTCATATCCAATAAAACTGCTGCATTTACATCAGTTTCTATGACTTTTGAGCAAATATTTGGTTGAGTCAAGTCAGGAAAACAGAAAAGAGCAATGAAAAATGAATGAAGAATTTCAGAATAAAGATGAATGATGAAAAAGGATTTATCCAAGGTAAGTCTCAATAGTTTTTCTATCACAGCACTGCAGGGCCTTTTCTCTCACATGGTAAAGGAATAGTTCAGTGAAAACTGTATTATTTATTCACAATGTTGTTCCAAACTCATATTCAGAAGATATTTTTCTGTGGAGCAATTACTGGGCACTAGGGGTCCCTTATTGGTGTTGTGTTTTCTGATATCAACAGCCGTGGTCATGAAATGTCATTGTATGGAACATTCTAAGGGGTTTAGAATGACATGAAGCTGAGTAAATATTGACAATTTACATTTTTACATGGGCAAAAAAGCAGCCACACACTTCTGTAAGATAATTATGCATGCATATACAAGCATATATGGAGATATAGGCAGCTATAAGAACTGACCTGGTCAATCTCCATAAGTTTGGGAAAGGCCCCCGGCCACTCGATGGCCACCTTCACAATGTCTGCTGGGGGCGGCATGGCTGCGCTGATGGAGGATGTGGCCTCTCACTGCTGCCTGGCTGTCATCCAAGCCTGTAGAGGGAGACATAGGGAGAGAGCGAGGGTCACACTATGCATACTAATTTATCAAACACATCTCTTTTCCAGAAATCTGATTAGTACAACAAGGGATGTCAAAAGTACAAATAAGTAAATTTTATTCTATACAACATTCTCAAGAGCACATCAGACATTTTCTGCTGGTACTGAGAATCGAACCCGCAACCTTTGGGTTACCAGTCTGACTCTAACCATTAGGCTATGACTGTTATCTATATGAGCTTTTAACATCCATCTCCTTCCTATCTGTTACAGCAACTCAACAGACTTCCATATATTTGGTTAAAAAGCATGTTAGACCTCGGGGTCAGAACAGAGAGTTCCTTCTGTCCCTAGATAATTTGCTGCTAATGTGCAAAAGCTGACACTGAGGAATTCTTCTGGAAAAACGTGAAAATGTATTTCAGGAATGCAAAGCTTTGACTGGTGCAGTGTGAGAGATCCACTCTGAACAAGAACATTCTTCCTTTGTGATATCTGATACTTGACATTTTAATTGCTGCAGTAAGATCTACATACTTAAACACTTTTATTATATTATGTCTGAACTTTGCTCTTAAACTAAAACTATGGAGATCAACTGACATCAGACAATACACATCACCTATTCATTTCAATAAAACCTGGTGGTGAACAATTTTGAATTAATGTTATAAAATTAAGTAAATCTACAGCAAAAAGGATTAAAAAAAAAAGCCTGATGCTTTAAAAAAAAGTTATGAAACAAATTAATGAAAACAAATTATGAAATCTACAAGCTACATTTATACCCTACTAAAGGTTATAGGCTTGTAGTAAAGTATTAACTAGTAATTAACTAGTAATTAACTAGTCAGTCTTATTAATTAGTATATATTGGTCAAGATGTGCTATTCAATCCAAACAAACAACAACAACAACAACAACAACATACTAAGTTGCTTCTTATGTAAAAAGACAAAAAAATATTTTGATACAGGACCTTTATACAATATCTCTGACTCTTAGAATTTTGCAACTGTACCTTTAAAGGAACACTCCACTTTTTTTGAAAATAGGCTCATTTTCCAACTCCCCTAGAGTTAAACAGTTGAGTTTTACCGTTTTCGAATCCATGCAGCCGATCTCTGGGTCTGGCGATACCACTTTTAGCATAGCTTAGCATAGTTCATTGAATCTGATTAGACCGTTAGCATCTCGTTAAAAAATGACCAAAGAGTTTTAGTATTTTTCCTATTTAAAACTTGACTCTTCTGTAGTTACATCGTGTACTAAGACCGAAGGAAAATTAAAAGTTGCGATTTTCTAGGCCGATATGGCTCGGAACTATACTCTCATTCCGGCGTAATAATCAAGGAACTTTGCTGCCGTACCATGGCTGCAGCAGGCGCAATGATATTACGCAGCGCCTGTGACCCCCTGCTTGCACAGGGAGCGTGCCTTGCAACCATGGAGACATTTGTGAGAGATGCTGCGTAATAAGACTTCTATACGAAAACGACTTCTGTTATGGTTGGCTTGCCTCAACGTTTTTCCGTGGGCCAAGTTGCCGAGTCGTTGATGTAAACAAAGACTGTCATATATTAATGTGCTCATGGTTGTAACATCATAATGATGAAAATTTGACATGTTGACAAATGGCTCATTTTGGCAGTTTAGTTTCTACAAATGGTCTTGGTGGATTGCTGAGGGAGCTTTGTATTGTGATTAGAGTATGTCTACACAGTATACTGAACTCTTTATTTCAAAATAGCAAGAGAAATGTTGTTTTCCATGATATGGACTATTAGCCGAAAGTCAGTGGACTTTTTCTTTCAGCCCATTTCAGACAGCAATACGGAGTACCAGTGTGACAGTGAAAAGCAAATATTTCTCTCTAAAGCACATTAACAAATATAGTCATTTGCACTTTAAAGATAGGCTTTTCCTTTATAAGTGTTATAGTCAAACTAACATAAGTTAATTCTAGTTCAATTTTCCCTAAGCATCTGGCCTGCAAAATGTACTAAATAAGCATTTAAAGATAAATAATTGTCTGAGGTCTCATAAAAGGTACAATAGAAATACATTAAAACAGTAAACCCTCTCCAAGAAAAGGTTAGGTGAGCCGATAAAGATAAATTGACATCCGCTAAAGCAATATGTAAATTATTTAGTACTCCTGACACTCGGGACATCTTTGGTCCTTGTGGATAAACCCGGTTACATTTTTAATCCCCCGTTCCATAATGCATGGGGTTTGATTCTTGGAGAGAAAACAAGAACACACGCAGCCTGTGAAACAAGCATTCATTCAACCCATTCAAACAAGCTGCCATGTCACTCTGCCATGACTCATCCCATAATAATCTCCAAAGACACTACCCAGGCTCTGTTGCTATGGCAGCTGTTCCATCAGAAGTTGCATCTTTCCAGGGTGGTTCTCTTGGAAATGTTTCATTCCTTATAAGAAGTTTGCCCATTACAGATGGCATGGATTTCAGCTGACAGAAGTCAATAAATCTCAGTACCAGGTTTTATGTAAAGCTCTCAGCTGTCGTTCAAATGGACAGAATAGCTGCACTTTTGTTTGAAACAGAGTTTAATTTTTAATCCGTTGCGGTTATATGATTTGCAATACTGTAAACATAAATTGAGAGAAACAGAAGCTAAATTTAATGAGTCGAGGCAACTTTGGTACACAAGAGCACAAAATACCCTTAATTTATTTTCCACTGGCAGCTGAGCATCCCCCCGTGAACATTGCACAATGCATACTAAAGATGAACAGGGTGTGTTCACACTTGGCAGGTTTGGTTAGAGTAAAACAAATGCTGGTGCGATTGCTCTGTTAGTGCGGTTCATTTGTGTGAACTATTGGAACCGTGGTGCGCATCAAACAAGTGGACTGAGACCCAACTTTTTGCTTCCAAACAAACTCTGGTCCGTGCTGCGTTCATATTTCAGTCAAACGCACCAAAGACATCTAAACAAACCTAAAAAACATGACACAAGGTCACAAGATGTGACCAAAAAGGATATACCTGGTACCTCTCGTCATAGGAAATAGTACAAGCGGTTTTATTCCACACTGTATGTTGACAGTAAAAGTATGAACTGCTGGATATGTGGATTAAATAAAGCCAGTGGGACACAAGCAACAGCCATGTAAGGTGTATTTTCAGCTAAAGCATTCGCATTTCTTGTCGATCGAAAGTTCTACAAAACAAAAGCCCAATTGATGTGAAACAAATTAACATTTTTGATAGACATGGTTTCTTAAACCTACACAATAATGCTGATGAAAAGAACCGAGACAAAAACAGACTGACAGAATGGATTTGATTTCTTCAGAGGGCTTAATAGACCAGTCAGATAAACAGGCAGGCCTAGAGATGTCTCTGTCTCTCTGATGGGGGGCAGGAACACACGCAGCATCATTTCTGGAAAACCTGTTGAATTAATCAATCACTCTGGCCAGTGTCCACATCTACCACCAGTTTCCACGAAACATCCACTGGGTAAACGTGAAGTTGAGGAGCACTTTATACTATACCGTCTTTCTCATTCTGCACAATAACAGTTTTCTAGACATGCACCATACCAATGATTTCGGACATGATGTCAAATCAACCGAATTTTAGAAACTTCCCTAGCTAAAATTTTTGATTTGTTAATTTTTTTTTTCATTTTGATAGAGGGAAACAAGATATATTTCTGGTTTTAACATTATTTGTTCTTCACACATTCTTTAAAAGAAAATAAGTTTTAGCTGGCATTTGATACTTAGGCTTTCTTCTTCATTTATGTATTTATTTCAAATGAAAAAAAAAAAAAATGAAATCAAAATCCAATTTCTTTTAGCCGGGGTTGAGTTGGCACGGAAGGACCCACATATACAATGGCAGTACCATTGTACCATGTTATTATCATGTTTTTAGGACATTTACCATGTTTAAGACACATGCGACTACAATACCATGGTTCAAGGATATGTGCCATGACAATATCATGTTTTTGGACATGAGACATGGCAATACCATGCTTTTGGGCATGTACTAAGGAAATACCATGTTCCTTTGAACATATACCATGACAATACCAAGTTTTTGGACATGTACTAAGGAAATAGCATGTTTTTGGACATATACTAAGGAAATAAAATGTTTCTTTAGACACATACCATGGCAATACCATGTTTTTGGACATGTATTAAGGAAATAACATGTTTCTTTGGACATATACCATGGCAATACCATGCTTCTTTTGACACATACCGTGGCAATACCATGTTTTTGGACATGCACTAAGGAAATAGCATGTTTTTGGACATATACCATGGCAATACAATGTTTCTTTGGACATATACCATGGCAATACCATGTTCTGGGGCATGAACCATGGTAATACCATGTATTAGGACAAGCACCATGGTATTTTTATGTTTTAGGACATGTACCATAGTAATACAATGATGCTTTAGGACATGAACCATGGCAATACAATGTTTTAGGACATGGTACATATCCTAAAAATCAAAATAATACCATGGTACAAGGCAATTCCATGATTTTAGATGTGTTTGGAATACCATGTTTTTGGACACATACCATGGCAATAACATGCTTTTCGACACATACATCATGGTACATATCAAAGTACCATGGTATCGACATCAGATAATATCAATGTACCGTGATACAGTCACAGTACTTTTTAATTAGAGACAAATTATAGCAATAACAATAACTGCAGTAATTGCAAGCCACCCTGAAGCATAATTACAAACCAAGCAGCCGACATTATGTTTCATTAGTATTACTCAGAAGTTATGTAAAGATCTAACTGCACTGTAAAATGATCAGTAATGTAACATATGACCCACAAGAAAACACTGGTACAGGATCAAACTAAAACAGCCTGTTCATCCTTGCAGTCAAACAGAGACTACCTTTACTAGATGCTGAGCATCATGGACGGTACAGCATGTGGTTGTCAGTGTGATAGGCCCAGTGCCGTTTAAATGTTAAGACTTCACTCCTGCAGAGAGCACAACACTACCAAACCGAACAGCTGCAGTCCATCAGTTGTGAGAAGAAAGTGAAAGAATGCTCAGAAGTTCACATTTTCACCAGGTTTTGCTTCCCTGGATTGCCCACGTCCTGTATAGATTTCAAAAGAGCCCTCCAGTGATTCATCTGACACCTCTACAAAGGGCCCCAGAGCACAGAGGGCCCACACCGTCAGGGGCTACAAAGGATCAGCGAGCTTTATCTGTGCTGAGAAACAAAGACACGCGAGACAGCTACTGAGTTATTGCTACTCACGTTCTCTCTTTCGCTGAGCCAGTCTGCTCTCATTTCTACCCTGCAGGTCTGACCTGTGCCATGTTCCTACAAATCTTCTGGAGATGATATGGAGAGATATTCTGGAGAGACAAATCTGTGGGTCCAGTCTAAGACACGTCCCGTTTTGAGACACATATATCTGTATTTCCATTGGTTGCTATAGTAATGATGTAAATATCAGCATGATGCCAAGAGACATTCTCATACAACAACTGAGCGGAGCTGTCAGTGTGGAAGGAGAGGATGGGAAAATCAGAGACTTGGACTCTGCTCACATCTAACATGACACCTCGCCTCAGCGCTGAACTCAAGAGTATGACGAACATACGCAACAGGCATTTTACACATTCATGCATGTATTGTGCAAAACCACTGACTCATTCACTATTCATAGTGAATGTCACACCATTCACATGAGTAAAGTTTGAGTGAAAATGAGTGTATTCAGACACAGCTTCAGACAACACTGCACACTTTTGTATGTTACGTACGGGTCATATCCTGAAAGACCAAAATTTCTCAGATTTGACCATTCAGACGGACACAAAATAAGATAAAATACAATAAAATAAAGAATTTTATTAAAAAAAAAAAAATGTAATTATATTATTATTAGTAGTAGTAATATTAATAATGATAATAATAATAATAATAATAATAAATATTAATAGATAAAAACAAACAAACTATTGTTATTATTAATAATACTAATACTAATAATAAATGAATGAATACATAAATGATTATTTTTAACATTATTTGTATTAATAAGAACAACAACAATCATAAATATTGAGCATTGGCATGTTACCATGTTTTTGGACATATACCTGTCATGTTTCGAGTTTGTTTTTGATCT
Source organism: Ctenopharyngodon idella (assembly GCF_019924925.1). NCBI lineage: Eukaryota > Metazoa > Chordata > Actinopteri > Cypriniformes > Xenocyprididae > Ctenopharyngodon > Ctenopharyngodon idella. The sequence continues at coordinate 24,915,313 of NC_067238.1, forward strand.
GTTTCTCCCTCATGTTTGAGTTTCTTTGTTATTCTTTGAGTCTGTTAATTAGTTCAGTTCTCCTCTGTTCTCCTTGTTTGTATCCTAGGTTACTCATTTGATTGGTGTCCTCAGTTCAGCTGTTTCTTGTTAATTAGTCTCATTTAGTCCTTTGTTCACCTTGTATATAAGCCCTCAGTTTCTGTCTAGTCCTTGTCTAGCTTTGATTATGTTACGTGGTGTTAGTAAGTTACTTTCCTGGTGATTTTCCCTGTTCCTTGTTCCTAGTACTCCATTAAATCGTGACAATACCATGGCAATACCATGTTTCTTTGGACATGTACTAAGGAAGAAGCATGTTTTTGGACATGTACCATGGTAATACAATGTTTCTTTGAACACATACCATGGCAGTACCATGTTTTGCGGCATGAACCATGGTAATACCATGTATTAGAACAAGCACCATGGTATTTTTATGTTTTTAGGACATGTACTATGGTAATACCATGATGTTTTAGGACATGAACCATGGCAATACAATGATTTAGGACATGGTACATATCCTAAAATCAAGAAAATGCCATGGTACATGGCAATTCCATGATTTTGGATGTGTTTGGAATACCATGTTTTTGGATACATACCATGGCAATATCATGATTTTCAACACATACATCATGGTACATATCAAAGTACCATGGTATCGACATCAGATAATATCAATGTACCGTGATACAGTCACAGTACTTTTTAATTAGAGACAAATTATAGCAATAACAATAACTGCAGTAATTGCAAGCCACTCTGAAGCATAATTACAAACCAAGCAGCCGACATTGTTAATAACATAAATATCATGTTTCTGGACATATACCATGGCAATACCATGTTTTGGGGCTTGAGCCATGGTAATACCATGTTTTTGGACATGAGCCATGGCAATACCATGTTTCTTTGGACACATACCATGGCAATACCATGTTTTTGGACATGCACTAAGGAAATAACATGTTTTTGGACATACACCATGGATAGATAAATAAACACAAACTATTATTATTATTATTATTATTATTAATAAATCAATGAATACATAATTGTTTTTCATATTAATTGTATTAATAATAACAATAATAATAAACATTAATAAACAAATGAATGAATGAATGAATGATTTAAACTAATTCAGAATTCACATTATTTATAATCACTGGATTTCATGTTTTTGTTGTTCATAAAAAGTTTTTAGTTTGTGTTTTTTTTTAAGAAAATTTGATGCGAGTTGGGTTTAAAAAACTTTTTTTTTTTTTTGCTGTCTGTCTAAATAATGCGTTAGAGGGGAATATGTGAAATGTAAGAGAAGTTTGAAGTGTTTTTAACCATATTTTTTACAAAAATACTACAGTGAGGGTATTACTTAGTAATATAATGATACTATGAGACCATGGTACTGAATGATTACCATAATCATGCCCAACAACCATAGTAATACCATAATTCAATGTCTAAAACAATACAGTAGTTCCATACTTTTTTCTTAGTATAATCTCTGTTTGGGAAACAATAAGAGATGAACATCAGCCAAGAATGATGTTTTGACATAAAATACATGTTGTAAGTTACAATCAAACACTTAAAACAACTAACCGTTTCCTCTCCTAACAATGATCTGTTAAAAAAGAGAAATATAAAGAAATATTATGTCAGTCAAGAGATTCTGTGTTGGTTTCTTTCAGTCTGAGCCACAGCATGCGCCTAGTATCAAAAACAAGTCTTCTAAGTCTCATGCAGTAACCAGGATATCCTGTCATAGCTAAGCAACAGTTTCCACATCTTCAGCTCCTTGCATTTGCATCTCACTAGTACTTACAAGGAAACTACACTTTATAGTAAAAATTACCCTATAGTGAACTTGTAATGATCAAAGTGACAATGTCAATACAAACATCCACCCACAAAAAAAAAAAGGTATGTACTAAAAATATGAATGCATTTAGTAGTACAGTGTAGATAATGTCACTCAACAGGACAAAAACATCTCAAATCGAATCTGAATTATACATAAATTAAAAGCACATTCAAGAGTCTAAGCCGGCCGATTGCCTCGACTGCTGGTTGAAGACAACTCAATGAAGCAAACAGACCAAACTAAAAGTTTCAACGTATGTAATGCATTTAGATTTTCAAAAAGAAACCTGCAGCCTGGTTCACAGACAGATTTTTAGTGATATATTAGGGGTCGCAGAGCTGACCCCAGTGGCCGAAGCCACACCCTGAGCGGCCCGGACTCATCCTCAAGCATAAAGAAACTTACCCGGAAACCTCCGCAACTAGCAGCTGTTGGAACAAGTCGATGTTTCCAGCTCTTTAAGCCGATTATTCTTCAGCAGTACAGTATGCTGCCTCTGCACCGAGGTGCATCATCAAAAAAAAAAACTTTCAAAATCAAGACTATACCTGTATTTATCACACGACTTTACACAAACCTCGTCTTAACCAGTGAGAAAGACAGAGAGATAAAGAAAAAGAGGTGAAAGAGACGGAGGAAGTAGGCGTTCATCACGAGAAGAGGAAACTGCTGGGCCACAGTTACACAAAAAGGCGGCAAATTTCAAAGACGCAACACAACTGAAGACGTGAGGAGGAAACAGACCCACGGGCTCCATGCTCGACTTATCTGAGAGTGTCGAACAATAACAGGAAATATGGAGACGCACTGATTGCTTGAGATAAAGTGATGATTTGGTGCATGTATTTAAAAGGACAAATAATCTGAAAATAAAGCTGTGTGGTCATTAGGTAATAGGAAGTAGTTTTCAGACACGTATGTATGTCTGTAAAAGAAAAATGAAAGAAATTATACTTCACATAAAGATAATGAAACCTATTTTAGGACTATTATGATTTTTTTTTTTACAGTAACGACTTTCATGGGACAAATTTTCATTCATAATTCTCATTACTGTAAAGAATGTGTGACAACAAATTCCTTTAATACAATAATGAAAATCACCCTGACATAACTTTTTTCCCCCCATTAAAATCAGAATAAAACTCAATAAACCATGATTTATTAATACTGTGTTTACTAATTCTTTTTTTTTTTTTTGCATTACAGTAATGAGAATAAGCAAAAATCTGCAGATCCTAAAAATATATATATTTTAAAAAAATAAAAACAATATAAAATATAAAAATAAAAAAAATATAAAACAAATAAATAAATACTTAAAAAAACAAAATAAAATAAAATTAAATAAAATTAAATTAAATATTAAATAAAATTAAAATGAAATTTCACACTCAGTTGAGTTTAATAAATGCTTCTGCATCTTAAGGAGTACAAATAATATGACATGAAAGCAATCCAATGTGTAAAATTTCTTAATACAAAAAATAAAAAAATAAAAAATAAAATAAATACAAATAAATAAATACATAAAAAATAAAATAAAATAAAAATTTCACACTCAGCTGGGCATTTAATAAACACTTCTGCATCTTAAGGAGTACAAATAATAAAAAAGGAGTGACATGAAAGCAATCCAATGTGTAAAATTTCAAATAATCCCTTTGATTTTTCAAAGAACTCATGCGTCCTCTGCGATACATGTGCGGCCCACATAAACAAAGTTGACACTAGACTGACACTGACTCACAATGCCATGGTAACAAAATTAAAAAACAACCCATCAAGAGAAAAATAACATGCTCAGATTATGACTAGCTGGGCAGAATGACATTCCCGGAAACTGATGCCTGGTGCAACACACAAATAGCTCTAATGATCAGTGTGCTAACTGTCACAATGGCACATTTTAAAGGATTAAAAAAGGAAATGAGCACAAGAGCTGCTAATTACAGAATGGGACGGCCACTCTCATTTCCCATATTTGCTCATCCTCTCACATTATTTCGAGGAGCATGCTCTGTTGCTCCTGATGCAATAGCACCAGCTGGGTGGCAAACTCAGGAACTGCTAACATCTCATTACCCTTTAAAGGTTCAAGAGTATGATGGCTAAATTGGCTTATTTCAGTGAATGAGAAGGAGCATATGTCGGTTCCACCCATTGTGGGCTCCTGGGGACCGACAGGCCCTGCTCTCACAGCTGTTGAGGTGGCTCTGGGTTCCCTCGAGCTATGAATAGAGATCAGTGGAGAGCTGGTCAATGAAAAATGTTGGGTCTGGCCTAGATTCATGCGTGGTCGAGTACATCAAACCATTGCTGTTTAGACTGACTGGTAAAATTGGTCAAGGTCTCCGAGACTTGCTAGAGAGAAAGAGAGACAAAGGAGGAGAAAGAAAGAGAGCACATTTTTCCAGAAAATGAACATCTAAAATTAAACAGTGTCCTTCTTTTGGGGCGTTTACTGTGATAAATGAATGGCAGCTCCACTTTCAGTACAATGTGCAAAGTTCAGATGTTCTCTATTAAAAGTGTACTGATGCACCAAAACCTAAATAGAAGTTTTCATTCAGTGAAATGAGTTGTATATACTGTAAGCATTTAATTTGCACATAAGGCAGTTTTTATATTAACTTTTTAAAGATATAATTATGTTTCTACTAATTTTTTTTGTTAAAATAAAAACATTTAAACAGTGGCTAATAAAAACTTGTGTTTGAGAGATTTATTAAAACATACAATAAATAATGAATATGTAATATTCAATGTGGTTGAAACAATGTCTGAGCGATTACATGAGACATGATACATTTCAGTTGTACTATATCTTTCAAAATACCTTCTGATGTTCATTCATGTTTATTTCGTGCTTTAACTAGTAGTAAAGCTGAAGAGATGGAGCAAATTATGTGCATCATATGCACACTTCAAAATCTCCCCAGAAGTAGTAGGTCATCTGGGGTACTCTTTGCATACTCTTTTATGAGTACTGTGAATTCGGACATACTTCATTTGTCACATACTGTTTTTCACCTACTACATAGTAGGTTGACTTTTATAAGGTGTTTGAACACAGATGTGCACACTGTGTGTGAACAACCAGCCTATAATGGTAAAAATCCACCTACTTCTTTTTTTAAGGTTCCCTTTAGAGATGAAAATTCGGGCATCATTTACTCACCCTCATATTGTTTTAAACCCGTATGACTTACTTTCTTTTGTGGAACATAAAAGGAGACATTTTGCAGGAGTTTTAAAGGGGACCTATTTTGCCCCTTTTCACAAGATGTAATATAAGTCTCTGGTGTCCCCAGAATGTGTCTGTGAAGTTAAAATATAAAGATAAAAATACCCCACAGATAATTTATTATAGCTTGTCAAATTTGCTTCTATTTGGGTGTGAGCAAAAACATACCGTTTTTGTGTGTCCCTTTAAATGCAAATGAGTTGCTGCTCCCTGCCCGCTTTCCAAAAGAGGGCGGAGCTTTAACAGCTTACGCTTTGGTTGCTCAACAACAACAACAACAAAGCTGGAGAATCTCACGCAGCCAAAATGACAATTGTCAGTAACGGTGTTCAGCCTTACATTGCTCAAACCGGAGTCGGACACTGATGGAGAGAATCAGGAAGAAGTTACAACTTTTAGAATGCAACTGGACATTTCTGAATGGTTAGTGGATACATTTATGTAGTTGCTATGGAGTTGATTCAACTCATCGACTAGCATGTGCCGTCATGTTAAGCTTTTGTGCAAAACCCATATGGACACCCACATAGCATACCTGTTTGCCAAACAGAGCCATACACACCAGGCTAACGTTTATGATTGCTATCAAATGCTGTGAATGGTCTAATATACTTTCTTTAGCAATTGAGCTTGCCAGAGTCAACTTGCAGGCTATCCAAACTTACAAGACTTTAAATAGTGTTCTGTGCTCATTTGTGCAGCCAACAACAGAACAGTTAACATGCTTTGCTCAAACTTTTGTCACGCCCTTAGAACTGGTACACCATTTTCGCTTGCAAGAACAAAATGACGGCACCATGGGTGGAAACGTGCAGATTAAGGGGTGGTAATATTACAATAAGATCCCCTTCCTACATCACAAGGGGAGCGAAATCTGAGCAGCTCATTTTTTCACATGCTTGCAGAGAAAGGCTTGCCAAAACAAAGTTACTGGGTTGTCCTTTCTCACGTTTTCTGGGTTGGTAGATGCATCGGGGACCCGATTATAGCAATTAAACACAGAAAAGTTCAGATTTTCATGATATGTCCCCTTTAAAAGGTTTTGCAGAATGTTCATGCTGCTCTTTTGCAAAAAAACAAAACAAAACATATTACAACCAACTACTGTCAAGCTCCAAAAATGTCATGAATTAAAGCACCATAAAAATAGTCCACAAGTCCATATATATTCACCCATGAAAAATAAGTACACAAACTTCTCATCTAACCTTAAATCAAAAGTCTCCTGACTAGAGAAACAAACACAACTGACCTAGAAGCGATGTTCCTGTCTTGGTGGTCGAGGAGCCAGCTGTCTCCTTGGAGATCCATGTATGATACGCTGTGTTCTAATTAGCCCTTCCTTGTGTTTGGTACCTAAACCCCTCCCTAGGAGCAAAGAGACCCCCTACACGCTGTACTGCCTCTGACAAACCTGATTAAATCACCCAATCTAGCCCTGGGAGTTAGTTTGCCAAAAGCAGACACAGGCTGGTGGTACTCACGAGCAGAGCTGCCAACCACCTTTGCACATGGAAACACTTGGTCGGGATTTATTCAGGCTCATCTCACTTTGGTAATTTAATCCATTTGCTGCTTCCAAACTTTTTAAAATCACTACGTCGTGTAAAAATTTATTTTTTTAACCATTTTTGCATACAATCGAATATAAAAAGTTTTTAGTTGCAGCTCTAGTTATGTTGCTATGTTCCACATAGCAAAATCTTTTTCAATTAAATCAATGAAGCATTCAAAGATCTTTTGATATACACCAGATTCAAATTAAAAAGCACCAGTGCAGATGGGAAAAGAGCCCAGCCACCCATCCAAACACTACCACAGTAATTGTAATCATCTTTAATCTACATGGAAAATAGAGCTTTTAAAAGAGGACAGTAACAGATGTACACTGCTGCAAGATTATATAAGATATATGCATTAGTGCATTTTCCCTCTTTTTAAACCATGAAAATCAATTTGCAGCTTTTCTTTGCTTCCAATAACAATATGAAATCAAATAGCTCACTAAGAGATTATTCTGTGAATAGGATGAAATGCTATTTCCCAACTGTAATATTCCAGGAATGATTACTTATAACTAAAGTTAACACTGAGAAAATGATAAACGTCTAAATTTAATGCAGCGTAAGCCGAGAGTTTGGTCAAAGTGACATTTATTGTCAAGCGAAGTGGCTTGTTTTCAGGTCTAAGACATCTAAAAAAAAAAGTCCTTACTTCTAAAAAAAGGTTTTGCGAATGCAAGACAAGAGATGGAGGTGGGGAGAGCATGATTCAGTCACTGGCTGTGTGACCTTCTGCTCACAGACTCCTCAACCCAGTAGGAAACACTCTAAACAGGTCAGACCCATGACAGCCAATATACATGAGACGCTGTAACCACATTCCCACACTGAGAGAACGGAAGACACCCAGAAATCTATACCTGCAAACAGAAACGTCTTTCTCACAACCCAATTACACTGCAAAAAATTGCATTTATTAACCAATAATGGAATTTGTATAAAGTTAGAAACCAACAAAAAGGCAGAATTCCAATATTCAGCTGATAGGTTTTAAAATAGATACACACTCAAAAAATTAAGCTCCTTTTTAAGAATTTCGAATTTCAGTTGTATAGTAAAATTCCATCAAATTGAATTGAATAATCCTTACATATTATTCATAACGGATTAAGAATTTTAAATGACTAAAAAAAAACTAAAGCTTAATAAAACATTTTGTATAAATCTTAAAGGAACAAGGTATTGGACCATTTCAGTTTATGTGATTTGTATGTTAAATTTACTAATATGAATCACAAATACTAAATGGTCCATTCTTGTTCCATTAAGATTTATACAAAAATACAGAATTTTACTATACAACTGAAGTTCGTAAAAAAAGAAAGAAAAAAAGTGCACTACCATCCAAAACTCCCTCTTCCCTCTTTTTCCACTTCGCTTTTAAATCGCTTACGGTGTGTGTCCACTGGTGTAGAGCAGAGCGAGTGTTTTAAATTAATTACTCTACTTCCATTGGAATGAACTGAAAACTTTGCTCCGCGCCAGTGGACAAGTACCATTATGCCCGTATGGCCGTGCGGATTTGATTTTCGCTTCGAATTAGTGGCAGTTCTGGGGCGGCAATTGCTTGAATGGTGGGTTCATTATTATTCTTAATGAAAAACTTAAGCTTGCTTAAATAGGTGATTTTACATTTCGCTTTGAAACCAAATCTTCCGGCATCGTCTTGTCAGTCAAGTGAGGCGAAATGTGCGAAGTGAGGTGAAATCTGACTCCTGCTGCTGCTGATCTGTGCTGCAACTCTTGTTTGGCTCATGCTGAATTTAGAAGGCGCCTTCAGTTTTTAATTGTAGTGTCTGTTCTCTAACTGAACTAAATGGTTTTTATTACTATATAAAAAAAATCAAAACGACGGTGGGGGGTGGTGCCGCGGTGGGCAAGTGATGTAACCGGTGTTGCGGCTGAACACCGGTAACACCAACTATCGCAGCAAGCCTAACAGAAAGTTTTTTTTAAAAAAACAGCATTTATTTGAAATGGAAACATTTAATGCCATAATAAATCTCATAACTGTCACTTTTGATCAATTTAATAAGTCCTTGCTGAATGGAAGTATTCATTTCTTTAAAAAAAAAAAAAAAAAGAATTCTTACTGATCCCAAACTTTTTAACCATAGTTTATATTGAATGAAACTATAGCCTACCACTCAATGTAAAATAGTGCTAATCTGAACTTTATTATAAAAATACAGTACTATGAAAATTAAACTTTAGAATCATTCAATAAAAAAAAAAAAATAAATAAAAAAAACAGATGATTCAAAACTGAACCAAAATGTAAAACTTTTTGCAAAAAGTAAAAAAAAAAAAAAAAAAAAAAAAACAAGTCATCATGAGCAACTAGACAAAGTATTCAAATAAACTGTAGAATGTTGATTATTTTATGGATTACAGTTTCCGCAAAAATTGCCTTAAGAGCACTAACATGAACCACTTCTGGTAAGTCACTTTGTGCACATGTGCCAATGCACACAAACACTAAAAATCACCATGTTGACCAGCTCCCACCCCCTACACCACATCCCACAAACTGAACTGGAACATTTAAGGACTCTTAAATCAACCCCCACCTCATTACACTGGTTTCTCTAGCTAAATTAAAACTAATTAGTAATGATGGGATGGGATGAGAGAAATTCAAGCAATTTCCTCAAACATCCCCACAAGATCCTGGCCAGTGCAGCTCTTGGATCTGATACATGCCTAACAGACATAGCAGAGAGATTAAGAGAGGCTTTAGAGGCATCCAGCAGTCAGTGATGACCGAGGAGAAGCTCTGTTTCAGGATTGCAACATCAGTTACTAATTCAGCATCCAACACTACTTGGATCTCATACTGACGGCTGTAAATTTCACTGCAAGTGAAGCAAAGTGCACAGACACCAAAGCCAGTTTTCAGTGCTTCTAGTGTCACTAACTGGAAGTGAAAATATAATGGTATGCACCCGGGAGCAGAGTGACAGCAGTATCCTGCAATATATACTAGCTTTATAGTAAAATTGAACAATGTTTTTTTTTAATAATTATTAAGTACTTTAATATTTGCACTTAACTCTTTCCCTGCCAGCATTTAATGTGGGTAAGTTTAATTTAAAAACAACAACATTTCAAACAAAAAAACTGAGACAAATAGAGGTTTTGTCAAAGATTTTGTCTGGATCGGATTCAGAAAGATGATCAAAATATACATTGTCCATTAACACCTCCAAAGCTTGCACAGTCATGTACACGTAGGTTCGACAATTTTCTCAGTAATGTATGCAGTTTTAATTTATGCTGTTGCATGTTTGGGGAACTCATTACTTATGCGCAAACAACTCCAACCGCTCCTTTTGGTTTACACAGATTTTCTTCTTTGATTGTTTTTATATCTGGAGATGCTGTACTATTTCAGAAAATCCTTAACAGCACCCCCCACAGTATAACAGTGAAAACACGGATTGCCGGAAAACCTCGTCAATGGCAGGGAAAGTGTTAATTATACTAAGTCATTTATATATAGAATAATTAGTATTACACACACACACACACATTACCCTAATATATTATCTTAAACTTGTCTTGATGTTAACAAATAAATAATTTTTTTTTTTTTTTTTTTTTTTTGTATTTTAACCACATTTTTGGGCCTGTTTGTTTTGATAAATACCTAAAATTCAGGTCTCCTATAAATCTGCAAAAGGTTATTACCACTACATTTTAATTGCTCTCGTCACATACTTATTGTCAAATTCTTATTGTTTGCAATATTAATCTTTGTAAATAATACAATAACTATAATCAAATTCCTTCTAATATATAAACTCATTGTGAACCTTTTTTTTTTTTTTTTTTTTTTTTTTTAATATGCATAAATCTCTGAACATGTAAACAAAGCATGTCACAGTAATTCAGGCTTCTATAATCTTTGATACATGAGTAAAAGGAAACAAACAAAACTTTCAACTGATCACTTAATGGGAATACAATCAATGAACACGTCTCATGAATGAGTTCTCTTTTCAGAAAGAGGAACAGCCCATGGGCGATCCATGCTGAAAATGTGTCACTGACCTCTGGCTGTTGAAAGCATCACACAATGGTAAAAAAAAAAAAGGAAGTCTCTGACCGTTTGACACAAACCCTGATGGATAGACCCTGTTTGGGAAACCATGGGAACCATGTTCATTTGTATAGTCTCTCACATGAAGATGGCCTCAGGCTGAGGAGATGGAAGAGGTGTGGGTCTCTCCAGGGATAAGCACAAAACCTTTATTTAGCAGCAGCAGAGTCTAACTGTTACAACCACTGATGAATGTTAAACGCAGGCGATGTGCTGCCCTCAGGAGCACTTACCATAGAGTGGGATGGAGTGGGCAGCATTGTTCATAAACTGTTCTTTCAGAAATAGTGAGAGCGCTATATTTATATATATAAAGTACTGAATAACAAACACGTGGGTTATGAAACACGCTCTTCAATGAAAAACAAGCATTAGATAATCAGATTTAAGGAGAGCTTGTTTAACAATGCTTCTCATCTTTCACTAACAAAAAACTAAAGACAAACGTACAACCATGACATTGTTATGTTGTGCTATGCTATGCTATATTATGTTATGCTATGTTATGCTATGCTGTTATGTTATGCTATGTCATGCTGTTATGTTATGCTGTTATGCTGTTATGTTATATGCTATGCTATGTTATGCTATGCTATGTTGCTGTTATGTTATGTTATGCTATGCTGCTATGTTATATGTTATGTTATGTTATGTTATGCTATGCTATGCTATGTTATGCTATGCTGTTATGCTATGCTATGCTATACTATGCTGTTATATATACGCAGTGAAGACTATGCAATGTTTTATTTTTACATTACATTTCTGTACTAATTCTATAACTAAATGTTAAATAAACCTATTGTACCTGAAAAACATAATTAGTTTAATTCATATTTTTGTTATATTGTATTTGTCCTATTGTTTGTAATTTGCTTCTTTTTTCTTATGTTTAATAACAGAAATGAGATCAAATATATTGCGATATATATCGTGATCGTGAAATAAAATTTCTCATACAGTGAAATAAGAATATCGCCGACCCCATGTCATGTTATGTTGAGCACCAAATCAGCATATTAGAATGATTTCTGAAGGATTATGTCACTGAAGACTGGAGTAATGATGATGAAAATTCAGCTTTGCCAACACAGGAATAAATTACATTTTAAAATATATTAAAATACAAAACAGTTATTTTAAATTGTAATAATATTTTACAAATTACTATTTTTACTGCATTTTGATCAAATAAATGCAGCCTTGGTGAGCATAAATGACCTATGACTTATAAAACTTTTGAACAGTATTATTTTTTATTTTATTTTATATTTTATATTATTTTATTTTATTTTATTTTATTACAATTGCCAAAAGTGCCATGGTACACATAAACAATTAAATAGTAACGCCCTAGAAACCACATAGGAACATGCTGAAAACAACTTCAAAAGACTATTTAAAAAGGACTAGCCTATTCAAAAGAGCCCAGCAGCCCACCCTTAAATCTGAGGCATCATTGATGTCTATCGCACAAACGTTGTGGGATAAGTTACATGCAAAAGTTTATTCCTCAGGGTTAAGGCTTTGTTCAAATCACAAAAGAATTAGTAATTCGCAATAGTGATGCTAGCTGTAGAATACACAAATAGTATATTAATAATTTAGCAAGAAGATTTAGCAGTCATTAGGAACCACAGGAGAAGCTCGTTATCTCTTAACATCTGCAATGCATTTGGACAGTTCCCAGAATAGCCATCCAAAACACAATATCTGTGATTAAGCAATTGTGGAAGTAAAACAAAAGAGGTTTCCAAGTCGGTTTTATGTAAACTTACAAAAGAAAAGGGAAGTGGAAGAACTTGTTTCCCCTAGCATATAAATAAATGGGAGGATGGATCCACCATCATCAAGGCTCTATTCGTGTCTGTCGAGGTGGGTCATGTCAACGCTCTCTATTCTCGTCTGTTTAGATCATAAATTCCTATTTCCAAATTCCCACTCATGAAAAATTGACAGAAACACACCTGAAAATGATGCATCACACCAGTAGTAGATACACACAGCCGTTCTGCTCTCTTGGAATGAATGAAATATTACAAACGGTTTGGTCACATGATTCTTTGATCATCTTGAGTATGTGCACAATGAGAGTGACAGTTGAGAACAAACCCAGTCTAAAATCTGGAGAAAAAATTATATTATTGGGACAGGTATTACTGGGAAAAGATATCTCGCTACTTCCGTTTCATGGCGACTTCAAACAGATTTTCCATAAACATGGAAACCCTCAAAATAATGACAAGTTTCCCAAACATTCCATAGAGACAGAGTGACACGCGTCATAATCTGAAAACCATGCCCACCGGGGGGGGGGGGGGGGGGGGGGGGCAATCCAACCGTCTCCATTGACTTTGTATTATGTGAAGCTGCCTCCTTGTCATTTCTGACTTATAACAAAAAACAGAACAATGTCTAAAAGCTGCTGTGTGACAAGGTGTGACCGAAATGCGCTCTGTCTCTATAGGACAGACAAATATACAGCCCTGCCCCCAAGCGGACGGCATTGGTTGAGTCAATGTTGCCATGTAGGGCTGATCAGGAAGCTCAAACAAGCAGAAAAATGATTTGAATTGATAGTGAACTCATCCTATCAATGGTTCACCAATGGTCGTCTCTGCATATTAAGCTGATGGATGGATGGTTGGATGGATGGATGGATGGATGAATGGATGCTAATTTTGTCAAAGCACTCCTGCTTTTCCACTGAGGTTTCATTGAGCTCAGTTGCGTATATTCACACCTGAGAAGCATCTCTAAACAGTTCTAGATTATTCTGCTCAGAGGATGATGAGAGTTCTGCTTCGAGCAGTCGGCCTATAGTACAGCCAGATGAGAGGTGATTTCAGGACATGGATAACAGCAGGAGTCACAGACATAGAAAATAAACAGCAGCTGGACCAGCTCAATTTTACACGGTATCATAACATGAATAATCAGTCACGCGATGTAAAGATTAATGACATCCGTCAGTTTGCTAATGATGTGGGGTTCCCAGGATCTCTGCTGGAGGGGTCTGTAAGTATGCATACTTGACATCTGCAGTCTGATTCATCAGCATACTGTGAATGACACCACTTTTCCCATTGTGATTCTCATCTACTGGCAACAAAAAACCTGAAGATCCAGTTTAGTTTGAAACCTTTGTAGGGTCAATACAGTTCCATCCTGGATTTGTCTAAAGATTCAAGTCAAATTAAATTCAGCTGTCTGAGTTTTGTTTTTTTTATACACACAACACTGGTCATCTTCTTCAGCTTAGGTAATGGAAACATGTTCCTGCAGCTATTGAATTGATTAAAACATCTGAGAAAACATGCAGGGAGACTTTCTGACAACAAATCAAAAATGGATGGGTTTTGCACATGCACATTTGCAGTCACAATGCGAGGGTGTTGTTGTGCAGTTGCTAAAGTGTTTTTTAGCATTTCGCTGCATGGTTGCTAAGGTGTATTTTATCATATTGCTGTCAGAACGTGTTAAAGTATTAAAAATTGTTGTCAATTTGAATAAAGATGGAACAAATTATAAATACGACCCAAAAAACTTAAATGAAAATGACAATTCCAAAAAAAATACCAGTTTGCAATAACAAGCAGCATAACAAGCCATTTTGCAGAGTTAAAAATAACTAGAAGCGAATGACAGTGGAAGCTAGACACGTTCAATTTAAAAATGGCCGCGCCCACTCTCGTGCCTTGTCGGGGCTTCCTTGGGTCCAATGGCCAGTGTTTTTTGGTCCACCGAATACCTTGGTCCAAAGCGGGCCAACAGGGGCTTGAGGGGTGGTTATGAACAGAGGCGGAGTTTGAGAGTCAACACCACTGCTCGTTTCCCATGTTTTCATATCAGGCTAACAGCTAACCTCAGCATTAAAGACATTTAAAACAATTTTCAGCTCAAAACTCACTTTCAGACGCCATCGAGCGTGTGAAATAACTTCCAATTGCGATCCAATGGGGATTCTGATCACAGTATGAGGCAGAAATATATTTATATGTGATGCTAAAATCTACTTATGCTAACCATTGCCATAATATAAATACACATTTGACCCTGGACCACAAAACCAGTCATAAGGGTCAATTTTTTTAAATTGAGATTTATACATCACCTGAAAGCTGAATAAATAAGCTTTCCATTGATGTATTGTTTGTTATGATAGGACTAATATATGGCCAAGATACAACTATTTGAAAATCTGGAATCTGAGGGTGCAAAAAAATCAAAATATTGAGAAAATTGCCTTTAAAGTTGTCCAAATGAAGTCCTTAGCAATACATATCCACTCACAAAAATAAATTTTTGATATATTTACGGTAGGAAATTTGCAAAATATCTTCATGGAACATGATCTTTACTTAGGCCTAATATCATAATTATTTTTGGCATAAAAGAAAAAAAAAATTTGATAATTTTGACCCATACAATGTATTGTTGGCTATTGTTACAAATATACCTGTGCAACTTATGTTTTTGTGGTCCAGGGTCACATATGATTATAGAAAATACCTGAGACTGCTTGAAGAACTTAGACAAAGCATAAATGATTATAATCATGGATTTATATGTTTCATCTGTCTCTTCCCTGTACCTTTGTTGATACCGGACTTCAGCACCTGTGATTCCACGCATGTCATAAATTATGTATACTCTGGTTAACTCAGTGAGATAGGAGAGCTTGCTCAAACATCCTCAGATCACATAATTTCGCAAAATTAATAAAAAAAGCTTATATGTGATGTAAAATATGATATTGTAATAGTATTTTTCTAAATGTATAGGCCTTTGGTCTTAATGGGAGTTGTTTTGTGCATTGCTGTGATCACAAATAAACTGAATAAGTATGTGTGTTCTCTTTCTATGTGAAAATGATATATACAGTTTGATTCAGCATGTTTGATGTGCACTCACAATCTAGTTAGTTTTCAGTCTGCTAGCTTCCTTATGCTGGTGAAACGGTGGGGTTGTGTGACGTTGTTCTATAGAGGCATGTTAAGGGCGGGTATTAGGGTTGTGCTGTGGGGCTACTGGCCCAACAGTGGAAAAGCAGCTCAATTTTGGCCTTGCAGTTCGAGGTCCAAGGCTACTGGCCCCGCCTGGCACGCTCTGGCCCAACAGTGGAAAAGCGGCTAGTGATTCTTGTCTTAGTAAGCCCTTACTAATAACACACATGCACATCTAGCAGGGATAAGTCTAAAAACCCAACAAGGCCACTATGACAAAGCAAATTACATACTAAACTCACTGTAAGGGGTTACGTTTCTACCCATTTTAGACCAGCAATTCTAATTCTTACACACTGAAAATATAGAGCAACATGTCACCGCAATTCCTGATGGGTTAATTTATCCTGAATTGAGACCTGCAAGAGCCTGGAACATTCCGTGATTGATTTGATGCTATTTTTACGCGCCCCACTTCAAGGATCTGGTTCAAATATATGGTCCATTTAAGTACAAGTACAGAAAGTCTTTTTGAGAAACGAGACTCGCTCTGTAATCCCCAGCACAAAACTACATGGCTTTACCCGACAATTTGACAGAAATTTTCCGCTAATATCTTACCATTGGTGGAAAATATTCTTGAGAGCAATGAAAATAAACTCTCCAAGTTACACAAACAAAGTGTTTCAGGGTCAAAAGCAATGCCTTAACCTGCACAGAGCCATGACAGGCTAGATTTTCTGAAGATCTCAAACATCTCAAACCCGAAGAACTATCAATTCAGTGGCAGTAAAGTTTAGGCTTCCATACCAAGCATTATAATATATATATACATAATTATCCCAAGCTCTGTAATTTGGGCAATAATAGCATGCTATGGAAACACTGTGGGAGTGCTGGCATAGATTATTGTCTGCTGGGCCTTCTAACCTTCAAAGCATCTTCCCTGTAGTGTGCAGCCGTTCTGTAGAGTCGCCAGGCTGTTCCTGAACCTGAGGTGCCAATGAACGGCTGTAGTCTTAAATGATCCGGTCGGTGCCAGGCGGATGGGGAGGAGAACAAAGAGACACTGTGCTTAACACACACACACAAAGCCAGCTGTCCCTTGCTCCTCACTAACCCTCAGCTGTATCTGGTCTTTCACCAACCATCCCCCCATCATCACAGACCAAGACTAAACACAGTCCTTTCCACTGTCCATTTTCAAGATCTTCTCCTCAGTCAAACCGCCTTCACTGGGAACGCCCATTGCAATGCCAGCCTTCATTATGTGTGTTGTACGAGTGTGTGTGCCCACACGTGCTTTCATCTCTGGGACTCAGCCCTACCCTACCCATTCATTGGGGTTGCTTTGAGCTGTTATTCTTCATGGTGGTAACACTTACATCACTCAGGACGTCCTTCAATTGATGTAGATCTATTATAGGCAAGGGCATGGCTACCTTTTTTCTTTTTGTTTGATTTTGGGACAATGACAAATAAGAATGACCATGATATATAAAAGAAAATATCTAGTTTAAAACACACGGGTGGAATAATATCAATGTTGTCATTTGCGATGCAGGTGCAGGTCAGGTAGGGGCAGACTGTAGGTCCAAGGTTATTTTGACTCAGTTTGGTTTATGATAGGCAGCTGTCATCAAACAGCCCCATGCCTATTTATATTCAAGCTCTGAAGACCGTCAAAGGTTTCTATTCACAACGCGTTTTGCAGCGTTTTGAGCATTGTAGCCATTAGTGCTGAGCTGAAGAGATTGGCAGCTTCAGTGATTATATAGGGATCGTTTCCGTTTTGCTTTCTGTATGTGGCGTGAAGCAGGGCGGGGCCGAGAGCCATGGGATCGGAGCGAGTGTTAATGAGCGACGTCTGTGCCATACACCGGTGTCGAGTCACACGGAGGAGCTCCGGAAGGATAAGAGGAGGAGTGATGACAGTGAAAGATGAGAGAGGACCAAGCCTGGGACACTTTAAGTTGTTGTTGTTTTGTTATGTTTATATGTGGCCTGATGATTTGTACTACCCGCTCAGATTGTGCTACCTCCCATTAAAACAAAGAGGTAGCACATTACGATAGCAAAAAATGCTACCTATCAGATTGTGCTACCAGCATCATATTCATGTGGTTTGAGGCTTTATTAACATCCATACCTACCTCTACCCTAAACCTACCCTTAAAACAATGCAAATATAGTGTTGGTAGCATAATCTGACAGGTGGCATTATTTGACAGACCACCTGCCGTGAGGTGGCTGCCGCTTACTTTCGTTTTGTTGTTTGTTTAGGCCTATTTTATGATTAAAAGTTACATTTTTAAAAGTTACATTTTTAAAAGTTACGAGGCTGGTTCCCACCTCCTTCTTCCTTGAGTTAACTTCGGGTCGGGTATGCTGTATATGCTAAAATAACAGAAAAACAGGGGCGCCCAATCCTGCTGCTCCTGTAGTGCCACTGTCCTGCAAAGTTTAGCTCCAACCCCAATTAAACACACCTGAACCAGCTAATCATGGTCTTACTAGCAAAGCCACTTGAAGGCAAGCCTGCAACCTTTGCAAGAAAAAGCATAACACCTGCTAACGCTGCGATAGTGAAGGAGACAAGAGGCCAATTTTTTTTAATGGATGTCAGTGGAGGAGAGGCTTAACTACACTGAACAAACCTCTTTTGTGAGGAAATAGCTTATTTAATGAATCGACAGTGCATTGGATAATCTTAAAACATCTTTGCTCTTAAACATTAGTTTTGGATTGATCTATTTTTAGAGTTTACACTGAAAAAAATTCTGTTTTATAAGAGAAGTCATGGACAATTGCGTGACAGGTATGATTCAATGTTGCGCAACTCTGAACACCAAGTTAGCCCTTACGCTTTTTCCAATGGTAAAGCTATGGACCCTCATTGTTTTATCACCCTTATCTTTTTACTTAATACCCAATGATAAAAAAAAAAACATGAAAATATTATTAATTTTAATGTAGAAATTAAAAACATGCTCATTATAAAAAAGGTGTCATGTCATTGCATGTATGAATTATGTATTGTTTAAAAATGTACCTATCCAGATAAAAATAGGGAGCATCACGTTATGGACACTTATCTATGTAGGATGAACCAGAACAATTAAAATATTCATCAGAAAATGACCTTCCTCTGTCTGCCACTGTTCTCAAAATGCTGAAGATTCTCTTATTACACAATTGTTCATATTAAATCCATTACATCAGCGATAAAAGGCATTCTCAGGGTTCTGTTCTGGCCATGGAGAGAGTAATAACCCTCTTGAATGTCATTATGATGCGATCAAACATCAAACAGGAAAGAACATAATACTCATCTCTGGAAAAACATTCTACATGTCCGTTAGAGCAGGAAATAGATGAGAGCGCACTGTAGGCGGCACAGGAAGCATCTCACCTTACTTTTTTTACTCAGATTTCCTCTCCGCTGAGGACGGATGTGCAATTTTTTGTTTTGTTTTGTTGTTTTTTTCTGATACAGTCGCACTAACGTGACTCAAGTTCAATGATTTAAACACACAAAAAAATGCAACAATAAAAAGACTCAGGCGACTGTTGAAATAAAACCAAGCCTGTCAATAGATTTAATAATTCAATTCATGTCAATAATTCACTATTTATTTCAATTTAATTTTATTTTATTATTACATTATATTGTGACACTGGACAGAGGTAGATTTCTCACACACATGCCTTATAGAAACAGGCCTGTCAGGGGTCAGACTGTGACAATGTCTACAGCAGGTGGTCAGCAGACAGATGGACCTCCTGCCAGAGTTCATAGCAGCCTGACAGAGAGTGAAACAAACTGATAGACATAGAAGAGTGAGAGAGAGAAAAAAAGAAAGAAACAGCAGAACAGTAGTGAAGAAAACCACCTGCAGAACATTCCTAGCTGAACAGTAGCACAGGTCAACTATGTTTTCAAAGGAGACATTCCAGTACCTCCAAAAAAAAAAAAATATATATATATATATATATCTCTTTTTCAGCCATTTCTTCACAAGGCCAACTTCAGCAAATGTGCATATCTTCTTCACCAGCCCCAGATTTTGATAATTATGGCCGTAAAAGACGCAACCTACTACATTTAGACAACAGTATGTTATCACTAAGCTGAAACTGTAGACATTCAAAAATCGGTCTAGTGGTCTAGCACTGCTATCAGCTTTATTCTCACATACGGGTGGCACTAGATACCCACCAGCATGTTCACAGATGCATGCAGAAGGTTAACCAAACAATCCTGGAGCTTTTCACACTGAGGAAGAGTGGAGGAGGGGGGGAACACACTATGATGAATAAAAATTTTGATTATTTCATTTAGAAGTTTATTTGTTTTGTTATTATCCTTGGAGTAGAAGATACAAAATTATTGATGGTCCATTGAATTACTGAAAATTAAAGCTCTCCTGACAAGGTCAACTTCTATAAACAATTCAGGTGTAAGCATTCAACAGTTTTATACTAGTAGTATAATAATAATAATAATAATAATTTTCAAAAAATGTTTATAAATTAAAATAAATTATTATAAATTAAAAAAAAAAAAGTAAGTTACAATTAATAAAATAAAATAAAATAATAAAATGGGCAATTAAATTAAATGGTGGGCAATGGATGATCAATGATGCTGTGATTAACTGACCAAAATTAAATTAAATTAAATTAAATTAATTGGTGGGCAATGATGCAGATTAATAATAAAATAAAATAATAAAATGAGCAATTAAATTAAATTGTGGGCAATGGATGATCAATGATGCTGTGATTACCTAATAATAATTAAATTAAATTAAATTAAATTAAATTAAATTAAATTAAATTAAATTAAATTAAATTAAATTAAATTAAATTAAATTAAATTAAATTAAATTAAATTAAATTAAATTAAATTAAATTAAATTGGTGGGCAATGATGCAGATTAATAATAAAATAAAATAAAATAAAATAAAATAAAATAAAATAAAATAAAATAAAAAATTATATTGGTGGGCAATGTGTGATCAGTGATGCTGTGATTTACTAACATTCAACAGATGAATAAAACTGAGACTGAAACACATAACAGAACAAAGTTTGTTACATCTTTTGTTTCATTGAATTACAGGCCATCCACCCTGGAATAAATTTAAGAGTGATATGAAGCATCACCACAGAAATCATCCCCAAAGCGACTGAAAATCCAGAAAGTGCACCAACAAAGGTTTTTATATATCTGTGAAGCTCTCTATATCTGCAAATGTGACTATATTTAAACTGTAGTGTACACTCATCACTTTCTGCAGTGTATGCTCAAACTCTAAAGAGCAGCTTCATTTGTGTACAAGAGACACCCGCTGTTTACTGCTACACATTCACAATCACATTGTAAAAGGGTCTCATCATCTTGATAAGCACTCTAACAGTGAATAAAAGTCCTTGCTAACACATTACAGCCTCCGAGATCTTTATCCAGAGCTTAAAGTCAAAGCCAGACAGCAATGACAAATTCAGTGAGTCTATATCCACACTCCTCAAATTGCAACCAAATGCAGCCTAATACTGTCACAAAAGGCACAGGCTGTTCTTGGTGAAACACAAATCTTGAATGATGAATCAGCTGTATTTAAATGAAACCTTGTGAAGAATAAAAGAGCAACATACAGTCTGTCCGCTAGAGTCATATAGCGCATGTCTGACACACCCAACACAAACATCTCCACTGGGGCTTGATGTAATTAGTCGTAATGACACTCATCAACAGGAAGAAAGCCAAAATGGGGGTGCAGCATTTTCCTCTTTATGCAAACAAACATGTTAGGAATGGCATGCGCTGCTGTTAGACCTCACTAAACCTGAGAAAGAACAGGAGATAGACAGGAAAAGACAAAGAAACCACGAGGTTTCATGACAACAGTGCAATGCTCCTATAGCATCCCATCCAGACTTTCACTTCCACTTCCTCTCCCTCTTAACCATATTTACATACTCTGGCAGACAGATTTATCCAAAGTGACTTATACTGCATGCATAGAAGAGATACATTTCTTATGTCGGTGACATAAGAAAAGGGGGGGAAAAAATTAAAAATCTAGTTTAAAACACGTGTAAGTTTGTAGACATGCACTCTGTTTTCATGTTGGTTTCAAAAAACAATTATTAAGTTTTCATGAAACATTTCAATTTAATGAATAAGAATTTAATTTAATTATTTAACTTAATTTAATTTGTAGGTAGAGTGTGATAAATGAGGCTGTGATTAACTGACATTTCAAAACTTTTCCTGGGTAAGTGGGACATTGCACCAATCCATTTTGAGAAACTCATAACATTTTCAATAGAGGTGCACAAAAAAAATAAATAAATAAAATTCGCAATCTCGATGCAAACACCCAACATTCTAATCTGTATTGGCGCTGCCGCTGACTCAGAGATAGCAGTTAGGCTATCTAGGTATGAAACAGCTTCACAAACAGTCTTTTCAACCACACAGTATTGTTATTTCCATGTGACAAATATTCAAATTATAACGGAAGTACTGGAATAAAATTTTATAGTTCAGATATAAACACTGATGTCTACAGAAGCGATCAAAATAGAGCAGATCACCATTTGAAAGTAACTTGGTGCTTTAAATATCGATTGTATCGATTACATTTTAAGCCACTAGGTGGCAACAAGTGACTGTTAAAAAAATATATATTTGTCATTGAATCATTTATTCAATGGATTCGTTCAGAAACCCTGATTCATCCAGTAATGAAACAAGTGAAATATTTATGAGAGAGTCATTGAATCATTCATTCAATCCGATTTTTTAAAAATAATTTATTCAAAGTAATTAAATATTTTAAATACACTGCAGCAATTAACATTTTGTCAGAACTTCTAGTAAATGTTATTTTTTTAGTTGTCTGTTCAGAATTGTGGGAGAATCGTGATCTCTATTGAAACAAAAAAAAAAATGATTCTCAATTTATCCAGAATTGTGCCGCTCTAATTTTCAAGAAATGTTTCAATATAATGACTCTAATGTCATGTGGTGTAACCATCAAGTAAAAAGTAATAACATTTTTTACAATTTGACTATATGTGTATACAGATCTAAATTAAAAGTTTTTAAATATATTTTTCAAGGTAATACAATTAACAATTAATTTATACATATTATGTTTTTGGGGAGTTGCACCACATTTTCACATAAAAATGTCACATAATGAAGAAAAAAAGTTTAAAGGCAATGTCTACAGCTGTTTCCCTGACATTTTTCACTTTATGCCCCCCAAAATTATCTAAATTATTTTTAATTAAGACATTAAAAACCGTAGAAGAGATGTATTCAAGTCATTGTATGTATAAACGGCACTTTTAATGTATTTTTGAATAAAGAGTTTAGAGTAATGTAGACAACAAAAAAAATTGTCATCAACCCATTTTCACTCATCTCGATGCCACTTACTCAGCAAACTAATTGACTTTAAATTATGTAATTTTGCACTTGCCTAGCTGATCCCAGCATCCAGTCTGACATGTAGCAAAACAGATGATGGTGCAGGTCAGTATGTGTTAACAGCCAGTGAATCAGTGCTATAGCAAACACAGCAAATCCAACAGCTCACAACAGGAACAAGACGAATCTTAACCTAGATGAAGTCCTGGCAAAGTAGATCAAGATGTGGGCCATTAGCGCTCAACTTTAAAGCCGCATGATCCACGTGGAGAGGATCAAAGCTGGATTTGTGTTGATCCCTACACATCAACACTGTTAATACTGTCATCCCAGACCTCTTGCTCTTTTAATGGGGTAAGTCTTGGCTAAGTGACGATAACACCACTAGGATGCAGTTTGAAATGCTCACCAGAGGGATAGAGCCACATGTGATGCTTTCCAAGAGAGAAAGTTTTTACTGCAAGTGCACAGCTGGAGCGCACAGCTGGACCGATCGTGAGCGTGCAGCTGCGATGACCTGAGGCTCACAAAGACTATCTGTGCCCGCTCAAAGACAACGGACTGTGCCAAATCAGTACCAGCCGGGCCAGTTCAACCAAATGTTAGTACATACAAGCGGCGCCACAGGATCACTGGCTTCCCGAGAGCTCAGGTGCGAGGAAAAGCTTCAAAACCCGGCCAACATTGCTGGCACGGTCTAGAGATGACGCCCAACCCAGTCACAGAGGACATCCAGACAAAAGTGAAATCATACTTGGTGTGAACACAAGAAACTGGGCTTACTTTAACAGAATATAGAAGAATGTGTTCTACACAAAGCTTTCTAGTGACCTGGTTTTCTTCTCACATTGATATTCATCATCCAAAGCAAGGAAGTAAGCAGAACAGTTTCAACCCCAAAAAAACTAAGACAGCATCACAGATTCTCTTTACACTTTCATCGACACTTATTAAGCAACTGTAACACCTTCATTTAAACCTGTCTGCATCTGTAATTAATGTAATGCCAGAAGCAATAATTACATGCACTGCTACATTATCAGCTAAAGCAGGAAATTGATCTAGGCTGGCAATGCTGTGGGGCAAGCGGGGTGATGATATCTGGTTCCATACGGAACAACAGCAACAGGCAGCTGGTATTAGCAGGAGAGATATTCTCATTCTAGAAAGCATTTTATTAGGCAAATATTTGGATACTGCACATCTCTTAAAGGATTAGTTCACTTCAGAATTAAAATTTCCTGATAATTTACTCACCCCAATGTCATCCAAGATGTTTATATCTTTCTTCAGTCGAAAAGAAATTAAGGTTTTTGAGGAAAACATTCCAGGATTTTTCTCCATATATTACTGACTTCATTGGGGTACAACGGGTTGAAGGTCCAAATTGCAGTTTCAATGCAGCTTCAAAGGGTTCTACATGATCCCAGATGAGAATTAAGGGTCTTGACTAGCGAAACGATCAGTAATTTCCAAAAAAAAAAAAAAAAAAAAATTTATATACTTTTTAACCACAAATGCTCATCTTGCACTAGCTCTGCGATGTGCCATGCATTACGCAATCATGTTGGAAAGGTCACATGTGACGAAGGCGGAAGTACTGCGGTAGGGTGAAAAACTCATTTTCTCCAATTTCAAAATCATCTGACATCATTGTTTTAACGTTTGACTTAGTCTTTGCACATTCTCTTTGTAGACACCGGATTGGTACTTTCGCCTACGTCACGCGTGACCTTTCCAACGTGATTACGTAATGCGTGGCGGAACGAAGAGCTAGTGAAAGACGAGCATTTGTGGTTAAAAAGTACATACATTTTTTATTTTTTTTAGAAAATGGCCGATGGTTTCACTAGATAAGACCCTTATTCCTCGTCTGGGATCTTGTAGAGCCTTTTGAAGCTGCACTGAAACTGCAATTTAGACCTTCAACCCCTTGGTAGCCGTTGAAGTCCACTGTATGGAGAAAAATCCTGGAATGTTTTCCTCAAAAACCTTAATTTCTTTTCGACTGAAGAAAGAAAGACATAAACATCTTGGATGACAAGGCACTATGGTTAACTAATCCGTAAAGTGCAAGAGCAATATTTTTCCAGAAAGAGAAATACTCAAGTGAATTGTAAATATACTACCATTCGAAAGTTTAGGGTCCGTAAATTGAAAAAAAATTGAAAGAAAGAAATTAATACTTTTATTCAGCAAGGACGCATTAAACTGATTAACAGTGACAGTAAAGACATTTATAATATCGTACAAACAATTTCTCTTTCAAATAAATGCTGTTTTTTCTATTCATGAAAAAATACTGGGAAAAAAGGATCATGGTTTCCACAAAAATATGAAGCAGCACAAGTGTTTTCAACATTGATAATAATAAGAAATGTTTCTTGAGCAGCAAATCAGCATATTAGAATAATTTCTGAAGGATCATGTGACACTGAAGACTGGAGTAATGATGCTGAATTATTTTAAATTCTACAAATATTTTACAATATTACAGTTTTTACTGTATTTTTCACCAAATACAGCCTTGGTGAACAAAAGAGAATTCTTTTAAAAAACATTTAAAAATCTTAAACTCTTGAACGGTAGTGTGTATCTGCTAAAAATTAAATTTGGCAACATTTACACTAGCGAATAAAGCTATCAGACATGGACTAAATCCACAAAACTCAAGTGTTGATTTAAAGGGGTCTTTGAGTGTGTAATTTCTGCGCCACTTAAAATTAGCGATGCAAAGGGGCGGAAAATGTCCAAAATTTCCTGAAAGTTTCCAAAAATTCTGGAAATTTTCCACACCTTTGCATCCCTAATTAAAATTGCAAAAATGATTGTTTCCAAACAAGTTTTAAACTAATTCCTATTAGCATTGTTTACAGATAAAATCAATAGATCAGGGGCCTCATTTATAAATACTTGAATATAATGATCCTAAATGTGAATGTATAACAGTGTCTTATATGTTACTTTGAATGATTTATAAACGTCTGTATGTACAAAACATATTGCTAATACATCTCTCTTTTAAATATCAGTTCATCTTAAATTCAAGTGCAATGTGCAAAAGCGCACCAACTCCAACTACAGAACACCCACAAACACCTCCTTATGATTCAGAAGTACGATACTCATCATTAATGGACAAGGAAATACAAGCGCATTCTTAGTAAAGGCATATATTATTATTATTTTCAGGAACTTGCTAATATAAATGAATTCATTTCAGTGACATAATTATCACAAAGCATCTAAAATGCTGCTCATTTGTGCATATAATTATAATAATGCATATTGTGATTGCCTATTTATCTTTACATTTTCATAAACAATGTTGAATCAATTGAATTACTAAGTATACATTCAGTCGGCATACGCATAAGAACATTTTTCAAGTCAGTTACAAACCCCAATTTATTCCTTACTTTTGATGTAGGATAAAATCTATGGGATTTAGGATCAAATTCAACCATATGTGCATTTTATAAATGAGGCACCAGATTCCTCAGTCTATTTTTTCAAACTGTC
This sequence comes from Ctenopharyngodon idella, assembly GCF_019924925.1. Lineage (NCBI taxonomy): Eukaryota > Metazoa > Chordata > Actinopteri > Cypriniformes > Xenocyprididae > Ctenopharyngodon > Ctenopharyngodon idella. The sequence goes on from NC_067238.1 coordinate 24,942,031, forward strand.
AAAATGACAAAAATCGCTTTAATTATCCATTAATGTTTTTAAATTACAGATCATTTTCACATAACAACTTCTGATGCCATTGGCTTTTTCAAATTTGCATGGGTAAGTGAGATAGTTTCTCTATACGTCCACACCGGTGATGCACTCGAAGAAGAGATGTTTGTCACCAAAATAAGACAAAGCCAAAACATCTCGCATATTTTGGTGGTAAGGAAGATAAGAGGAGACAGGAGCGAACACATCAGACAAGGAACAGTTAAGAATCCCCTGTGTAAGTGAGTTTAGATGTGAGATAAGGGAGCTGGGTGGTGAGAAGGCTATAAAGGGTGGGAGAAGAACAGGGAGAGAGAGAATCACTTGCAGTCAAGAACTCATCATAAATTGGCAAGGTTGCACTCAGAGGTGAGAGACTGAGAAACTGCAGAAAGTAATTTATATATACATGCCGCACATGTGCAGAATTTCAATGAGCCGCTCGCACAGTGACTCCGTAAACTTCTGACTCTCTTAGAAGAAAACTCATCTGATCTCAGTTACTGCCTCCACCGCACACAGAGACAATGATAAACCCCCTGACTCCAACCCAGAACTGAGGACAATGAGAAGCAGAAAAGCATTTGTTACATGACTGAAGACGCTTTCCCTTCATGAGCTTATGACGCAAACATATTAAAGAGAGGATAAGTAACTGAATGCATTGCACACATTCATTAAACCTCTGTGGCCTAGCAGTACAAACTCTGACACATAATGTCATGGTGCTCGTTTGGGCTTTGTGGGTTCGAGTCCGGCTCGCAACACTTCTCCTTCCACACTCTACCAAAGACTACAGAATAACACAAGACACGTCACTCGTATTGTTTTGAATGGGAGAAAGTGCATCGCGCAATATGGCGGAATAAGTCCCGCCTTCTAAATAAGAGCCAATCGCCGATCTGTAAAGTCATCACGTCCCTGCAGCGGCTGTTAGAAGCTCCGGTTCCTATAGAAACAGTCAGACGCGCACCTCCGAAATGAGGCACAAGAGACGCGCATTTAGGACTGCGCATGCGCATTAGCTTGATCCATCCCGAAAAATGCAGTTTTTTGTCATGATTCGAGCATTTAAAAACAAAATTTATGAGACAGCTGTTGTCAGATTTCATTGGTGATTTCAAATATGAAATTTAATCGAAAGCTTGGCAAACAGCTTTGGAGAATTTGATGTTTCCCCATTCAAAAAGATAGGAGCTGCACTTGAATGCCCGAGAGACGTTTCAAAGATGGCCGCCGAGTGAAATGACTTGTCTTAAAGGGACTTTGGCTCTACTCACTGAAAATGCCGTCCTATTTCTCACTTACTCAACACTACTAAAAATAAAGGTTCCAAAAGAGTTTTTTTACAACCTTTCAGTGAACGGTTTTTAAAAGAACCTTCATTTTCTTAGTGTGAAGAACATTTTAATAACCTAAAGAACCTTTATCTACTGTAAAGAACCTTTTGTGCAAAGGACAGGTTCGATGGAGGTTAAAGTTTCTTCATGGAACCATTAATGCCAATTAAGAACCTTTATTTTTAAGAGTGTATAAAAAAATAATATCTACATAGTGGTACCCAACAGAGGGCATAGTGTTTACAACCAAAACTATGCATTTGACATTAATGTTATGATGTGACTCAATTATTTCTGACCCAGAAAGCACGCTACATGCCGCATAACATACACTGGACATGCTTACGTTTTAAGACCAAGAGCGCGTGCATGCAATCTGAAGTACCAATGGGGCAAGACGCTGAGCTCACACTTGCCTCGAGACACAAAAGTGACTCAACGACATGAGGATAAAGACTGTCACTGCAACAAAACACATTCTCATCTGGACTCCACAAGACCCGCCCACATGCATCAAAGTCAAGGAAATATATGCATGAAAAAAATGATGAGTTTGAGCTTCTGATAGTTTTTTCAAATGAAAAAGAAGGAATTATTTCTTTCCCAGAGGGCATGGAAGTCTCTACTACTTACAGATGTCATTTCTTCCTCAATTTTTCACAGCTCTTCAGAATAAACCACAATATATAAATACAATATATCGGTGTACAGAATTGTTGGTAGATCAAAAGTCTCATTTAGAACAACTAATTCAATGATAAAATTAGTAAAAAATTTATTTATTTATTCATGATTTAATGCCATATTAGCAACAATGGCTATATTCATGGCAATATTAACAGTATTTTTATTGTAATTCTCATTACAATGTCATTTGAATACATTATTTACAATAATATAAAATTTTTTAGTAAAAAATCTACAGAAGTGAATCTTTATGGTAGATGAATCCTGAAATCACAGAATTAATCTGTGTACTACTTTAATTTTAAGAAGATAATTATGGAAATATTGGTAACACTTTACAATAAGGTCTAATTTGTTAACATTAGTTAATGTATTAACTAACATGAACTAACAAAGAGCAATGCATTTGTTACTGTATTTATTAATCTTTGTTAAAATATTGTCGTTCATTGTTTGTTCATCATGTTAGTCCACAGTGTATTATCTAATATTAACAAATACAATTGATTTTAATAATGTATTAGTAAATGTTGAAATTAACATGAACTAAGATTAATAAATGCTGTAGAAATATAATTTATTCTTAGTTCATGTTAACTAAAGTAGTTAACTAACTAATGAAACCTTATTGTAAAGTGTTACCAAAATATTACAGGAAAGTTTGACAGTTACAGAAGCAAAATGTGGGCATCACTAAATTCTGATATTACTGCATGACTTTCCCTTGGTAATGCTGACTAGAGCACAAAGTGTCAAAAATTCATAAAACTGAACTATATGAATAAAATGCTTCATATTTCAATCTCTGTTTTTTCCATGTTTGTGTATTGCTGTCATCCAGTGTTTTCATTTGACATGCTTTCTTTGTAACCATCAATTTTTGTATGAGTCATCTTAATAATACAAAGGCCATACATAACTTTCTTTCATACATTTACATTTCACAGCCTTACACAAGATAATTTCATGGTTTCATTCAAATGCAAAAAAAAAAAATAATAATAATAATTAATTAATTAAATTAGTCTTATTAATTCCATTATTCGTAAAAATAATCGATTATCAGCACTAATCTCAGGATTTAAAGGGACAGTACACACACACACACACACACACACACACACACACACAAAATGTAAAATCTGTCATCGTTTACTCACATATGTGGAACACAAAAGGAGATGTTAGGCAAAGACAAACTGTCAAGCTTCAGTCACCATTCACTTTCATTGTATCTTTTTTGCCTACAATTTAAGTAAACGGTGACTGAGAATGTCCCTCTGTCTCACATCTCCTTTTGTGTTCAACTAAAGAAAGAATGTCATATGGGTTTGTAACGACGGGAGGGCGAGTAATGCGCTTTATAATAACGCCATAGAGTAAAAGATGACAGAATTGGGTGATCTGTCCCTTTAACTGGACATTTATTTCACTCACACAGTCGCGTGCCATACAAAACCAAGCAAAGTATTATACCAAAGTCTACGAGGATCTTAAATTAAATTTAAAAAAATTAAGAAAATCGTGGTATGAGCAAAATAAGTTTCAAAGAACATTAAAGCTTTTGCTTTTCTATTTTTCTAATCTTTCCTAAAGAGACAATAGAGAAGTCATTGTCATTGTGCAGAACTCTCTAATGCACCTTTCTCGACATAAACAGTAAGTATCAATCGTAAAAATACAACCACTGATGTGTGAGACACTCTTTTGACCTCTTAGTCCCCATGTTTAATGCGTATGTGGAATAAAACACGCACGAAGTAAAGCACAGTCATTGATGCACTGAGCTCTGTCAAACTCTCCACCCGCTGCGATCTGTCTGTTCGCGCTCAATAGAGGGTCTATTCACGAATCACGACTGTCTTACAACTGCACACTACAGCGCTTAAACTTCAACCAGTAAGAATGAAACAGCACGAAGTGGCCTGTGATCGCGCCGATAACAAATTATCATCAGGGAAATCGGCTATGCGTAATAAAACGTACTAACCTGAAGCGGCGAGGCGACTTTTCCTCCTTCCAGAGATTGATGTTTGGGAGTTTGTTGCAGTCGCTCGCTCCCTCCCTTTCTCTAGCGCACTAGATAGATAGTGCTGATGTTGTTTTCACTTCCTCTTTCCTCCTCCTCCCGGCTGCTCATTGGCTCCGCTGTTTCAGTCATCCACCAATAACAGCACAGTAAATCCTGATCATTCAATAGACCGATAAAAGCGCATCAATGTACTTTCTCAGCCTAGTCTAGTGGATATATATAATGTTTGCTTTTGCTTCTTGATATGAAATATTGTTCGGCATGATTTAAGTGCATAGTATAACAAGACATAAGGACTTCCACAAAAAGCTAAAAGCTTCCCTGTTACACATTTGTTAGGCCTATATATTTACAAAATAATAACATTACTACATTTTAAGGTGTTCAAAAGGTCATAAAAAAGGTAGAAACCAGTTAATAGTTCAAATTAATAAAAAAAAATATTTAAAGGGTTAGTTCACCCAAAAATGTATTAATTACTCACCCTCATGTCGTTCCAAACCCACAAGACCTTTGTTCATCTTCAGAACACAAATTAAGATATTTTTGATGAAATCCGAGAGTTTTTTTTTTAAATCTCCCATAGAAAGCAATGATATTACCACATTCAAGGTCTAGAAAAGTAGTAAAGACATCATTAAAATAGTCAACGTGACTACAATGGTTCAACCCTAATGTTATGAAGCTACGAGAATATTTTTGTGTGCAAAAACAAAACAAAAATAACGACTTAATTCAACAATTTCCTCTCTACCGTCATTATCCTATGAAGTTCACGTTGAAGACACATTGCAGCGCTTCAGTGTTCTACCTCAGAACGCCGACCCTGTATTGGCCGCCTCCTGCGTCAGCATTACACACGTGTCGACCAATATTGTAAACAACGTCGGCCAATACTGAGCTGCCGTTCGGACGTAAACACAGAAATGCTGCGCTGCGTTCACTGCGTCAACTGCGTAGGAGACGGACAGGGTAGAAAAGAATTTGCTGAATAAAGTCGTTATTATTGCTTTGTTTTTGCACACAAAAAGTATTCTCATCACTTCATAACATTAAAGGATTAGTCCACTTTCAAATAAAAATTTCCTGATAATTTACTCACCCCCATGTCATCCAAGATGTTTATGTCTTTCTTTCTTCAGTCGAAAAGAAATTAAGGTTTTTGATGAAAACATTCCAGGATTATTCTCCTTATAGTGGACTTCAATTGGCCCCAAACGGCTGAAGGTCAAAATTTCAGTTTCAGTGCAGCTTCAAAGGGCTTTAAACGATACCAGACGAGGAATAAGGGTCTTATCTAGTAAAAAGATCGGTCATTTTCTAAAAAAAATAAAAAATTATATACGTTTTAACCATAGACGCAGACGCAGTGAACTGCGCTGCGTTCACTGCGTCAACTGCGTAGGAGACGGACAGGGTAGAAAAGAATTTGCTGAATAAAGTCGTTATTTTTGCTTTGTTTTTGCACACAAAAAGTATTCTCATCACTTCATAACATTAAAGGATTAGTCCACTTTCAAATAAAAATTTCCTGATAATTTACTCACCCCCATGTCATCCAAGATGTTTATGTCTTTCTTTCTTCAGTCGAAAAGAAATTAAGGTTTTTGATGAAAACATTCCAGGATTATTCTCCTTATAGTGGACTTCAATTGGCCCCAAACGGCTGAAGGTCAAAATTTCAGTTTCAGTGCAGCTTCAAAGGGCTTTAAACGATACCAGACGAGGAATAAGGGTCTTATCTAGTAAAAAGATCGGTCATTTTCTAAAAAAAATAAAAAATTATATACGTTTTAACCATAGACGCTCGTCTTGAACTAGCTCTCTTCTTCTTCTTCTCTATTAGAATTCTGGCAGTGTAGACGCTGCTGAGTGTATTACTGCCCTCCACAGGTCAAAGTTTGAACTAATTGTTATATACTTGCACTAGCATATTGTATATGACAATTTAGTTCAAACTTTGACCTGTGGAGGGCAGTAATACACTTAGCAGCGTCTGTCTACACTCCCGGAATTCTAATAGAGAAGAAAAAGAAGAGAGCTTGTTCAAGATGAGCGTCTATAGTTAAAACGTATATGATTTTTTATTTTTTTTAGAAAATGACAGATCGTTTTACTAGATAAGACCCTTGTTCCTCGTCTGGTATCGTTTAAAGCCCTTTGAAGCTGCACTGAAACTGTCATTTTGACCTTCAACCGTTTGGGGCCAATTGAAGTCCACTATAAGGAGAATAATCCTGGAATGTTTTCATCAAAAACCTTAATTTTTTTTTGACTGAAGAAAGAAGGACATGGACATCTTGGACAACATGGGGGTGAGTAAATTATCAGGAAATTTTTATTTGAAAGTGGACTAATCCTTTAAGGTTGAACCACTGTTGTCACATGGACTATTTTAAAGATTTCTTTACTACTTCTCTGGACCTTGAATGTGGTAATTATGTTGCTTCGCTATAAAACCTCTCAGATTTCATCAAAAATATCTTAATTTGTGTTTTGAAGATGAACGAAGGTTTTGTGGTTTTGGAACAACATGAGTAATTAATGACAGAAATTTCATTTTTGGGTGAACTAACCCTTTAAGATCTAAATATCTACAGTTACCAATGGGTTTTAATAATTTTCATTTAATAAAAGTAAGAAGTTTTTTTGTAAGTATTTTTTAAAAGCTTGAATTAATGCCAGCAAGCCTTTATCTACTGAAAGAAGAAGATAATAGGATTAAAACAGAACATCATTGCCTGGCCATTAGTCTTCGGGGCATATTTGGCATTTTGTAAATATCTGTCCATCAGATCTTAACATCCTCACAATCTCCACACACACAGGCAATAGATTATCTGTCCCAAACAAGGTGATGTATTAACCGTCCCATGTTGGCATCATTTACCTACTCCATTTTGCTGATTAGAGAGATGATGTAATTCTATAAAAGCCTTTAAAGAATGTCTAGAATTCTGTTAAGCAGCGCACATGATGTAAAGTATTATCTAAACCAAATCCAGTCTATATCCACATCAGCAGAGGTGACGTTACCTTTAGTTTGTCTCTATAAAAACCATTAGATGCACATCATGGGTCAATCTCTACATCAGCTCTTCTCTGAATTCTGACATACTTTTTTTGGACTGTGTAAAATGATGAACAACTCTAGTTCTTCAGCAAATGAAACTGTTGAAAACCAAACCCATACTCTGCATCACAAAAACGGCAGTGATGATTAAATCAAATGGACTTTCTGCGATCTACGATTCTGATGCTATACTTTAAATGTATATTTGTCCCAAATTCACATAATAAATAAATACATTTATACTACGGGGCTGTTGAATGCTCAAATCTGATTGGTTGACCAACGTTCTAAGGTGTGCAATTATTTTCTGGGAAGCACGGCTAAAGTAGTTCTAGGCAGGTCTTGCAATTCCATATCACTTCGCCAAATGATTTCAGTTATTTCAAAAGGTCCTACAGCCTACAACTGCAAAAGAAACAAAACCCACAACGACACCGACCAAGCAAATAAATATAGTAGGCTACACAATAGGATTAAAATGACATATTATTGTAATGGGTTTTGCCACAAAATACGTTTTATTGTGTCCTGAAAGCGCTTACTCTCTCGCTTTCAAACGTACGGACACACACTCGCACAGAAACGTTTTGTCAGCGCTGCTCTGACGAAGTAATCAGTAAAATAGTTTAGCAACTTTAAAGATACACGACTCACCAGCGAGATATTAACTGTGCGTTCTTGAGGTAGATAAACATATAGTTTCGCTATTAGTAGAGACACTGCTGCCGTGAGAGAAGCACAGACTCAGGTAGCATAATTCACATATGCTTATTCTCTCTCTCTCTCAACTGCATTAATAACTGTATCAACTGTATTATTCTGTTATTAAGGCTCAAGCCTCCGTTACTAGTTCTGAAATGACGTTTTGGAATTAGCAACGGAGGCTTGGGATGAGATGCGTAAGAAATTAGTCCCACACACAAGAGTTTTTTTAAGGACAAAAACCTGACAAATGTCTTGAAATACAACATCAAAACAGTGTCTTGAGGTGTGGTAACTGTAGTATATGCGGAATAATTGACTCCGGGCCGTTGAATTCTTAGAAAATGCACACCCGAGGTCTAACGGCTCCGCTATGGGTCGTAGCCGCATTACCACCTCGGGTGTAAGAATTCAACGGCCAGTCGTCAGTTATTCCTTACGTAAATGGTGTGTATGATAATGTAATGTAATTTGTAATTTATTGTATTGTAAATGGTGTAATATATATATATATACACACACACACACACACATTATATATATATATATATATATATATATATGTCTCAATTAAAATAAAATTACTAATTACATAAACCATACACCATTTTTTATATATTTGTATTTTATTTGTGATTAGGCAGAACTGTTGTGCTGGGATTTTCTGTCACAAATGAGCTTTAAATTACACTTGACTTGTCAGAGTAAACCAAAATTTAAAATCTATTTAAATTTAGCAATTCGACAAAGCATAGGGTGGGAACTCATTTGTGAGATTCACGGTTTGTCAGATAAAAAGGGAACATGTCGCATACACACACGATTCAAATAGCCCAGGCCAGATCAGACCAAAGGGAGATACAATGAAAAGAGAGGAACTAAAATGGAAACATGAGAAACCAGCTTTTATTACCAGTACAAACACATTCTGAAGATGAGAGCAAACTAATGACTTAATCTGAAAATTAATTAAAGCCCTGATAGTTAGTCATAGACTGTATTTTGAAGTTGATTTGATGTTTATATTATTAATATGAATATTTACTAATAATTCATTATTGTTTTCTTGTCTTTTTTTAAAAGTACACATTTAAATAGTCTCTACTTGAATCAGCATTATGAAAAGCTCCTTTGATGATGTGATGCACTATTTATCTTGACACAAAATGGCACATGTACTCCAACGACAACCATGGGACTCCGGATTTCAGCGACGAGTGATGAGATCAAAGGAAAAACATCTTTTCCCCTCTCAATATGCCTCTCTGGTGATGTGAATGATGTGCAAACCATTGTCACCCATTCGAGAGGTGCTAATTGGCTGCGCTTACGTACCACAGCCAGATGCAGAAGCCCTAAACACTTCAATAGAAATAGATGTGAATTCACACTTGTAATTTGAGTTGCAAGATGCTATAAATGCTCAAATGCTTTAGGAAATATCAGATTAACATAAAAAGCAGCTGTAAATGCTGAAAAGTCATTGATTTATTTGCATGACATTTATAGACGCCACTTCACGACAGCAGATGGCATGTATCATAAGCTCTCGTCAGTTGTTTTCACAATGACACATTCTCAAAATGTAAATCAACCTACATTCAGAAACTCTGTTCACTTCAAACTTCAGTCCAGTAAGAACAAACATGCTAAGGAACAGCTATAGGATATATGTACATCTCTTAAGCATTCCATGCAACAGAGGGGATTTAATGCATCCATGCATTATTAAGCAGATCTGAAGATGGCCTGGGGAACTGATGGGAAGCCTCCTGTGTATATTTGATAAGGCTGACACACTATTGCAGACCTTATAAGATTCTATTCATGAACACTGAGACACCAAGACCACTGGCCCCTGTTTCAGTCTGAGTCTGAGTCATCACTAGCCTTGGCCTTGTGCTTCTTCTTTTTCTTCTTGTGTTTCTTCTTTTCTTTCTTCCTCTTCTCCTTTTTCTTCTTCTTCTTCTTCCGGTTGTGATCAGAAGAGGCAGAGGAAGACGAGGTGGAGTCAGAGTCGGAGGTGGTGTCTTGAAGCAGCTGTTTCAACTGCTCGATCCTACAGTGAGGAGAAAAGACACATCAAAATTCATTTCTATGCACAATATTGTAATATGTCAACAAAAAAAGACAATCAAACTATAGATAATAGATCTCATAAAAACATTTAACATGAAAAAATGCATCTCATTTAATAGTCCTATTACAGATTAATAAGTAGAGACAGATACAAATGTAAAATTAAATTGTTTATAAATAATATTTATAATAATAATAATAATAAGTAAAATGTATATGCATATATACACACGTGCATATATACGCAAATAAATATAATACGTGTATATACACACACACACTATATATACATAATATAAATATTATATATTTATATTATGTATGTATGTATGTATATATATATGTATATGTATATGTATGTATATATATATATATATATAATATTTACAACACATTTATAATATTTAATTTACATACAAATATGTTTGTGTATATGTATATAAATATACATTTTATTATAAATGTTATAAATGTGTATATAATCTTATATATACAAAAATAATACTTCTAACATTTATAATATTTAATATATATTTATATAGAAATATACACATACACACGTGTATAAATATTAAATGTTGTTATAAATAATATTCAACATATTTATATACATATATAAATATTCATCTTTATATACATGCGTGTATACATTTTAAATATTGTTATAATAATATTTAATATATATATATATATATATATATGAACCTACAAACATGAATAGAAAACATTACATTTTATACTTATTTATATATTTCAGTCATTATCTTTGCAATTCCTTTTGGTGGCACTAGTGGCACAGAAATTACACACTTCACCTTTGAGCAATTGGATTTATTTAGATTATTTCAAGAACTCTATTTTTAACTATATTCGATGGCTATAGTTTTTGGCAACATAAGAGGAAGCAGAAAACACTAGCACCTTCTGACAGTCTGTGTCACACTGACCTGAAACTATTAACAATTCATCAGATCACTGCTGTTCAGAGGGTTCACATCCTCTAACAGAGGCGTGTATCCTTGGGAACCGCACAACCCCGTTTTAGCTTTGCTTTCATTCACTACATGCTGTGAAGCCTGCATCAATGTTAAAGCGGTTGATTTCTGACTTTTAACTTTTTTTAACAAGCTACTCCTTGTTTTACAGCATCCTGCTGAAAAATTCAAATTGCCAGTCCCAGAGGAATGTTTAGTAACAGTTCTGTGGCATAAATGTGGAGCTCAGCAATGTACGAACAAAATAATCTGTCAAAACGGCCCACAATGGCTTTACATGCCACATAACGGTTTCTAATTACTCCCATGTAGCAAGAGCTCTTGTCACCACATAGCAGAAGATAATCACAGTGGAGTAAAGAGTTACGTAATCGTCTGCAACAGGGTTCTTTTGTTAAACTGACACAATTCATCAACACTGGCCTCTGAGAGACCTCAACACACCAAATATTTTATTAATAAGCAGATCCAGCAGAGGCTGAACATTATTAAAAAGCTCTATCTCATAGACACGGGTTAGTACGATTTTCTTTTTAGTAAGCAGATCAAAAGTAAAGACAGTTATGTTACAAAAGATTTCTATTTCAAATAAATGCTGTTCTTTCATCAAAAGAATCCTGTGGGGGAAAAAAAATTAACAGTTTTCACAAAAATAATGTTTCTTGAGCAGCAAATCAGCATGTTAGAATGATTTCTGAAGGATCATGTGACACTGAAGACTGGAGTAATGATGCTGAAAATTCAGCTTTGCCATCACAGGAATAAATTAGATTTTAAAAAATACTATACCATAGGAAACAGTTAATATTTCACAATGTTACTGTTTGTACTGATCAAACAAATGCAGCCTTGGTGAGCATTTAAAGACTTCTTTCAAAAATCTGATTCCAAACTATTGAACGGTACTGTACATCATATTGACTGATTGTAAATTGTGTCTATCTCTTATTGCTTTTGAAAGTCATTTAAATGCAACATGGACTGACAAAATTTTATTTGAGTTTCCAAAACATATGATGGCACAGTCTCAACTTGACGTACCTTGTCTCTTTTTCATTGCGTTTGTTTTCTCGAATGATATCGTACATTGGATCCTCATGTGCCTGTGAAAGAATCACAGAAATTACATGAACATTCATAAACAGTTCAGGTTCACCATATTAAAAAAATTTAACTTGCAATGGAAGTAAAATATTTTATAGCTTCTGTTATAGTTCATTTTTTATGTTGTGCTGTCAATATGGCAGTCGTTGTGGACTTATACTTACACCTAGTGGTGTGGATGCAATATTACACAAAAATAAAAGTTGAAAGGGATAGTTCACTTAAAAAGGAAAATTATCCTATGGTTTACTCATCCCTAAAGCGATCCTAGGTGTATATGACTCTCTTCTTTCAGACAAACACAATCGGAGTTATATTAAAATATATCCTGGCTCTTCCAAGCTTTATAATCATAGTGAAGGGGGCATAAGATTTTGAAGCCCAAAAAAGTGCATCTATCCATCATAAAAATAATCCATATGGCCTTCTGAATTGAAACGATGGGTTTATACAAGAAAAATATCCATTTTAAAACTTTATAAACTATAATGACTAGCTTCCGCCAGATGCCCATACACAGCGATTTACGGCAAAAGAGTAACCTCTGACGCGAAATATGACGTAGGAGTATTGAGAGTTTAAACAGCTCTCGCGGTTCAAACAATTATGGCTGGGCAACAAACTCAAGCTCCTCTTCTCTTATATCAAAATCCTCTGACATTTCTTTTCATAAATTCTTGTTTTAGACTTCTAACTTGTGACTGTTTTGTTTTGCTCTATCCTCTGCACTTCCGTGTTAATCAATACATCGTGTCAGGTCCGAGGTTACTCTTTCGCCATAAATCAATACTTACGGCTGTCTGCCAGAAGCTAGATATTATAGTTTTCTTACAAAAACCCATCACTTTGCTTCAGAAGGCCTTTATTAACACCCTGGAGTCATATGGATTACTTTTATGATGAATGGATGCACTTTTTTGGGCTTCAAAATCTCACCCCCACCCATTCACTACCATTATAAAGCTTGAAAGAGCAAGGCTAATTTTTTTTATATATAACTCTGATTGTGTTTGTCTGAAAGATATACACCTAGGATGGCTTGAGGGTGAGTAAAATGGGATGATTTTCATTTTTGGGTGAACTATCCCTTTAAGTTGTGTGTGAGTGAAAGAATCTGATAATTAGTGTTAGGCCAGCCATGTGACTTCAACATGTCGGACCCCATGAGGTGACCCGCTCCATGTAAATAATTCAACTTTTATTAGGCCACTGATATGACTGGAGTCATGTAAGTACTATTCATTTCTTTATGTGTACTTTTAATAAAAGGAAATATTCTTCCTTTAATAAGGAAAATAATACTGAGTGTACATTTCAGAGCTTTGCAAAGTGGCTATTATTGAAGGTTGGGGGAGTTAAAAACTACACTGGATAAAAAAAAAGCAAAACCGCAGCATATGCTTAATTGCAGAAATGCATGTTTTAAAGGCACAGACACACAATTTGTTTTTAATTCTAATGGTCAGAGAAAGGATGGAAAAACTGAACTGTGCAAGTGACCACATTTCACATTCACATGATGATATAGTCTGTGCAACTGACCAAATTTCATATACATAAATGCAAGTTTACTACTAAAAAAACTCAAATGTATGGTTTTGTTGACTAAATTACAGCTGTACATAGACATTATATATATATATATATATATATATATATATTCTCTTTTTTCTTGTTCTTGTTACCATTTTATTTTTGTATGCATAATTGTATAATGTTTAATATTTGCATTCTAATTAAACTGCATGTATAATGTTCATGTTTAATTAATAAAAAAGAGATATCAAAACCACATGCCATTGATTATATATCAATACCCTATATAATCAGCAATCTGCTACTTCATGGCTCAATCTTTAAAAAATGTTATTTAAAAATGTTCAAACTCTGTATAAGGCCAAAGTTTTTAATCAGGCTTTAAGTTAAGGTTACTGTACATGCTTTTAAATAAATCCCTCATAATGCAGCAGTGTAAAAGTAGGCCATGTGTGTCACTTACTACTCTGAACTGCTCCAGTTTCTGGTTGCCTTTGATGAAGAAGGGACATTCTCTGTCTCCTGTTCTGTGGCCGTACCTCTTACATCTCCAGCCTGCACACACAGTTTGTGCACTTATGTTATCTCAATGACCTTCATCGACACTGTAAAATCTAAAATATCATTTGTCGCTAATTGCAAGTTATCTTGCAATTCTATTTTCTCACAATTCCGAGTTTATAACTTGCAATTCTGACTTTTTTCCTCATAACTGCAAGTTTACATCTCACAATTCTGACTATTTTCTCACAATTGCAAGTTTATAACTCAAAATTCTGACATTTTTCTCACAATTCCGCGTTTATTCTGACATTTTTTCTCAGAATTGTAAGATATAAACTCGGAATTGCAAGAAAAAAGCCATAATTGTGAGATATAAAGTTGCAATTAATAAAAAGGTAATTGCGTTTTTTTATCTCACAATTATGACTTTTTTCTCACAATTGCAAGTTTATATCTTGCAATTTTGACTTAACTCACAATTAAAAAAAAAAAAGTCAAATTCCTGAGATAAAAAGTCGCAATTACTTTTTAATTGGGACTTTAAGTCTCACAATTCTGACTTTTTTTCTCAAAATTTCAAGTTTTTCCTCTCATAATTCTTGATTTCCCCTCTCATAATTCTTGATTTTTTTTCCTTCTATTTCACAATTATAAGGAAAAAAAAGTCTGTGAGCTATAAACTTGGAAAAAAGCACGAATTGTGAGACAAAAAGTCGCAATTACCTTTTTTTATTACGTAGCAGAAAGACGTTTCCATAAAAGACACACGTACTCGATTCAATTCAGAAGTTCAATTTCGATCACAAAAAAACTCTTTGTAACTACGAAGTATTACATTTCTTTATTTTAAGAGCAAAGTGAATATATCTGAAAGTTTGCTTACACTGCATGACCTTCACCTCTTTTCCCAGAGGCATCCACAGTCCTTTGGTGGGAGCATTAGCCAAGAAGCTCCTGGCGTCCTCATTACCAGGGGCATCAGGAATACAGTCCTCTGGTTTGTCATCATCTTCCTGCAAAAGCAGTTCTGCGTGTATTGCAAAATGCTCACTCAAAAACTTATTTCTAATGCCTACATGATCTCTGATGACATATTGTAAGAAGGCCAAAACAACTAGCGGTAACACTTTATTTTACAGTGTCCTTGTTACATATATTACAGGTGCTTGCTTATTGTACTAATAACAGTAAATTATGCATATCAACTAACTCTAAAACAATGTACACATTGTAACAGTGGCACCATAAAATAAAGTGTAACCCAACTAGCTCATCATTAATCTGTAGCATTTAATGGCAACACTGCAAGCCATGGCCAAACCTTGATGAACCCAGGAGGTGGATTTTCATAGCTGAAAGGAAAAATAAAAAAGAAAGTAATACATACAAGACAAAAGTGCAACAGAAAACTACAGCAGTTAAGATAATAAAAACTATATACACAACAAGCATTACCAATAACAAACTGATATCATGCAAATACTCACAAAGTCTCCACATGCTTGAGTTTCTGCACCTCTTGGATCAATTTTCTGGTTTGGTTCTTGTATTTGTCGTCATCTTGTTTTGACTCCTTGTGTTTCTTTCGTTCATGTCTGTCCTCGTGATGCTCTCGGCTTCGTTTGCGATCTGACATTGCACATTCGTTGGGGATAATATCTTCTAAATCTATAACCGCATCTTATGTTCAAAAAGTTAGCTCTTCAGTATAATGATAATTGTAAAGGCACATCTCAGCGTCTGTTTGACCACTTCCGGGTAAAAGTTCAATATCAAAATAAAAGGCCCTTAAACGTTTATTGAGGTCTAAACTACATTGCGTCAAAGATTTAAAAAAAAAAAGAAGAAAAAAGCAACTTCATTATACACAAATACATCTAAAACAAATTATATAATTTTAGAATCATATTTTTTCGTTGGAATTATCTGGAAACATAAGCTCAATGTACTGTTATAGTAAATGAAGATATATGTCCAATGTCCATTGAGATAAAATATTGACTCCGGCATTTATGCTGTAATTATGACTAAACTGCTTATTTTTGATCGTTTTTATTAACAGAAACTGGGAATCTCAAAGTAATGAGAATTTCATGAACCATGATTCATTTTATGATTCCAATTTTCTACAAGTACAGTATTTTTACACAAATTGTGTTTCTACATCAATATTCTTTTTTTAAATATACAATTTTAAAATGATTATAATTCAGTTTGGGGCCAGAAAAAAAAAAACATTAGTTTTTAATGTTTTTTAAGAGTAATAAATAAACATACAAACTTCATTATCTTACTTTTTATTGAAAAAAAATCTGTCAAAGGTCAAACAAGACAATTTGAATGTATTGAGGAAAAAAAAGTCAGTGTGAAATATTTTTGGTCTTTGCTATATAGTCTGAAAGCAAATAAGCCATCAAATGTAAACACAGCACAAATTTTCTGAGCATAAAAAAAAAAGAAAAAAAAAAAAAATCAGTGTGTAAGCGAAGTGTAAAGACAATCCTTCTTTTAATAGCAGTGATCCAAACAGTGGATACAAATGTGTGAATTCAAAGTGTACAAAATTAACATTAAACACACAACATAGAAAAGTTATCTTTCTTGTAGAAAAAATAACAATATGCGGTATCATGAAAATAGTAGCAAATAAAAAATAAAAAAACTACAAAAAGTCACAGCATTGTTCTGTATCACAAGTTACACTCTCCTATGACTCCTCCACTAGGTGGCATTGTAATACATGTGGAGAAGTGATAATCATCCTCATCATGAACTTCAGTAGCTCCTCTCAAAGTGGGCCAGAGTCTTTCATTTTCAACGATCCCAAGGTCTTCAGAGAGATGAGAGGAAGTCCTTCAGACCACCTTTCTTACTCGGCTGTTTGTTTTCCAGCATAAGGATCTTTTTGAGGCGGGCGAAAGGTGATGACTTCGCACTGCCGGTCTTTGATGCAGAGCTGGTGTTTGAAGGCAATGACCTGCAGAAAGAAAGATTTGAGCAAATGGTTTAAATACTTCCATGTAATGCTGTGGGGACCTGTAACATATGTTCACTGAGAGTAGCTCACCTTGGTGTGCCACTTGATGTTCTGTCCACTGCAGATTTTGGAGTCCTGTTGACTGACTGTGGAGTTCTGGGTTTGCCCGCACTTCCTGGGGTACTTCGTTTTTGTGACAGCGTAGCCAAAAACTCACGGTTCATTCCAGGTCGTCTGGATATCTTATTACAGGTGTGACACGTTGCCATCTAAGAGAACAAAGCATCTTGGTTAAATGACAGTTAAATGATAAAATATGTTTTTGTCCAAGTCAGCATGCCAAATTAATTGCCAATGCATTCCAATGATTTGAAAAAACATACATACTTATATATATACATATATATATATATAAGTATGTATGTATGTATGTATGTATGTATATGTAATATATATATATATATATATATATATATATACACACACATACTTATATATATATATATATATACACACAGCAGACAATTAAATATTTTACAGCTGAGCAAATGTCTGTCATTTTTTTTTTCCTGATGACAAAATTAGTATATAAAATGTATCATCATATTAGGGATAGATTAAAATATAAATGCTCTACATACACAAAACACTGATGTTTTTAATACAAAAATAGCATAACAATCAAAACAAAATCTGAAGAGAAGATGAAGGATGTCTGACATCAGATGTACTCGTGGATCTTAAAATTGGAATACAAATAATACTGATATGCACAATTAATTAATTAATAGTGTTGTCTCACAAACAAGTATTTCAGTCTCTCAGGTTACAGATACAATCAAGTCGATTGCCCAATCTTTACACACTCACTGGAACCCCAAATAAAACTGCAAAATCAAATACAAGATCAACAAAATATATTGCTTCAGCATGAATAAGTTACTGAAACAAATGTATAAAATAAACATAGTTTTATTTATGAGGTTATAGTGTTCTGCTTAACCAGGATAGTCAGGTTTAGCAGACACTTGTGATCACTTATCTCAGGTATTTCACACATTGTATATGAACGTGAGCTCTACATACAGCAAGGTACAGGCCAAAAGTACACTGAACACATGCCCGGAGGCCATGCACACAGCCAGAAACTGCCAGAGAACAGCACTAAATTAAGCCGACCAACCCCTACCATTTCCAATCCTCTACTGACTACTCTCTTAAATACTGACATACAATTTATTTTATTCAGCAAGTATCAAAAGTGACAGTAAAGACATTTATAATGTTACAAAAGATTTCAGTTTCAAATAAATGCTGTTCTTTTGAACTTTCTATTCATTAAAGAATCTTGAAAAGAATTTATCACAGTTTCCGACAGAAAAATTAAGCAGAACAGCTGTTTTCATTGATAATAAGAGATGTTTCATGAGCAGCAAATTAACATATTAGAATGATTTCTGAAGGATCATGTGACACTAAAACATTGCCATCACTGGAATAAATTCAATTTTAATATATTAAAACAGAAAACGGTTGTTAAAATTGTAATAATATTTCAGTTTTACTGTATTTTTGATCAAATAAAAGCAGGTTTGGTGTAAATAAGAGACATTAAAAAAATCTTACAAACCCCAAACTTCTGAACGGTAGTATACACAAGCAAAACCTTTCAGTGTTCAATTCCTAAATCCTGAACCTGAATGATTATATTGTTGCATTATGTAATTAAAATGTATAAATCAATCAGAGGGAACTGCACAAATGACGAAACTATTTAATTTACATCCTTCCGTGTGGAAATTGAACTCACCGACACAAAGGCTGCCATTGTTTGTTGATGTAACAGGTGGCTAAGCTGAAATGTAGATGATTTGAGATGATCCAGGCATGTATGTGAGAACAGCTATGTTTACTACAGCACCCTTCATGTCTGGAGATATAAAGAGCAGGAAGGGCCAATCAGCTGCAGCGTGGTCGTGACTCTTGACTCTGATTGGTTACTGAAGGAATGCTCTGTAGTATCCAAACAATCCTTTATGGAATTCCTCAGAAACTTGAAACAAGTCTTTAAAAAGTTGTACAATTATCATCAAATAATAAAGAAAACATAATACTTCTCCTTTTAACTCTTTTGTACATTTTGTACTGCACGTCTA